>NC_083419.1:77347505-77653198 GCF_020745735.1 Hemiscyllium ocellatum
AATAGATTGAGTGAAGAACAGATAAAGTGCTGCTTCATCCAGAAGGTGTGCTTAGGCCCTGAGATGAGATTGGAGGTGGCAAATAATCAGGTATTTGGGGTTGCAGAGAGAGGTGCCTTGAGGGAGTTGGGAATGAAGGAGGAGTGGACCAGAGTTTCCCAGAGGGAACTGTCATTGCAGAAGGCTGACAGTGGAGGGGAGTGGGTGGAAATATGTGGTTGGTGACGGCATTTGGAGATGGCAGAAATGGGGCTTATGCCATATGGAGGTTTTCTCCCCTTGTCCAGTCCTTTACCACTGTACAACAGTTTCAGAAGTTTCCGTTTGCTGGCCGTGGCCATCTCCCCTATACCATGGAAGAGCAATCCTTCACACATCCACCTCCACAACGCCCCCCTCCTCCCCCGCAGCAATCAGGATGGTCTCAGTTCTCTCAGCTTATTCCTGGAAAAAAAAGACTTAAACTGTCCCCAACGAACAGCCTCCTCCTCCACCTAGCTGAGCTTATCCTCACCTGAACAACTTCTCTAAACGCCACTCACCTTCTCCAGGTCAGAGGAGTGGCCATGGGTACCTGCACGGGAACCAGTAATGCTGTCTCTTTGTGGGGTATGTGCAACAGCCCTTTCCCTCAGTTCCATTCTGGCACCCACCCACAAATCATTCTCTGATATATCGTTGATATGATTGGTGCTGCTTCCTTCTCGCCTGGAATTAGAAAGGTTTATCAATTTTGCTTCCAATTTCCATTCCACGCACCTTCACTTGGTCCATTTGGCTCCTCTCTTCCTGTATATCTGTTTCCATTTCTGGGGATAGGATGGCCACCAATACCCACTACTAACCAACCAACTCCGACAAGTTACCTTGACAATACATCCTCACACCATGCTTGCATTCGTACAGTTCCTCCTTCACATCGGTTCTGATGATGCCAAATTTGACAAGGAGGCCTCCGAAATGACAACGTTCTTCCTTAACTGAGGATTCCACAGCGCCATTATTGCGAGACACTCAGCTGGGTCTGACTAGTCTCCCAAACATCAGCCCTCACACCCTCCCTTCCCGCAACCAGATAGTTTCCATTTGTCCTCACCTACTTCCCTACTCGCATCTACAGAGGACTATTAGCTGCCATTCTTGTTACCTTCAGCAGTATGCCATCACCGGACACTTAGCCGCCCCCCTCCCATCAGCCTTCCACTATTCCCTCCAGGACAGCCTGGTCCACTCCTCCAATGTCAGTCTATGCTAGAACTCCATGTCACCTTCCTTTGCCAACGCAGAAGGTGTAATTTCTGCCCATTTGCATTCTCGTCCTCAGTGTCCAAGGACCCAAACACACCTTCCAGGAGAAACAACGCTTTATCTGCATTTCAAATCAACCTTGTCAAGTGCATTCACTGCTCACAAAGTGCTCTCCTCTACACTGGGGAAAAGCATATTCTGAGCGACTGCTTCCTGGAACACCAACTTCTGCCCACAGGAAAAAATGTCTCTGAGCTGCTAGCTGCTTCTCAATTCAACACACTACTATGTTCCTTGGCCGCCAACTGTCTCAGGCCGCAGCTCATTTTCCACTTGAACTCGAGAGCCTTCTGTACTCAATTTTGAATTCAACAATTTTTAGACTTGAGGCACGCTTTCCATTATTCTTAGCCCATCCACCACACATCAGGCCACGTTAACAAATGGTCTACTATTAAACACAATCCATTGTTAGCCATTAATTGTCCCTATTATGAGCTATCCATTCTCCCACAGTGATCATTGTCCACTCATTTTTCTCTCTCTCTGGGTTCTATCTCCACATGGTGCATTGGGAGGGGCAACATGACAGGACAATCCTTCTCCTGTAAACGAAAGGACTGAGCTTCCCTGAATGCTATATCAATTTAAAATTTGTTACTGAACTGTTTTTATCCCCCACTCCATTAATCCCAACTCTGCAAAAGTGAGTTACAGATCTGGTTTCAGAGTGACAGGCCCTGATAAATGTCACCAGACTGAAGTCAGCCTCCCAATGGAGCTCCTAAATTCAATTTATTTGGGATGAATGTAAAAGAGAAAATGAAGGAAATGTAAGAGAGAACTTGCTATTATTTAGAAACTTATCACATCCTCAGATATTCAAGGTATATCAAACAGATTAGTTGCTCCTGAAGTGTTCACATTTATTGTAGCACTCAACATATCAAAATGAAAAAAATGCATGATCCACAAACAACAGAAGTGTTTGGTCTTTAAATGTAATGTAGTGGTATTGATTGAGATACAATTGAAAGATCGCGATAGTACCCCATTCTTCAAGTCGAGATGCGAAATCTTGATTGTACAAACAGAAAGGCCTAATCGGAATGGCAACATTTCTGACCAATATTGTATATCATGATAGACGCTGAAAATGTGTTGCTGGAAAATCGCAGCAGGTCAAGCAGCATCCAAGGAACAGGAAATTCGACGTTTCTGGCAAAAGCCCTTCATTCCTGATGAAGGGCTTATGCCCGAAACGTCGAATTTCCTGTTCCTTGGATGCTACCTGACCTGCTGCACTTTTCAAGCAACACATTTTCAGCTCTGATCTCCAGCATCTGCAGACCTCACTTTCTCCTATCATGATAGATGCTCAAAATTGAATTTGATAAAAACATAGAGAGCTACCAGTGAGCTTTCCATGATTTATCAGCCATGTTGAACCTTGAATTTAAAATCGGTTGATTACTAACCATTGAACATCATGATGAAAAGCATTTGATTTAATAATACCTTTTACGAGAGAAAATCTGCCATTCTTAACCGGCTGTTTGACATGTGACTTCAGATTCACCGCAATGTGATTGATTCTTAACTGCTCAAAATGTAGAGAACTTATGTGGAACTAAAAACAAAAATTCTATTGATACTTAACAGCATCGGTGCGGAAAGAAAACAGAAAATTAAAATACCATGTCAATGCCCTATCATAGAATCGTAGAGATATCCAGCACAGAAATAAACCCTTCAGTCCAACTTGCTGACCACATATCCTAACCTAATCCAGTCCCACTTGCCAGCACTTGGCCCAGATCGCTCCAATCTCTCCTATTCATATTCCCAGCTAGATGCCTTTTAAACATTTCAATTGTACCAGCATCCACCACTTCCTCTGGCAGCTCATTCCACACACGCATCACCTTATGTATGAAAATGTTGTCCCTTAGTCCCTTATATATCTTTTCTCTCTCACCATAAACCTATACGCTCTACTTCTGGACTGGCCCACCCCAGACAAGAGTCTTTGTCTATTTATCTTATCCATGCCCCTCATGATCCGCAGGGATTAGTTCTGGGTCCTCTGCTGTTTGTATTTTTTATTAATGACTTGGATGAGAGAGTCGAAGGGTGGGTCAGTAAATTTGCAGATGATACGAAGATTGGTGGAGTTGTGGACAGTGAGGAGGGCTGTTGTCGTTTGCAAAGGGACTTAGATATGATGCAGAGCTGGGCTGAGGAGTGGCAGATGGAGTTCAACCCTGCCAAGTGTGAGGTTGTCCATTTTGGAAGAACAAATAAGAATGCGGAATACAGGGTTAACGGTAGGGATCTTAGTCGGTGGAGGAACAGAGGGATCTTGGGGTCTATGTACATAGATCTTTGAAAGTTGCCACTCAGGTGGATAGAGCTTGTAAGAAGGCCTATGGTGTATTAGCGTTCATTAGCAGAGGGATTGAAATCAAGAGTCGTGAAGTGATGTTGCAGCTGTACAGGACTTTGGTTAGGCCACATTTGGAGTACTGTGTGAAGTTCTGGTCGCCTCACTTTAGGAAAGATGTAGAAGCTTTGGAGAGGGTGCAGAGAAGATTTACCAGGATGTTGCCGGGAATGGAGAGTAGGTCGTACGAGGATAGGTTGAGAGTTCTCGGCCTTTTCTTGTTGGAGCGGCGAAGGATGAGGGATGACTTGATAGAGGTTTATAAGATGATCAGAGGAATAGATAGAGTATACAGTCAGAAACATTTTCCCCGGGTACAACAGAGTGTTACAAGGGGACATAAATTTAAGGTGAAGGTTGGAAGGTATAGGGGAGATGTCAGGGGTGGGTTCTTTACCCAGAGAGTGGTGGGGGCATGGAATGCGCTGCCCTTGGGAGGGGTAGAGTCAGAAACATTGGTGACCTTTAAGCGGCATTTGGATAAGTACATGGATGGGTGCTTAATCTAGGATAGAAGTTCGGCACAACATCGTGGGCCGAAGGGCCTGTTCTGTGCTGTGTTGTTCTATGTTCTATGTTCTATCTATGATTTAATAAACTTCTGTAAGGCCACCCCTCAGCCACTGATGCTTCGGAAAACAGCCCCAATCTATTCACCAAACAATCACATCCCTAGCTTTCCACAGAATTCTGGGGTATACTTGATCAGGTCCTGGGAATTTTGATATGAATATAGGAGGTATAGTTAGTAAGTTTAGAGATGACACCAAAATTGGTGGTGAATGGAGAGCAACGGTTACCTCAGATTACAATGAGATCTTGATCAGATGAGCCGATGGACTGAAGAGTGGCAGATGGACTGAAGAGTGGCAGATGGATTTTAATGTAGATAAATGTGAGGAGCTGCATTTTGAAAAAGCAAATCAGAGCAGGACCTATACACCTCATGGTAAGGTCTGAGGAAATGTTCCTGACCAAAGAAGCTTTAGAATGCAGGTTCAGAGCTCCTTGAAAGTGGAGTCGTAGGTAGCTAGGATAGTGAAGATGGCGTTTGGTATTCTTTCGTTTATTGGGCAGAGTACTGAGCTGTTGGAATATTGCGTGCAATTCTGGTCTTCTTCCTTTCGGAAAGATGTTGTGAAAGTTGAAAGGGTTCAGTAAAGATTTACAAGGATGTTGCCAGGGCTGACGGATTTGAGATTTGAGATACAGTAAGAGGCTAAGAGGAGACCTTATAAAGATTTATAAAATCATGTGGGGCATGGATAGGTAAAATAGACGTTATTTTCCCTTGGGGTGGGCGAGTCCAGAACTGGCAGACATACATTCAGGGTGAATGGGAAAGATTTAAAAGGGACCTAAGGGGCACCGTTTTCACACACTGGGTGGTGGATATATGGAATGAACTGCTAGAGGAAGTGGTGGAGGCTGGTGCAATTTCAACATTTAAAAGGAATCTGGACGGGTATATGAATAACAAGAATTTAGAGAGGCGTGGGCGTAGTGCTGGCAAATGGGACTAGATTAGATTAAGATATCTGCTCAGCATAGACGATTTGGACTGAAAGTCTGTTCCCGTGCTGTACATCTCTATGACTTCACAACTAAGATCAAAGAACAGCACAGCCCAGAAATACGCCCTTTGACACTTGATACTTTCTAAACCAAAAGCCTTTACCCCGGATGTTGTGAAAGTTGAAAGGGTTCAGTAAAGATTTACAAGGATGTTGCCAGGGCTGACGGATTTGAGATTTGAGATACAGTAAGAGGCTAAGAGGAGACCTTATAAAGATTTATAAAATCATGTGGGGCATGGATAGGTAAAATAGACGTTATTTTCCCTTGGGGTGGGCGAGTCCAGAACTGGCAGACATACATTCAGGGTGAATGGGAAAGATTTAAAAGGGACCTAAGGGGCACCGTTTTCACACACTGGGTGGTGGATATATGGAATGAACTGCTAGAGGAAGTGGTGGAGGCTGGTGCAATTTCAACATTTAAAAGGAATCTGGACGGGTATATGAATAACAAGAATTTAGAGAGGCGTGGGCGTAGTGCTGGCAAATGGGACTAGATTAGATTAAGATATCTGCTCAGCATAGACGATTTGGACTGAAAGTCTGTTCCCGTGCTATACATCTCTATGACTTCACAACTAAGATCAAAGAACAGCACAGCCCAGAAATACGCCCTTTGACACTTGATACTTTCTAAACCAAAAGCCTTTACCCCAACACAATTGGCATCCCTATATTTTCTCGTCGAAAGGGAAGACTGCAGATGCTGGAGATCATAGTCGAGAGCGAGGTGTTGGAAAATCACAGCAGGTCAGGCAGCATCCGAAGAGGAGAATTGATGTTTTGGGCATAGGCCCATCATTCGGAATGAGACTTGTGGATCAGTGGTCTGAGAGATAAATTAGAGGTGGGTGGGACTAAGTTGAGGAAGGTAGCTTGTGGAGAGAGAAGGAGAACCTTGAAGACTTTCTCCTCCTCTCTCTACCAGGATCTCAGTGAGTCTCTCACTGCAACCCCAAGTAATCTCTTCTACCCTGTAGCTCTTCAGCCACATCCTGAACCGCATTTCCCCTCCCCCCACCTTATCGCATTTCCAAGCTTCCCACTCCGCACCACTTTTTTGAACGATTTATCTACATTCCCACCTATCCACTCTACCCTCCTATCCGACCAATCACCATTACCCCACCTCCATCTACATCTCGCGCACTCGGCTACCTCCCCCCACCCAGCCCATCCCACTCTGATCACTGCCTCATTCCTGAAGATATTTTGCCTGAAATATCAATTCTCCGACTCCTCAGGTGCTTTCCCTCTATTCTATGCCTATTCATACCACTATCAAGACGTCTCTGAGACATTGCTCTTGTATCCACGTCCACCACCTCCCCTGACAGGACATTCCACGAACTTATCACATCTGTGTAACAAACCTGCTTCTCACATCTTCAAAACTTTCCCCCAATACCTAAAACCTACGTAATTCACTACTTGACATATCCATCCCAGGAGAAAGGACTTGAAAAATGCGCTCGATCTATCCCTCACAATTTTGAAAACTTTGATTTGGTCACCCTTCATGCTTCATTGCTCAAGTGAAAACAAACCATTTTTGCCCAATCTTTCCTCATACTTAATATCGTCCACACCAGACAATATCCTGATAAACCTTCTCCAAACCATCCACATCCCTTTTCTAACGTGATGATCAGAGTGTACATAATATTCTAAATATGACCTAACTGAAGTTCTATCCAGCTGCAACATTACTGGTTGATTTTTCTACCCTCTGTGAAGATGCTGCTCCATTAGCAAGGTGGTGCTGTCCTTGCTTTCTTTTTTCAGAGAGGAAGCAAAAATAGAGACTCGAGTCTAGGTTTTAAGAGTTTTAGGGCCAATTTGATTACAGCGAACAGATGCTGCCTGAGAAAAAAGGCTTTCAATTTTAAAACCCTTGTACAAAGAAAGGTTCTCCGGTTCTCCCAGCTCAGCATTTTCTATTTCTCTGGTTTGGCTTTATCAGGCCGTGAATTGTAAAGCTGCTGGAGCCAAAGAAGCAGGTCCATGCTGACCCTTTCTCTCTCTGATATCTCTCCTGTAAGACCCAGTGTTTAATTTTACCTTTGTTTTTGCAGAGGTATATTTATGGGGATTATTCCATTAAATTAGGATAATCTGTTGGTTTTCGTATACGTTAAGTTATTTCATAATCTGTTCTCTTTTGTGTTTCATTTGGTAATCTTGTGAATACAGTCTGGTTTTGTTTAAAACTAAGTCGTTATGCCAGCTGCAACCCTCCTGGAATATCCAATCGACCCCTGTTTAAAACAACGAGGAAAGTTAGGGTCTGGGCTAGTTTCTTCAAATGTTTTGACGTAGGCTGGCCTTGCTGTTAACAGATCGGGAGCTCTTTGTACGGTTTGTTCTGTAGTTCCAAATTGCGATTAGTGTTGCTGTATTCAAAGGTTGCGAGTGGCTGGTATTCGTGACTGTTGTTCCTGGTGTTCAATTCTGTTGTTTGAAACAGTGTTTGGGATAGCAATGGCTCTTTCAAATACTAAGAGCTTTCTGGAGATGGAAGAGGTGACCTTTGGAGTTTTACAAAATGTGATGTAGGCCAAGGTGTGGAATTAGCAGCTGCCTCCTTCTGGGAGAAAAGGAGAGATAATTACAGCAATGCGTCAGTATTTAAATTTGCTAGAAACGCCCTCTGAATCCTTAGAGATGTCTAAAATTCAACGGAAAGTGAAGCAGCTTGAGTTAGAGGCAAGAGACAAGGAAAGGGCAACAGAAATGAAACAGTTTGAATTTTGACGGAAAGCAGAGAAAAGAGGAAAAGAATGAACCACTTTAGCAGGTCAAAAAGAGAAAAGGGAAGAGGGAAGAGAGGAAAGGAAGGGGGAGTTTGAACTTCAGAAATTGGCACAGACAGGAAAGTAAGCTTAAAAGAATGGAGATGAAAGCTGAAGGTAAGCTTAGTGAGGATGAGCAAGTCCATGTTAGCCAAAGACCTGGGCCGAAACTGTTTAACTATATTCAACCATTGTCTAAATTTGATTAGAAGGATGTGGACGCCTGTTTAATTTCATTTGAAGAGGTGATTAAACAAATGCAGTAGGAGGAGGGCAGAGGAGATGACCTGGTGAAGATACAGTAAGTGAGTGAGAGAGAGTGAGAGAGAGAGAGAGAGAGAGAGAGACAAAGAGAGACAGAGAGAGAAAGAGAGAGAGAGACACTCATTGGCAGCCACTGACCATGTGGCTTTTGTTGTTCCAAACAAAAATTGTAGGCAGAGCGAGTGAGGTCTTATCATCACTTTCAGAGGAAGTATCCAGTGCATATGAGGAGGTGAAGAAAGCCAACGTAAGAGCACATGAGCTTGTGCCAGAAGCCCACAGGCAACATTTAACAAATCTAATGAGGGACCCTTGTCAAACCTACATTGCATTTGAAAGAATCAAACACAGTCATTTTGATAGGTGGATAAGGGCATTAAAAAAGAGCAATCATTTGCCTTTCGAGAAACAGTCGGTGAGGAGAGAGGTCATTTTGGATTTGGTGCTCGGCAACGAGCCAAGATAGGTGTCAAGTCTGGTGATGTGAAAACACTTTGGTGACAGTGACCACAACAGCCTCACATCTACCAGAGCCTTGAGAGGGAACGGAACAGTTAACGAGAGAATGCATGGAATTGGAGCAAAGGAAATTACGACACTATCAGACAGGCATTGGGAAGTACAGACTGAAAGCAATTGTTCCACAGAAAGAACACAGCAGACATGTAGAGACTGTTTAAGGAGCAGTTGTTGCGTGTGGTGCACGAATGTGTTCCTCTGAGAAAGATAAGAAGGGGTAAGACTACGGAACCTTGGATGATGAGAACAGAGGAGCTTCTTGTGAAAAGGAAGAAGGCAGCCTATGGAAGTGGAGGAAGCAAGGATCGAGCACCGCTTTAGATGATTGCAGGCATTCGAGAAAGGAGCTCATAAGTAGACTGAGGAGAGCCAGGAGGAGGCAAGAGAAAGACATGGCAGGAACACTGGGGAGAACCCAAGGGTATTTTGCTCATTTGTGAGGAATACAAAATGATCAGGGAGTAGGTAGGGACGATCAGAGATAGCATAGGGAACTTGTGCGTGGAGTCTGAGCAGATAGGGGAAGCCCTAAATGAGTTTTTTGCTCCAATTTTCGCGAAGGAAAGGGAACTTGTTGTGAATGAGAACTTTGAGGAGCTGGGATACAGTCTTGAACAGAGCAAGATTGATGAAATTGATATGCTGGAAATTTTGGCCAGTACTAAGATTGATAAGTCCTCAGGGCCAGATCAGATTTTGCCTAGGCTACTCCGGGAAGCAAGAAAGGAGGTTGCTAAGCTGCTAGCGAAAATATGCTTCTTCACTGTCCACGGGAGTTGCACCGGAGGATTGGAAGGAGGCAAATGTTTTTCCTCTTTTCAAGAAGGGTAATGGGGAAATCACTAGCAATTACAGAGCAGTCAGTCTTATGTCTGCGGTCAGCATCGTTTTGGAAAGAATTCTTACTTGTAACTATTTTGAAAAGCATAGTGTGATAAAAGGCAGTCAGCATAGCTCTGTGATGGGCAGGCCATGCCTCACAAACCTTATTGAGTTCTTTGAGGAGGTAAGAAGATATGTCAACGAATGTCCAGTAGTGGATGTGGTGTATGTGGACTTCAGCAAGGCATTTGATTCGGTTCCCCATGGTAGGCTCATTCAAAAAGTCAGTAGATATGGGATACAGGGAAATTTGGCGATCTGGCTTCAAAATTGGTTGGCCGACAGAAGGCAGAGAGGTTGTAGATGGAAAGAATTCTTCCTGCAAGTCAGTTTTGAGTGGTGTTCTGTAGGGTTCTGTTCTTGGGCAGCTGCTCTTTGTAGTTTTCATAAGTGACTTCGATAAGAAGGTTGAGGGGTGGGTTACTAAATTTGCAGATGGCACAAAGGTTGTAAGTGCTGTTGATCGTATCGAGGGCTATTGCAGGCTGCGGCGCGACATAGACAGGATGCAGAGCTGGGCTGAGAAATCGCAAATTGGAGTTCAACCTGGATAAATGCGAAGAAGTGCATTTTGGAAGTCGAACTTGAATGCTAAATAAAGGATTAAAATCTGGATCTTGGTGTTCAAGTGCATAGATCCCTTAAATTTGCCACCAAGTGGATAAGGTTATTAAGAAAGCGTTTTGGCTTTCATTTATATGGGGATCAAGTTTAAGAGCCACAAGGTTTTGCTATAGCTCTACAAGTCCCTGGTGAGACCATGCTTAGAATATTGTGTGCAGCTCTGGTTGCACTACTACATGAAAGATACTATTGGAGAGTGTGCCAAGAAGTTTTATAAGGACACTACCTGGACGAGAGGGTTTGTCGTATGAAGAGAGGTTGACTGAGCTCGCACTTTTCTCTCTGGAGAGAAGGAGGAAGCAAGGTGACCTGATCGAGATATACAAAGTAGTTAGTTGAATGGATAGAGTCAATAGCCACAGACTTTTCCCCAGGGCAGGATTCACTGGTACGGGTGGTCATAGTTTTAAGATATGAGGAGAAAGGTACAGAGGGGACGTCAGAGGAAGGTTCTTTATGCAAAGCGTTGGGAATGCTTTGCCAGGCAGAGTCATATAGTCATGCAGTCATAGAGATCTACAGCATGGAAACAGACCCTTCAGTCCAACCCATCCATGCCGAACAGATATCCCAATCCAATTTAGTCTCACCTGCCAGCACCCAGCGCATATCCCTCCAAACCCTTCCTATTCATATACCCATCCAAATGCCTCTTAAATGTTGCAATTGTACCAGCCGCCACAACCTTCTCTGGCAGCCCATTCCATACACATATAACCCTCTGTGTGAAAAAGTTGCCCCTTAGGTCTCTTTAATATCTTTAACCTCTCACTGTAAACGTATGCCCTCTAGTTCTGGACTCCCCGACCCAAGGAAAAGACTTTGCCTATTTACTCTATTCATGCACCTCAGAATTTTGTAAACTTATATAAGGTCACCCCTCAACCTCTGACACTCCAGGGAAAACAGCCCCAGCCTGTTCAGCGTCTCCCCACAGCTCAAATCCTACAACACTGGAGCATACCAAATACCTTCTTCACTATCCTATCTACCTGCAACTCCACCTTCAAGGAGCTATGAACCTGCACTCCAAGGTTTCTTTGTTCAGCAACACTCCCTAGGACCTTACCAATAAGTGTATACATCCTGCTAAGATTTGCTTTCCCAAAATGCAGCACCTCACATTTATCTGAATTATTTGGGACATATAAGCGACTGCTGGGCATGCACGTGGATAGCTGTGAATTGAGGGCTGCATATGTTAAGTAATTTTGTTTTATATTAGGATTATTCCTCGGCACAACATCGTGGTCCAAAAGGCCTGGTCTGCGCTGTACTTTTCTATGTTCTATGCATTATACTATGGCAAAATGCAACTACATCCTTGTGCAGTCCAGGTTAGTAAAATGTTTTTGTATTGTAGCTGTGTTTTCCTTATTCCTAATTGACCCCTAAATGGTAGCTCATGTTCCTATCATAACACCTCCTTCCTATACCACACTGGCAACGCAATTTGATGAACCTCTGTCAATTTCTCACCTGACTGAATATATGATGGTCTCCATTTCCTCATTAAGACATGAATTTCAAGATAACACCATTCAGGGATGCACCCATACTCCTTTTCACGGTATGTCTTTTGATATTACTGCTTTAAGTTTTCATCTTTCTGCAATAACTCAGTTAATTTATCTGAGCTGATGATGTTATCTATTTGCTCCTGGTTTGTCTCAACCATCTGATTAAACAGGGTATCTGCTAAATCCACTTTAACTTTCTTATTTGTAGTGTTTTGATCTCTCTTGTCACTGGTGACTTTGTAACCTCGTTATCATGCAGTCAGGATAAATTCCAGGATATGTGTCCTGCAACAGTTCAATTGCCTGAGATTCCACTGGCTTTTCCACCATAATACTGGTGAATCAGTTATATCATTAGTCAGGAAACATTTTATTCCTGAAGCTGGGAGCCAGTCCTCTAACATGACTTCTTCACTTTTCGCTGTACACTCTAACCTCACTTTAGATAACTGAGCGCTTTTGTCTCACCATGAATTCTTGTTACTTGTACCCTTTCTGGCAATAAGTCCTTCAGTGGTACATATCTCCTCATATTTCAACATCACAGATTTACAGGATGCTGCGTGTCTTAATACTGTAACCGTTTTACCTGTAACTCCTGGCCTATGAGAATAAACTTTGCCTTCATCGGTATGTGGTTTAAGAAGGTCTGTCACTTCCTCCTGAACCAACCTCCGACCAGCTTGTTCATTCTGGTGCAGCTTTCTAGCCTCCACTGTGCTTTCCATTACCACTCCAACAAACTTCATTGGCTTATCTTGTTTTCCTACATCAGGCTTCCCAGTGCTTTTCCTAACCCACCAATACTGTGATTTCATGTGGCGTACTTTATTGCAGTGAAAATACTGGAGATTTTTAACTTCTCTGTCTCTTTCGAGGGTTTCCTTTTTACCCAATGGTAAGTTATCGTGATGATCTTCACTGAGATCTACCTTTCCCTGTCCACACGAGGATTTGTCTTTTCCTAAGTTTCTATCCCTTATTAATTGAAACTGTTTCTGGAAGCCAAACATTAATTTATGCACAATTCATGATCATCAGTCATTTCAGCTGTTAATCTTGCCATTTTTAACTCTCTGACCCTCCACGTGCGTTCTTATTTCTTCAGAAAGTAGTGAATTCCTCCAAAATAATTGTATTTCTAGGCTTGCTCTATTTTTAATGTCATTATCCACTTATCAAATTTATTTTGTTTGTTCCTTCAAACTCAATGTAGGTTTGACCAGCATCCCTCATTGGATTACTGAAACATTGTCGGCTTTTGGAAGACGCTCATATGCTCTTCAGATGGCTATATTCACCTTCTCATAAGCCCCAGATACCTCCTCTGATATTGATGGCAATACCTCACTCGCTCTTCCTACACATTTTCTTTGGTTCAACAAACTCGCATGGTCACTGGCCACCACATTTGTTTAGCCACCTTTTCAAATGAGTTGAAAAAGGCTTCCACATCTTTCTCATCAAATTTAGACAATGATTGAATATATTTAAACAGTTTCTCACCAGGCCTTTGTGTGTTTGCTCATCATCAATAAGTTTACTTTCAGCCTTCATCTACATCCTTTCAAGTTGACTTTCCTGTCTCAGTGCTAATTTCTAAACTTTGATCTCCCTCACTTTCTTTCCTTTCCTGTCTCTCTTTTTCTCTCTTCCCTTTCTCTATCTCTCTTCTTGCATGAGACAGTCTCCCTTCGCTATAATCAAACTGGCCCTAATACCCTTCAACTTTCACTGTTCAGAGTCTGCGTCTTTTACAATGTCTCTGAAAAAGAAAACAAGGGCAACATCAAATTGTTAAAGGAACAGTTTCGTTACATTCAGCAGGTCTGGCCGCATTGGGAAAAGGAAATACGAGTTAAGGTTTCATCTCCAATCTCTTTCTCAGAACTGGATCAGTAACATTAACTTTGATTTCTCTCCACAGATAGAGATCAGATCAGATGAGGTTTTCCAGCAATTTTATTTGATTTGATTTGTTATTGGCACAACTACCAAAGTGCAGTGAAAAGTTTTGTTTTGTGCTCGGTACAGGCAAATCATAACATATAAGGACATACAGATAACAGAGTGATTGAACAGAGGGAGGCAGACAAAGTTACGTTAACACAGGAAGGTAAAAAAGCAAGATCACCATTACATTAAAAATTTGAGAGGCCTATTCACAGTCTAATAACAACAGTGGAAATGCTGGTCTTGTACCTGTTGGTATGTGTGATAATGCTTTTGCATCTTCTGCCTGGTGGAAGAGGTTGGAAGAGATTATATCCAGGTTGGGAACGATATATGATGATATTGGTTGTCTTTCCCTGAACGGGAAGTGTAGGTGCAGTCAATGGATAAGTGGTTGGCTTGTGTGATGGTGCGTTGTTCGCAACTTTCCTCCAGTCCTGGGTGGAGAAGTGTCCAGAATAAGCTGTGATGCTCCCACATGGAATGTTTTCCATGGTGCATGTGAATAGCTTGGTGAGGATCCTTATGGACATGCCGAATTTCCCAAGCATCCTGAGGAAGAAGGGAAATTATTGCGCCTCCATGACCGTCACAGCTCCGTGGGTGATCCAGGACAGATTGTAGGTTTTTTCACTGCCAGGAACTTGACGCTCTCAATCATATCCACCGACGCTTAAAGTTTTAGTTTCTGATTTCAAGCACCCACAGGTCTTTTACAAAGTATTACTTTCCCAGTTCCACAATGGAATCCACAGATGCATGTCATTATGAAAAATAAGGAACAATTTGAATGATTTATTTCTCATTGAATGACATACTCGTCCACAGGGTGTACATGTATTTGGAAAAGCAAGGACTAATTAGGGATAGTCAACATGGATTTGTGCAGGGGAAATCATGTTTCACAAACTTGATTGGCTTTTTTGAAAAAGTAACAAAGAGGATTGATGAGGGCAGAACAGTATATGTGATATATATGGACTTCAGTAAGGCATTTGACAAGGTTCCCCATGGGAGACTGGTTAGCAAAGTGAGGTCTCACGGAATACAGGGAGAGCTAGACATTTGAATACATAACTGGCTCAAAGGTAGAAGACAGAGGGTGGTGGTGGAGGATACTTTTCAGGCTGGAGGCTTGTGACCAGTAGAGTGACAGAAGGATCAATGCTGGATCATGTACTTTTCGTCATTTATATAAATGATTTGGATGTAAGCATAAAAGGCATACTTAGTAATTGTGAAGAGAACACCAAACTCGGAGGTGTAGTGAACAGTGAAGAAGGTTACCTCAGATTACGACAGGATCTTGATCAGATGGGCCAATGGGCCGAGAAGTTACAGATAGAGTTTAATTCAGATAAATGCAAGGTGCTGCATTTTGGGACAGCAAATCTTTGCAGGATGTAAATTCCTGTCTATGACAACGTCTCCCTATAACTCAGGAGTGTTGCTTAACAAAGGGACCTTGGAGTGCAGGTTCATATCTCCTTGAAACTGGAGTAGCAGATAGATAGGATGGTGAAGATGGTGTTTGGTTTGCTTTCCTTTATCAGTCAGAGAATTTAGTACAGGAGTTGAGAGACTAGGCTGCAGCTGTACAGGACATTGATTAGGCCACTGTTCGATTATTGCGTGCAATTCTGGTCTCCTTCCTATCCGACAGGTGTTGTGAAACGTAAAAGGGTTCAGAAAAGATTGACAAAGATGTTGCCCGAGTTGGAGAATTTGAGTATTGGGGGAGAGGCTGAACAGGCTGGGGCTGTTTTCCCTGGAGCGTCGAGGCTGACGGCTGACCTTATAGAGGCTTACAAAACTATGAGGGCCATGGATAGGGTAAATAAACAGTCTTATCCCTGCGGTAGGGGAGTCCATAACTAGAGAGCATAGAGTTAAAGAGAGGGGAAAGATATAAAAAAAACCTAAGAGGCAACGTTTTCACACAGAGGGTTGTATAGATATGGAATGGGCTGCCAGAGAAAGTGGTGGAGGCTGGTACAATTACGACATTTAAAATGCATTTGGATGGGTATATGAATAGGAAGGGTCTGGAGGGATATGGGCTGGGTGCCGGCAGGTGGGACTAGATTGGGTTGGGATATCTGGTCGGCATGGACGGGTTGGACTGAAGGGTCTGCTTCCATGCTATATATCTCTTTGACTCTATGATTCTAAGTCAACAATCCATAAACATCCTTTCAGCTTGGATTTTCTTCTGGTCATAGAGTCATAGACTAATATGGCATGAAAACAGGCCCGTCAGCCCAAACTGCTCCATGTTGACAGTGCACAAGTTCCGATTGCCCGCATTTGGTCCATATCCTTCTAAAACCATCCCATCCTCGTACACTTTCAAGTAAATTTTCAATGTGTTGGTGTACCTCCCTCAACCACTTTCTCTGGCAACTCATTCCATACACTCTCTGCCTGAAGGCATTGCTCTTCATGTCCTGACTAAATCTTTCCCCTCTCACGTTAAACCCATGGCCTCTAGTTTAAAATTCTCCATCCCTGGGGTTAAAAAGGCTGAAGCACTCATCTTATCTCTGTCGCTCATGATTTTATAAACATCGTTCTCCTCCTTTCCAAGGAATAAAGTCCTATCCATGACAACCTCTCCCTATAACTCAGGCCTATTAATCCTGGTAGCATCTTCATTTTTTTTTGCTCTCTTTCCACTATTTACTATGTCTTTCTTATGACAGGGTGAACAAAACTACAAACAATTCTCCAACTGCGACCTCACCAACGACTTATATAACTGTAACACAATGTTCCAATTCTTATACTGTTAGCCTTGAACAACGTAGGTCAGCATGCCAAATGCATTCTTTACCACCCTGTCTCCCTGTGGCAGCACCTTCAAAGGACTATGTAATTGTACTCCTAGGTCCCTCTGTTCCACAGCACTCCTCAGGATCTTAGCATTTACGGTATAATTCCGACGTTGGTTTCATTTTCCAAAGTGGATCACCTCACATGTATCTTTATGGAATTGCATTTGCCAATCCTCTGCCACTTTCCAGTAATTTTTGACAACCTTCTTCGCTATGAATGATACTTCCGAATTTTGTATCATCTGCAAACTTACCCATCATGCCTTGTACATTCACATGCAGATCATTTATGCAAATAACAAATACAGAAGGTCCCAGCATCGACCTCAGTGGCTCACTGCTTGCCACAGGACCCCAGTCCAACAAACAACCTTCAACAATTCCCCTCTGCTTGCTACAATTGAGTCAATTTTGAATACAGTTACCTAGCTCTCCCTGTATGCCTTGTGGCCAGGAATCGAACCCCGATCAACTGCTTGGAAAGCAGCTATGCTCCTAAAAAACTTTGCTAACTTTATATATTGATAGACCTCTGAGTATTCATTGATGAAACAGGTGAAGATTGTTTGACCTCAGAGGTTTCCTGAGGAGTTCTTGCAGAGATGTCCTGAAGGTGAAATTGCTGACATGAAAAGTAACAACTACCTTGCTTCTTGCTAGTTATTGCTGCAACCAACAGAGAATTTTCCCTGGATTTTTGTGAACTGTGTTTTTTCCTTGGCCTCCTCATGTCACACTCGGTCAAATGGTGCCTTGATGTTAAGGGGAGTTCCTCTCCCTTCTTCTCATGAGTTCCACTTCTTTGAATCAAGGCTGTAATCAATGGCTATGTGGCACTCAAACTGGCCATCACTTTGCAGGTTATTGCTGACCCGGTATTGCTTGATAGCCCTGTTAATTACACCTTCCTTCCCATTTCCATGTTACAGAATTGACAGCTGAGATGCTAATTAACAACATCAGAGTTGCCCTCATTTTTCTGTCTAAAGCATGGCTGGTTAATTTTTCACATTCTCGGTCTATGCCGGTGCTGTTGCTGCATCCGAACAACTTGGCTTTGCAGGAGACATGTTTTCTATATTTATGTTGTCAGGATCCACAACCACTTCAGTGTCCAGTGCCTCCTGTAATTCCGTAATATCAGGAAGAATGAAGTTAATTGGCTGGAGACTGGGATCTGTGAACATGAGGACCTTAGGAGGAGGCTGAAATGGATCAACATCTTCGTCTTTTTGTTTGAAAAGTGTTGCAAATGCTTCAGCTTTATCTTTTGCACTGATCTCCTGTACTCGCCCAAACTGAGTGTTTAGTTGTTGGAAAGCAGCCTTCTTACCCAGTAGTTTAATTGTCCACCATCTTTTATGACTAAATGTGCCAAAGTATAGATCTGGAGAACTGAGATGTGTTGCAAAAGCCCAGCAGGTGTAGCAGTACCAATGGAGAGAAAACAGAGTCTCATTGGTTGTGTGATCGCTTAGCTCTGTCCATCACTTCTTGCAGACAAAAGTTGTTCTGTTTTGCAGCTTCACCAGGTTGGAACATCATATATTGATTTTCAGTGCTGCTGTTTGTATGTGCTGTTGTGCTCTTCATTGAACCAGTCTGAAGGCTTCCAATTCATATACTGACCCAGATGCCTTTTCAGTGTTGTAATTGTACCAGTTTCCACCATAGAGCCACAGGGTAATACAGCACAGAAACAATGCAAACAGGCCAATGTAATCCAAAACTAAAATGGTCCCACCTGCCTGCTCCTGACCCATTTCCCTTCAAACCCATCCTATTCATGTATCTATCCAAACATCTATGTTTTAGTACACACATCACCCTCTGCATGAAGGAATTGCTCCGCAGGTCACTTTGAAGCGCTTCCCCTCTCACTTTAAATCCATGCCCTCTAGTTTGGGCTCTGTTACCTTGGGGAAGACCTTGGCAATTTACCATATCCATGTCTTTATGAGCCTCTGACGCCCCCAGAGTTAAAAAGCCCCCAGGCTGTCCAATCTCTCCCTATAACTCAAACCCTCCAGACAGATATGTGGGGAAGATAGTCGATGATTGTCTATACAAGGTGTAATTATGATGCTGCAGATGGCCCACTGAACTTCATGGACACTTCGTCATAGTTTGATTGATTTGTTTGAGGCCTGCCCATTTCACACAGACAGTGCCACACCACATGATGCAGTGTGTACAAGATGTGGGACAGGCAGATGGGTCACAATTCCTTTTGGAATGTCCCAGCTCAGTCAGCATATCGTGCTGCTGAGTTTGTCTTGGTGATGGACACTGAAGCTTCCCACACAGAGTCAATTCTCTGTTCTTTCAACCTTCAATGTTGTATTCAAAATGGGAAATTTGTGGGATGTGGTAATTGATTATCAGCAGAATGTTTCCGTGCCCGTGTTTACCCTGGTACCATTAGGCTTCATGTGGACAGGCATCAATGCTGAGCACTTCCAGGGTACAATTACCCCCTTCTCTTTCGGCTGTAACCTACAGGGCTGCCCCTTTTGCTGACTCTGTCCTGCCAATGGGGCAGAACCTGCCCTGAGATGATGAGAGTGTTGTCTGGGGCATTGTCTGCGAAGTGGGATTCAGTGAACATGGCTATGTTCAATTGTTGCTGGATTAGTCTTTGAGAAATATACTGCAGGTCAGTTTTAGGATTAATATCATAAAGAGTTAATCCCTCTTTACTTCTTTGAATCTTAATAGCAAACCAAACTAAATGTTTTTTTCAGTTGAAGATTATTTACTTCAATAATCAGAATGCACACCTAATTATTGGTAGAATTAGTAACTGTAGTCACTATCTGATTATTGCTCAGTTCAATAACTGAAGTAAACAGCTGAATCATGTTCAGATGAGTATACGCATGATCTTTCCACTACTATATCCATCAAAAATACGATTAAAAAGGTCGGAATATAAGTATGGTCTTGCTGGATCACATTGGCACCTCCAGTAAATAGTGACCAGCTCCTAAATATGTCCAGAAAGCTCCCAAACTGGATCTGGTAAGTTATGCAAACATTTCCTCACAAAAGACAATTTAGAATCGCCGTTGAACAAGGGAGAAGTAAATGGACCAGACTGGCCAATGGGCTAGCACAAGGCTCGGTGCAATTTTCACCATTTATAGAAATGAGCTGCCAATGAATATGTCTGCTAAGATCGTCTATGTTGGTGACAACTAGTATGCCACATAAGCTTCATATCTCTCCACTTTTGAGCAGATCCTGACTGAAGGTCTCAGAAAAGTGATGGATTGCATGGCATCTTGCATTGAATCCCTCATCAACAATGTGCAGTGCATGCCAGTTTCACCATCCCAGTGTCCAAACAGAATAGTGCATCTGCATTGATGTCCAGCAAGATCCCAACTGATATTATTGTGTGTGACTCAAACTTGAAATGATATGAGGATGTTTTCAATTTCATATTGTTCATTACCAGCACAGTGTCATTACTGAACATCAACATTCGTTTGATCATCGCCACTTGTTTGTCCAATAAACAAATCCACACATTTGTTTAGTTCAATTTTAAGATGGAAATATAATGAAAACATAGCGCACAATTGAAGAGACTTTATATTGCACTTAAAATCAAATTATCATTTCGCCCAAACACGTTGAAAATATCCACTTATTTTTCCCTGGAATATAACTATTCCACACCTAATTGTTTTCATGACAATCATTTAACTATGTTTCCAAATATTCCAGATACGAGGACATATTAAATTGATTCTATCTATCTCACATGTGAGTAATCTGGCATATGAATCTCACTGTCTGAGTGATGCTATGTACCGAGGCCGGGTCTCTGAAAGACTGAATCACAACAAGCAACGTACTGCCTGCGCCAAACTAGATTACACTCACAAAACCACAAACCCAGTGTCCAACATGGGTAATGATTGGACAACAATTTTGATGAATCGTTGACTGGGCTAGCATTTATTGCTCATCTCTCGTGGCTGTAGAGAATGTGTTGGTGAGCTGCTTTCTTGAACTATAGTTGCCTGTATGATGTACATAAGCTTACAATACCATTATGAAGGGCTGTGAAATAGACAGGCAGGAGACTGCAAGGCAGGCAGCATCTGGAGGTGGAGATGTCGATGTTTTTGATGCAACCCTTCCTCAGGAATGGGATATCAGGAGGTGGAGATGTATTTGTTTTATTAAAAGTTGAAGATGTCGATGTCTTGTTGTTTCTAATGAAGAACTGTGAAGCTGAGGTACTTACAGATTGGTGATATATTTCCAATTCAGGATGTTAATTGACTTGGAATGGAATTTGTAGCGAATATGATCCCACGTGTCGAATGCCCGTGTCCTTCGAGATGATTGTGGGTTTGGAAAGTTTTGCTTGATGAACTTTGATACACTTCTGTAATGCAGTTAGTAGTTGGTACAAATTGCTGCAACTGAGAGTCAGTGATGGAAATAAGATGGTTGTAGTGGCCATCACGTGAACTGTTTTATCCCAGAACGTGTCAAGCTTCTTGAGTGTTTTTGGAATCTCACTCATCACAGCAAATGCGGAGTGTTCCACCACACTCCTGACTTGGATCTTCCAGAGGTGGACAGATGGAATTCAGGAATTGAGTTATTCCCTGTAGTATAACTGTGCAAGGCTTCTGCTGTGCCTTGTCACCTCTGTATTTAAATGTATAGTCCAGTTCAGTTTCTGGTCAATGCTAATCTCAAGGTGGTGATAGTTGAGGAATCAGCATCTGTTACCCCATTCAATAACAAAGGACAATTGTTGGATTCTCTGTTGTTCGAGTTAATAATTGTTTGGCATTTATGTGTCATGTGTGTTATTTGCCACTTTTCATCCCAAGCCTGCATACTGTCCGGGTCTGACTGCATTTGGATAAGGAGTGCTTCAATACCTGGTTCGTCACAAATGCTGCTGAACACAGTATAATCATTAACTAAAATCCCCATGGCTGACCCGATGATGGAGGGGAGTCCATTGATAAAGGTTTGAAAGATGGTCAGGCCGAAGATATTCCTCCGAGGAACTCCTGCAGAGATGTCCTGCAGCTGTGACAACTGATGTTGTGGTTCGGCTCGCCGAGCTGGAAGTTTTTGCTGCAAACGTTTCGTTCCCTGGCTAGGGAACATCATCAGTGCTGTTGGAGCCTCGTGTGAAGCGCTGCTTTGATGTTTCTTCCGGTATTTATATTGGTTTGTTCATGCCGCTTCCGGGTGTCAGTTTCAGCTGCAGTGATTTGTATATGGGGTCCAGGTCGATGTGTCTGTTGATGGATGTTCTTGCCGCTTCCGGGTGTCAGTTTCAGCTGTAGTGGTTTGTATATGGTGTCCAGGTCAATGTGTCTGTTAATGGAGTTTGGGGATGAATGCCATGCTTCTAGGAATTCTCTGGCTGTTCTCTGTCTGGCTTGTCCTATGATAGTGGTGTTTTCCCAGTCAAATTCATGTTGCTGGTTGTCTGAGTGTATGGCTACTAGAGATAGTTGGTCGTGTCGTTTTGTGGCTAGCTGATGTTCATGGATGCGGATTGTTAGCTGTCTTCCTGTTTGTCCTATATAGTGTGACAACTGACCTCAAAGAACCATAATTTTCTTCTTTTCTGCTAGGGATGACTCCACCCAGTGGAGAGTTTCCCATGATTTCCATTGCCCCCAGTTTTGCTCAGGCTCCTTGGAGCCACACCAGGCCAAGCACAGTCTTGATATTAAGTATTGTCATCCACACCCCCACCTCTGGAATTCAGCTCTTTTTGTCCATGTTTGGACTAAGGCTGGAGTGAAGTAGGAGCTGAGTGGTGTCACTAAGCAGGTTGTTGGTATGTCGGTGCTGCTTCATAGCACTGTTGTTGAAGCTTTCATTCACATTTTCATGATCAATATCATATTGATGGAGTGGGAATTCGCCGGGTTGGCTTTGTCCTGTCATTTATGCACAGCACATACCTGGCACATTTGCATTCTCTCACGTAGATGTCAGCAGGAACTTGTTGCCCAGGGGTACAGTATGTTCTGGAGCACATTGCTCCAATTGCTGGGATATTTTCAAGGCCCTAGCCTTTAAACAACAGAGGAGGCCATCAATATTCCAGTTTGAAGAGTTTAGAGAATTGGTTCAGACTGATCTTTGCATTGATTTACTGGGCTCACCCATTGTTGATTATTGCAGATATGTGTGGAGCGTCCTCCTGCAATGAGTTGTTTAATTGTTTATCATCATTCACAACTGAATGTGATTGCACTGTAGGGTTTAGATCTAATATGTTGGTTGTAGAATTCCTTAGTTGTGTCTGACACACCCTGCTCATGCATGTGGTGAATGTGTTGGTGAAGACCACAGCTTGGAAGTCATTGTGAAGCAGGCAGAGAATGGTGACAGAATTCTATGGGCATCTACATTTGTGGAAGATAACCCATAATCCGTCAGAGATTCGAAGGCTTGAAGATTGAAGTAGGCCATTTACAGAGGTTGCTGCTGTTCCCTGCACTCTGCTTGGATTTGTCACACATTGACAATCCTGTTTATTCTGTCTCTTGATGAGTGGAAACTGCAAGGAGTCTCGGGAGAAGCTATTCAGCCACTGGGGGAAGGTACTGAGGAGGACTCCAACAATGATCTTTTCCATGACAGACATTGGAAAATCTCTTTGTGTGATCGTAACTGTCTTCTTTCTAGAAGTTGGTCACAATAAAGGCGTCTCTGACATCTCCCAGCATGCTCATTGCATTCCAGACAAGGATGGTAAGGTGGATTAATGTCAAGAATGACTCTCTGCCATATTTTAGTCCTTCACCAGTTATTCCATCTATGCCGGTGGCCTGGCTGTTGTTCTGTTGTTGGAGGTGTTTTTGCCCTCAGGATGGCTTGTAAGTTTGCTGAAATGGCAGTGGGTAGTGCGTTGTGAGTTGCTATCAGGAACACGTATGCTGAAGGCTTTGAATTGGTGTAGGAGGCCCTCGAAGTGCTCTCTCCACCGAGTGCTGACTGCTGCTCGGTCTTTGATGAGGGAATCTCTGTGTTTGGTTCTCAGCGGAGTCACTCCCTGAGTACTCGGGCTGTAGATGGCTTGGATTGCGCTAAGGAAGCTGCACACATTGTGGCTGTCAGTGAGTCACTGACTCTCCTTCTGACTCTCTCTATCCACTATGTATTCTTTCGGTCACAGATTCTTTGTTACATCTCGGCCTTCATTTGTGTCTCTGCTTGTTTCCTTTAGCTGGAATTATGGTGGAGCGGCCTGTTCAGGAATACCTCACGTTTGCAATTTCAGAGATCCTGGATCTCCGGCTTATTCTCACTGAGCCAGTGTTTGGATTTCCTGGTCGAGAGACAAAGGGTGTCCACACAGCTGCTGACTGGAGAGGGGTTCAGGGATGACCAGATGCTGTCGGCATTCTGTGACTCAGGTATCTTGGTCATTCGTAGGTCGGCTTTGCCTGAGAAACACTTCCTTCAGTGGGATAGCGATAGTTCGAGGCTAGTGTGGAATGAGTCTTTTGTCTTCTCCATCGTGTTTACATTCAGGGCAGAGTCACTGATGTCTGTGGTGTACTGCTTCTGGCCCAGGGTGTGTCAGAGAGTCATGAGGACCTCATTTTCCTCAAAGGGTGATTTGTTGGGATGTCTGACTGGTTTGCTTCTTATGGGATTCCATGGAGACGCTGTTCTGTGTTTGCTTTTCCAATGTATCTGCCACATTGTTCCTTTAGTTCTCTTTCAACTGACAGTCATAACCCACTCACTGTCCTTGGAGTGAAAATAAATGATTGTAAATGCAAAGTTCACATAATCTCTAATAGAATTTTGGATGTTGTAGGCAATGCTCATTATATGAGCAGTTCCTTCCGTGGTCTTGACAGACTCTGCATGCTCAGAAATTGCAGTGCTGAGAATTTTTTTTAGACACTCCTTGAGAAGGACAAATAGGTTTGTCCCTGAACTCAGAACAGTGTCTGTCAGAAAAAAGGCAAAAATCAGTGGCTCAGCTTCGTCACAGACTTGTTTATCCTCAATTAATCCCAGATTACTGAATCACGCTTTATCTTATCCCTGTTCAAACAAGTACAACAGGATCCTAAATCGGAGGAGAAAGTAAGGACGGCTCATGTTGGAGATCAAAGCCGAGAGCGTGGTTCCGGGAAAGCACAGCAGGTCAGGCAGCACCCAAGGAGCAGGACAGTGAACGTTTCAGGCATAAGCTCTTGACATTTCCGAAACGTCGATTTCCTTCTCCTCGGATGCTGCCTGACCTACTATGCTTTTCCAGCACCACACGTTTCAAACCAGATTCCTAAAGCATCGTTTGGTCTCCAGTTCTCTCGGATTTTTCCCGCCATTGGCTCCAGACCTCCCTTTATTGGGACCATGTGCTGATTTGTGTGCAGTGACCACTCCAAGTTAAAGGAATCCACAAACAGACAGCTTCCATCCCAACCCTGCCCCATCGCCAAATTAATTTTGAGAGCTGGACCATCAGGAACCTGATGGATAACACCAACAATAAACCTGAATGACACACTGCTGTCATCGCCCAGCATTTCAATATATGCCAGGTCAAGCGTGGATATTGTCCACATCTTCCAACAGCAGATGTTCGCAGTTAAAGGGATGGCTGGAAAATGGGAAGCCTTCCTAAATGAGATAACGAGAGTCTTAAAATGCATAAAGTTGGATAAGTCCCCAAGGCCTGATCAGGTGTATCCTAGAACTCAATGGGAAGGTAGAGAAGTGATTGTTGGGCCTCTTGTTGAGATTTTCTTATAATCCATAGTAACAGGTGAAGATTGAAGGTTTGCCAATTTGATGCCATTATTTTAAAAAGGTAGTAAGGAAAAGCCAGACAACTACAGACTGGCGAGCCTGACATCGGTGGTGGGCAGGTTGTTGGAGGGAATGCTGAGGGACAGGATGTACATGTATTTTGAAAGGCAAGGACTGATTAAGGACAGTCAACATGGCTTAGTGCTTGGGAAATCATGTCTCACAAGCTTGATTGAGTTTTTTGAAGAAGTAAATAAAGGATTGGTGAAGGCAGAGCGGTGGATGTGATCTACATGGACTTACTTAAGGCATTTGACAATGTTCCCATGGGAAGCTGGTAAGCAAGATTTGATCTCATGGAATACAGGGAGAACTAGCCATTTGGATAAAGAAGTGGCAAAAAGGTAGAAGACAGAAGGTGGTGGTGGAGGGTTGCTTTTCAGACTGGAAGCCTGTGACCAGTGGTGTGCCACAAGGATTGGTGCTGGGTCCACTGCTCTTCATCATTTATGTAAAAGATTTGGATGTTAGTAACGGAGGGATGTTTAGTAAGTTCGAAGGTGACATCAAAAGTGAAAGTGTCGTAGATGGCGGAGAAGGTTATAGAACATAGAACATAGAACATAGAACATAGAAGGATACAGCGCAGTACAGGCCCTTCGGCCCTCGATGTTGCGCCGACCGAGTCCTACCTAACCTATACTAGCCCAATAACTTCCAAAAAGTTATCTCAGATTACAACAGAATCTTGTACAGATGGGCCAATGGGCTAAGGATTGGCAGATGGAGTTTAATTTAGATAGATGTGACGTGCTGAATTTTGGAAAAGCAAATCTTATCAGAACTTTAGCACTTAATGGTAAGGTGCTAGGGAGTGCTGCTGAACAAAGAGATTTTGGAGTGCAGGTTCATAGTTCATTGAGAATGGAGTCACAGATAGAGAGGATGCAGAAAAAGGCATTTGTTATGCTTTCTTTTATTGATCAGAGTATTGAGTATAGGAGTTGGGAGGTCATGTTGTGGCTGTACATGACATTGGTTGGGCCACTGTTTGAATATTGTGTGCAATTCAGGTCTCCTTCCTATTGGAAGGATGTTGTGAAACTTAAAAGGGTTCCGAAAAGATTTACAAGGATGTTTCCAGGGTTGGAGGACTTGAACTAGCAGGAGTGGCTGAGCAGTTTTGGGCTGTTTTCACTGAAGCGTTGGAGGCTGTGGAGTGACCTTACACAGATTCATAAAATCATTAGGGACATGGATAGGGTAAGCAAACAATTTATTTTCCCTGGGGACTCCAGAATTTGAGGGCATAGGGTTAGGGTGAGAAGGGAAGATTTAAAAGGGACCTAATGGGCAAAGTTCACATGCAGAGGATGATGCATGTCTGGAATCAGCTCCCAGAGGAAGTGGTGGAGGCGGGTACAATTACAGCATATAAAAGGGCACCCGAATGGGTATATAAACAGCAAGTGTTTTGAGGGATACGGGCCAAGTGCTGACAAATGGGACGAGATTAGTTTAGGATATCTGGTCATCATGGACGAGTTGAACTGAAGAGTCGGTTTCCATGCTGTACATCTCTATGAATCTATTACTCTATTTATACAAGGGATGCTTCAGGAATTGAGGAGTTGCAAATGGTGCTGTGCATTTTTAAACCATTAGTGAGTGTCCTACGTCCGACCGTATGATGGCATAAAGGTGAGTCATGAAGCAACTGAAGATGGTTGGGCCAAGGACATTATCCTGAGGAAAGGTAGGGCTCCTTGTTGCCATATTCAGTCAATTGTGACCCTCTCGTCAAAGACAGTCCCTTTCACTTCACTTCTGGAGATCATCTCTTTTCTCATGTGTGTACCAAAGGTTTAATGAGATAATGAGGATTAGTTTACATGATTAGATTATCACACTTTAGCAAGGATGTTATTAAATTGAAAGGGTGCAGAATGATTTACTAGGCTGTCACAGAGACTAGAATGTTTAAGCTAGTCTAAGAATGGCTAAGCTGGATAAGATGGTCTTTTTCACCTGGAACGTTGCAGGTTGAGGGGTGACATTTATAGACATGTATAACATCATGAGGGGCATACATAAGGTGACAGACAAAGTATATTCTACAGGTTAAGAGAGCAGAAGACAACAGGCATATGTTTTAGGTGAGAGGTAAAAGATTTAAAAGGGCCCTGAGGGTGATATTTTCACAAACAGGGCTGTGTATATGGAACAAGCTGCCAAAGGAAATGTTGGAAGTGGATACATTTGTACCACTTAAAAGACATTTGACATGGACATGGATTAAAAGAATATGGAACAAATGCTGGCAAATGGGACTATTTTAGTTGAGGAAATTGTTCAAATCGGATAAGTTGGGACTGTTTCCATGTATGACACTGAGATGAAACAGTGTGTGACCTGCTCAGGGTAACATCACCCACTTGACTTCAACAATGAATGGACAGCAGTCCCGTTTCAAGTCTTCATGGTGTGTGACTTGGATGGAACTTTACAAATGGTTCCATGTATCTGATGCCCTTTCCTTTCACCATGGTAGAGGTTGCAGGCCTGCAAGGTACAGTCGAAAGAGCCTTTATGATTTATTGCTGTGATTCCTGTTGCCTCTGGTATTTGTTGGTGAAGGGAGTGAATTTGAAGGTGGTGGATGGGATACAAGATGAGGTGCGGATTTGACCTTTCAAATGCCAAGCTTTTCAAGCGTTGCTCATCCAGACAAATTGGAGATTATGTCATCACATTCCTGACTTGTGTCTTGTCAGTGGTGGATGCTTTCTACATCTACTCTGTCTATCCCTTTTAAGATTTGGAGATGCTCGTGTTGGACTAGAGTGTACAAAATTAAAAATCACACAACACCAGGTTTTCGTCCAAGAGGTTTATTTGGAAGTACTAGCTTTTGAAGCGCTGCCTCCTTCATCACGTGATTGTGAAGAATAGCATTGTAAGACACAGGATTTATCGCAAAAGTTTACAGTGTGATGTAACGGATGGGTGGTTATATTAATGATCTGAGGGAAATCTTCATGTTGAGTGCAAATTATAATCAGTTGATTATTGAAAGATTTATGAACCATTGCCCACTTTCAAGAGTTTTCCAAAAACAAGTTCAATTACTGCACGTTGATTGAATGAAGCTGTAAATAATATCGTCAGCAATTTATTCAATAGCGGATATTACATCATGAAATAGTATTGAGAAATTGCTGCAATGTCAGTACAGCTAACATTGGGAATCACTTTCTTTCTGTTCCAGATTGAAGGTGTTCAGTAGGAACATGAGTTGATGCTCCAGGTACAAACTGAGAGTCTGAGTGAACACTTTCCCAGTACATGAGGAGGTGAACAGTTCAGAGCTAATGGATAATACGCTGAGTTACTGCTCATCGCTAACACACGAGATGGAACATTTATAGAAGATGAACAGTTTGTAAGAGACAAAGGTCTTGAGGTGTAGAGAAACAAAGATCTCCGGAAAAAAATACAATCTCATCAGTTGATCCAGAGCAGATTTTATCCCCCAGAGAAATTCCGCATCTGGGAGTGCAAAAACAAAGAACAAAGAAAATTTACAGCCCAGGAACAGGCATTTGCCCCTCCAGGCCTGATCCAATCCAAATCCATTGTCTAAAAATATCGCCCAATTCCGATTCATCTGCATCCCTCTGCTCCTCAGCTACTGTCCATATGCACCTTAAATGAATCTACCGGGCCTGTCTCTATCACGTCTGCTGGCAAATCATTCCAGGCACCTACCACCATCTGTATAAAGTAGTTGCCGTGTGTATCCCCCTTAAACATTTCACCTCTCACCTAAAACACGTGATTTCTCGTTGTTGAATCCTGCACCCTGGGAAAAAGCTTGTCTCTATCTACCCTATCTATACCCGTCATGATATTGTAGACTTCAATCTGGTTCCCCCCCTCAATCCCCTTTGTTCTCATGAAAACAATCCTAACCTACTCAACCTCTCTTCATAGCCAGCACCTTCCATACCAGGCAACATCCTCGTAAACGTTCTCTGCACCCTCTCCAAAGCATCCACATGATTTTGGTAATGTGGCAACCATAACCGTGCACTGTATTCTAAATGCGACTGAACCAATGTCATGTACAATTTTAACACAACCCGCCAGCTCTTATACTCAACACCCCGACAGATGAATGCAAGTATACCATATGCCTTCTTGACCATTCTACCCACCTGTGCTGCAACCTTCAAAGTCCAATGGACCTGATCTTCTCGTACCCTCTGCTCATCAACGTTACTCAAGACTGTTCCATTTACAGTATTGTTTGCTTTCGAATTAGACCTTCCAAATTACATCACTTCACATTTGCCTGAATTGAATTCCGTCTGTCACTTCTTTACCCAATTCTCCAGTCTATCTATATTATCCTGTATTCTTTGAGAATCCCCTATATTTTCTACTACTCCACCAATTTTTGTTTCATCTGCAAACTTACTGATCAGACCCCCAACGCCCTGTTCCAAATCATATCACACACAAAAGTGGCCCTAGCACTGATCCCTGTGGAACACAACTGGTCACCTTTCTCCATTTCGAGAAACTTCGTTTAACTATTGCACTCTGTCTCCTGTTGCTCAACCAATATTTTTATGCACCCTGCACGGCACCTCACTTCACTTTTTACATGAGTTTATGTATTAGGGGAACTTTATCAAATGCTGACTGAAGTCCATGTATATTATAACTACAGCCCTTAAATCATCGATCAACTTGGTCACTTCCTAAAAGAGCTCTATTAAGTATGTAAGGCACGATCTCCCCCACACAAACAATGTTGCTTATCACTGATAAGCCCATTCTTTTCCAAATATGAATAGATCCTATCTCTCAGAACCTTCTCCAAGAACTTTCCCACCACTGATGTCAGGTTCACTCGTCTGTAGTTATCTGGAATATCATTACAACCCTTCTTCTACAAGGGGACAACATTAGCAGCTCTCCAGTCCTCCGGCATCTCACCTGTATTTCAGGGTGCTACAAAGATATCTGTCATGGTCCCAGCTATTTCCTCTCTCGCCTCCATCGGCAATCTAGGATAGATCCAGTACGGTCCTGGGGATTTAGAACATAGAACAGTACAGCACAGAGTATGCCATTCAGCCCACGATGTTGTGCTCACCATTGATCCTTATGTGAAATAAACCTAATGTACGAACTCACAAATTTCTGTGAACAAATGCATGCCCAGCAGTCTCTTAAATATCGCCAATGACCTTGCTTCCACAACTGCTGCTAGCAAAGCATTCCATGCTCTCACAACTCTCTGCGTAAAGAAGCCGCCTCTGACATCCCCTCTATACTTTCCGCCAAACAGCTTAAAACTATGACCCCTCATGTTAACAATTTCTTCCATGGGAAAAAGTTTGTGGCTATCAACTATATCTATGCCTCTCATTAGCTTATACACCTCAAATAGGTCGTCTCTCTTCCTTCTTTTTTCAATGAATAACATCTGACTTCAGTCAATCTCTCTTCATAAGATAAGCTCTCCATTCCAGGCAGAATCCTGGTAAACCTCCTCTGAACCCTCTCCAAAGCATCCATATCTTTCCTATAATAGGACGACCAGAACTGGACACAGTATTCAAAGTGCGCTCCAAACAAAGTTGTGTAGAGCTGCAACAAGATCAATAGCTCTTAGACTCAATTCCCGTGTTAATGAAAGCCAAAACACCATATGCTTTCATAACAACCCTGTCCACCTGGGTTGCAATTTTATGGGATTTATGTATCTGCACACCAAGATCCCGCTGTTCCTTCACACTGCCAAGAATCCTGCCTTTAATCCTGTACTCAACTTTCAAGTTCGACCTTCTAAAATGCATCACTTCGCATTTGTCCAGGTTGAACTCCATCTGCCACCTCTCAGCCCGTCTCTGCATCCTGTCAATGTCACGCTGCAGCCTACACCAGTCCTTTATACTGTCAACGACACCTCCAACCTTTGTGTCATCTGCAAACTTGCTAACCCATCCTTCAATCTCCTCATCCAAACAATAAATAAAAAGAGTAGAGGCCCAAGAACAGAGCCCCGTGGAACACCACTCACCACTCAATTCCGGGCAAAATATTTTCCTTCAACTACCACTCGCTGTCTTCTGTCCACCAGCCAATTCTTTATCCAAGGAGTTAAATTTCCCTGCCTTCTTTCTTTTGACGAGAAGCTCCTCCGCTCTCATAACACAAGGTTCCTTTATCTTACCCCTTCTTGCCTGTCTCAGAGGAATACATTTGTTCATCACTCTCAACAACTGTTCTTTAAACCGTATCCACATGTCTATAGTGCCCTTTCCATGGAACAATTGCTCCCAGTCCATGCTTCCCAACGCATGGGAGGATATTTAATTGGGGAAAAGGAAACTATATAGTATCATAGTTTCCTGTTCCCAATTAAATATCCTCCCATTGTGCCAGCTTCTCACCTCCTCCATAACTATGCAGAATGTGAGGCAATTGTGGTCACTATTACCAAAATGCTCTCCCACCCCAAGATCTCACACCTGCCCTGGCTCATTGCCGAGCACCAAATCCAAAATGGCCTCTCCCCTCGTCGGCATATCAACGTACTGAGTTAGGAAACTCTGCTGAACACATCTTACAAAAACACCTCCTTTCAAACCATCTGCTTGAAGGCGGTTCCAATCAATATTGGGAAAGTTAAAGTCACCCATTACAACAACCTTACGACATTCACACTTTTCCAAAATCTGCCGACCTATTCTTTCTTCAATCTCCCTGCTGTTATAAGGGGGCCTTTAGTAAACCTCTAATGAGGTGACTGCTCTCTTATTGTTCCTAATTTCCTCCCATACTGACTCAGTCGGCGGTGGTAACTTCTGTAGCTGTGATACCCTCTCTGATTAGCAGTGCTACACCCCTCCTCTTTTCCCCCCATCCCTATTCTTTTTAAATGTTCTAAACCCTGGAACATCCAGCAACCATTCCTGCCCCTGAGAAACCCGCGTCTCTGTTATGGCCGCAATATCATAGCACCGGATAATGATCCATGCTCCAAGCTCATCACTTTGATTCCTGATACTCCTTGCATTAAAGCAAACACACTTTAACAGATCCCTTGGTTCTTTCCCAGGAAATTCCTTCCCACTGGCTGCGCTACCTCTTGCTATAGCCTTGTCTCCATCAACTCTCACCACCGACATATAACTCTGGTTTCCATCCCCACACACACCCCCCCACCCCCCGCCACCTGCCGACATACTAGTTTGAACCGTCCTGAACAATTAGAGCAAACCTTCCATCAGGACATTGATCCCTTTCCAGTTCAGGTGCAACTCGTCCTTCATATACAGGTCCCACCTTCCCCAGGCATTTGAATTATCTACATATCAGAAGCTCTCCCTCTTACACCAGCTGCGCAGCCACGTGTTAAGCTGCGCCCGCTCCCTGTTTCTCGCCTCGCTATCTCGTGCCACTGGTAGTAAACACAAGAACACTAGTCTGTTCGTCCAGCTCTGCAGGTTCCACCCTAACTCCATGAAATCACTTTTCATATCCTCGATTCTTTTCCTGGCTATATCATTGATGCCAACATGTAACACGATTTCTTGCTGTTCGCCCTCCCCTTTCAGAATCTTATACATTCGATCGGAGACGTCCCGGACCCTGGCACCAGGGAGGCAGGAAACCTTTCGGGAATCCTGATCCTGACCACAAAATCTCCTGTGAATTTTCCTAACAATCGAGTCTCCTACAACAAAAGTTTTTCGGTTCTGTCCCCTTCCCTTCTGGGCCAGTGTCAGGCTCAGTGCCAGAAAACTGACCACTATGTCTTTCCTCTGGTAGGTCATCTCCCCCCCCCCCCCCACCCCCAGCAGTATCCAAAACGATATACTTATTGCTGAGGGGAATATCCACAGGGGATCTCTACTCTGTCTGTCCCCTTTCTCCCCACTAACTGTTACCCATCTATCCATATCCTGCGCCTCTGTAGTGACCAACTGCCGGCACTTGCTCTCAATTACCCCCTCAGCCTCGCGAATGATCCGCAGTTCATCCAGATCCAGCTCCAATTCCATAACACGGTTTTCAGAGAGTTGGAGTTGGGTGCACTTCGCGCAGATGTAGCCAGCGGAGACATGTGTCATATCTCTCACCTGCCACATTCTGCAGGAGGAGCAACCAACTGCCCTCTTTGTACATCGTAATATCCTCTGGCCTATCCTACACAGCCTCCCTTCTTACATCAACGTGATACAGATTAATCAAACTTCTATCTCTAATTTCAACATTCATCACGTCCCTCCCCTCAGTGAACACTGATGCAAAGTAATCATGGAGATTCTCACCCATTTTATCAGGCTCGACACAAAAACGTCCTTGCTTATTCTTTAGTGGACCAACCCGCTTGCTTCTTATATATGAGTAAAATGCCATGGGATTCTCCTTAATTCTGCTCGTTAAAGTTATTCCATGACACCTTTTTGCCCTCTTGATTCCATGTTTAAGATTGTCTTACTTTCCCGATATTCCTCCAAAGCTTATTCTGTTATTAGTTGCCGGAACCTTATGTAGGCCACCCTTTTCCTCTTGGCTAGTTACACAAATTTTCCTGGCATCCATGGTTCAAGAATATTGCCTTTCCTATCCCTTGTTTTTAAAGGGTCATGCTTGTACTGCAGTACCTTCAAATTATCTTTGAAAGCCTCCCAACTATCAAACGTGGACTTCCCTTCAAACAGCTGCCCCAACCCACATTTCCCAGCTCCTGCAGAATTTTTATGATGATTGGCCTTGGCCCAGTTTAGTACTCTGCCCTTAGGACCACTCTCATGTTTGTGTACGAGTATTCTAAAACTTACAGAATTATCGTCACTATTCCCAAAGAAATGCCCCACTGCAACTTCTACCAGCTGATCTGGCTCATTCCGCAACACCAGGTCCAATATGGCCCCCTTCCATAGTTGGATTCTTGACATGCTGCGCTAGAAACCTTTTCTGGATGCTCCTTACAAATTCTCCCCCATCCAGACCTCTGACACTAGATGTATCCCAGTCAATGTTGCGAAGATTACTATCTTCCATCACCACCATCCTATTGTCTCTACGTCTTTCTATAATCTGTTTACCTATTTGTTCTTCTACCTTTCGTTTACTGTTGGGAGGCCTGTAATATAACCCAAACAACGTAACTGCACTTTTCTCAGCTCTACCCACAATGCTTCACTGCTCAAGCCCTCCATGGTGTCCTCCTTTAGCATACCCCTGATATTATCCCTGTTCAGCAATGCAACTCCTCTTCCCCTTTTACTTCCCTCCCTGTCCTGTCTAAAGCATCTATATCTCGGAACATTTCATTGCCAATCATGCCCTTCCTTCAACCAAGTCTCTGTGATCACAATAACGTCATTCTCCCAGGCACCAACCCAAACCCTAAGTTCATCTGCATTACCCACCATAGTCCGTGCATTAAAGTATATGCATTTCAGAACACTAGTTCCTTTGTGTGTCCATCCGCTCTCTGCCTACTATTCTCCATGGCAATGCTAACTTCATGATTCTCACAGTCTCTAGTTTCCACCTCACTGTCTACCAGTCGTTTCTTCTGGTTCCCGGCTCCCTGCCACATTAGTTTAAACCCTTCCCTTTGAGGTTCTCCTCTTTAGCTTCTCCCTAACTTCCCGAGTTCTGCTATCAGGGCCTCATTTCGTTTTTGACTCATATCATTGTTTCCTATATGCATCACAACAATTGGCTGTTCGCCCTTGCCTTTCAGAACGCTCCGCACCCGACCAGTGACATTGGTGGCACCGGGGAAGCAATATAATATCCGAGTGTCTCGTTATCAGCCACAGAACCGCCTATCTATAGCCCTTGCTATAGTATCCGCTACGACCCTAGCCCAACGAGTCTTTTTCCCACCCTTCTGAACAGCCATTATCCTGGCAACTGCTTCCCTCCATTGGTGAGCCATCTCCCCGAACAGTATCCAAAACGGTGTACCTGTTTTGGAGGGAGATGACCGCAGGGGGCACCTGCACTTCCTTCCTACTCTGTCTCTCTTTTTTTCTCCCTCAGTAATTCTAATCTGTGGTGTGATCAATTGACTGAACGTGCTATCTATGACCTCCTCAGCATCGTGGATGCTCCACAGTTAGTCCATATGCAGCTCCAGAGCCATCCTGTGGTCAAACAAGAGCTGCAACTGGACGCAATCCTTGCAAGTGTAAGAGTCAGAGACGTCAGCCATTCCCTGAGCTCCCACATTGAGCATGAGGCACGTGCCACACGTCTGAGTTCCCCTGCATTATAAGCCTCATCTTTTAGTCAACGAACTGATACCAAACAATGCACTTAAATATGCAAATAAAAAACTTACCTATTTACCCGCTGTTTTCTGTGTTTTAGCCAATCTCTTATCCATGTTACCAAGGAACAACCAATCGAAAACATTTCGGATTGGTAACCAACCTGCCATATGGCACCATCTCAAATACTTTCTGAAAATCTGGTTAACCACAGCCCAAGCAGCACCTTTGTTACTGCCTCTGTCACCATGTCAAGCAACTCAATCAAATTTGTCAGGCATGACCTGGCCTTGACAAAGCCTTGCTGATTGTCTGATTTTAACTTGCTTTTCTCTAAAGTGTAGCTTTAACTGCTCTCGTGTTATGGTCTCCTTGAGGTTTCCCATTGTTGACGTCAAAATAACGTTTCTGTACTTTATTGGGTTCTTCTTTATCCCTTTCTGAAATGACAGTATCAAATCTCCAATTCCCCAGTCTCCCTGATATTATTCCTGTGGTTCAGAGAGGCCCGAAAATTTTCTGTCAACAACTGAAGACCTTGCAGTTCACGTATCGATACAAACTCTCAGCAGATTACGCCATTTCCACCAAACTCCGTTTGGCCCTCACCCACCTGGAGAAGAAGGACACCAACATCAGATGCCTGTTCATAGACTTCAGTTCTGCATTTAACACTATGATTCTTCAGCACATGATTGGAAAGATGAGTTTTCTGTGTCTGGATGCATCCCTCTGTAATTGGATCCTTCACTTTCTAACTGGGAGACCTCAGTCAGTCTGGTTTGGGTCCTCCAAAACCGTCACGCTGAACGTGTGGAACCTCCAGGGCTGTGTGCTCAGTCCACTGCTGTTTATCTTGCGAACATAAAACTGTGCAGCAATTTACAGGGCGAATCACGTCAGAACGTTCGCTGGTAAGAGAAGTGTGGTGGGTATCATCAGCAGGAACGATGAGTCAGCACACACAGAGGAAGTGCAGCAGCTAACAGGATGCTGCAGAGCCAATAAACTGTCTCTGAACGTGGAAAAGACAAAAGAGATGGTTGTTGACTGCAGGATAGCACTCGTCACTGGACGACCACTCTTCACTGGACACCGACGGTACCCACATGGAGATCGTGAAGAGCACCACTTTTTTTCGCATCCATGTGGCGAAGAATCTCACCAGGTCCCTCAACATCAGCTCAACACAAAAGAAAGCCCAGCATTGTCTCTAATTTCTGCGCAGGCTGAGGAAAGCCCACCTCCCAGCTGACCCCTGACCTCACCACATTCTACAGAGGGTTCATCAAGAGTGCTCTGAGCGGCTGTATCGCTGCCTGGTTCGGGAATTGCACTGTCTCAGATTTTAGGACACACAACGGAGAGTGAAGACAGCTGAGAGAATCGTCGGGGTTTCCCTTGCCTCCATTACAGACATTTACACCTCACGTTGCATCCGAAAGGCTCAGAGCATGGTGCAAGACCCCACATACTCCTCACTCAAACATTTCTCCCTCCTGCCACCAGGAAGAAGATACCTGAGCATTCAGTCTCTCACGGCCAGACTGCGCAACAGTCTCTATCCCCAAGCCATCAAGCTCTTTAACACAACATAATCAGACTCATTCCAGTCTGATATTCGTACATATTGCTGCCAGAAAAATGTCTATTATCCATTATTCCTCTATTACACAGTAAATGGAGTGTTTTGCACTTCTTATCTATTTTATGATGTGCATGAGTGTGTACTTTGTGCTGTCCATGTAGCACCCTCAGTACTGGAAGAACACTATCTCATTTTACTGGATCAGTCGTATTTGGGAGAAATGACAAATAAAACCTACTCTACTCTACTCTGCAATTTGCTCCTTTAACACACTCATAAAAATAGTATGTATGTCACCTGGGTCCGGTTACTTCTCTACCTGGAGTGCTGCCTGCCTTTTGATCACAGCTCCTATCTTGCTCACTATTCTGCTCACATGCTCAACACCATGTCAGTCATGACAGATGAAAAATATCCATTTTGTACCACTGCCATATCCTTAGCTTCAGTGCACAGCTTTATCCTGCTTGACTTGATTGTTCACTAATCGTTAATGATTGAAACATTAATATATATTTAAAATTGAAAGCTAATAGATCACCATTTCCCGAAGGATTTATCCCACATTCAGTGATGGATTCAAATGAACATTGACCATAAGATGGAGGTCAGTGATGGGTCTGGATGAAGGGTTCCTGCCCGGAACGTCGATATTCCTGATCCTTGGATGCTTCCTGACTTGCTGTGCCTTTCCAGCAACACTCTTATCTAGTACTCACTTTCGCCCAATGGGGAATGCAGCAATGCACATATTCAGTGTGTGCAAAGATTCACATATCAATTAGTGAGTTAAACGTTCTTGTTTGAAGAGGACAGCTCCTACCCTACAATACAAAATGACAGCTCTAAGACATATTTTCACACTTTAAATAAACTTTCCAGAAGCAGTATAGGTTCAAAAATTTTGTGACCTTGGGATGGGGCCCATGGTGATTGAGTGAACAGTGTTATTGCTGGCAGATTCGAGATTCTGTTTTTGTTATTTCAGTATGATGTACTGGGCAGCAACGCTCCTTCATAACTGGAATTATACTTGTAATTAGTTGTTCATTTACAGAAATTTGAAAAACAGGAACAAAGGTGACTAATTCTGCCACCTCGATCTCCCCAAGGAGCTTCACATAGTATAAGGTAGCATATCTGGGAATGCAACAGCTCAGAGTTTCAAGCAACGAGCTTGTCAGCTGCGTGAACGGACAGATCATCTCACATCGAAAAATGCATCGACCAATTCAACATGTAGAGAAGGCTTTCTACACTTTTGTTGCTTCTATTGGCATCCCTGGTATGGCTTTATGACAATTGATCTTGTTTAAATCTGCTGCTGATCTGCTCTCTGGTTTTATCTTTTGAACAATAATGTCTGTAGCTGACTAAATGGTGAGCCTTATCCAGAGACGGGAACAGTGATAGCAATTCACTGAGCAGCAGTCTTGTTAAATTCTCCGCTGAGAGAGACTTCCAACCTCACTGTGGCTGCAGCATTCTCTGATCTCAGTGATCTGTCATCTGTTCCGGTTTCATATGGTGCGAGCTATAAGTTCTGACGAAGGTTCACTGGACCCAGGGCATTTGCTCTGATTTCTCTCCCACATTTCCTGCCCATTCTCCTCAGTTTTACCAACAATTTCTGTTTCATTTCACAAATCAGGCCAGTTTTCTATCGAAATGAAAAAGTTAAAGAATGATTTGAGTGAAGACTTACAAGATATTCACAAAGTAAAGATGAACTTTATCCAGCGTTTTGTGATTTTAGAACGAGGCACAGGAGTCTGTGAATTAGCTTGAGAACGATCCAACGCGATGTTTGGAATCACTTTGACATGCACAGGGTGGGAAATGTTTGGAAGTCTCTTCCACAATCAGCAGTGGATGCTAGATCAGTAGTGAATTTTAAATCTCAGATTGGTTTTATTTTATGATGACAAGAGGTTGCCTGGATGTTGCCTGGCATGGTAGGAAGATCGTATGAGGAAAGGCTGAGGCACTTGGGGCTGTTCTTATTGGAGAAAAGAAGGTTTAGGGGAGATTTGATAGAGGTGTACAAGATGTTTAGGGGTTTAGATAGGGTTGCCAGTGAGAACCTTTTTCCATTAATGGAGTCAGCTGTTACTAGCAGACACAGCTTTAAATTAAGGGGTGGTAGATATAGGACAGATGTTAGGGGTAGATTCATTACTCAGCGGGCTGTGAGTTCATGGAATGCCCTGCCAGCAGACGTGGTGGACTCTCCCTCTTTATGGTCATTTAAGCGGGCATTGGATAAGCCTATGGAGGTTATTGGGCTAGTATAGGTTAGTTAGGCTTCGGTCGGCGCAACATCGAGGGCCGAAGGGCCTGTACTGCGCTGTATTTTTCTATGTTCTATGTTCTATGTAAGAAATTGTGGGTGATGTGCCCAATTTTGATTTGTAAAGTTTCATCTAACAATGATGTTATTTGGAAATTATCTCTTCCTTACTGTCTCCATTCAGTCGACTAAAATCTTGTTAGATTTCCTTCCGGATCCCTGCACGTTGAGGTTGTTGTGATGTATGGATATATTGACTTTCAGTGTAAGTATCACAACTGTCCTAAAACTCTCACATTGTCACTGAGGGAGCGCTGCATGCACTGTTTCGCTGCACTTGTGGAAGAGACATGAAGTAGTTTTATTTCAAATCTTATGCAGGATCATATGCTCTGTTTCCTTGGCCTGTTGTGGCTCAGATCAGGAATTGGGTCCAATCCAAACAGCAGGGGAAGACCTGATCCAGGGAGACGTTTGGTTTGTTAACAGTCCATTCGCCAGTCCTGTGACTGGGTTGCGGGTGAAATTTCTAATAGGTTGTGCACATGCTTGAGTTGGAACTGAAGACTGGAAGAATTTATCACACTCAATCAAATGTATCAACCGCAACCAAATATAATCACAGACTTCCTTCTGCTCTCCTACGTGGGACTGTGAGCTCAGTCTCTGTTCAAGTTCCATAACCACTGGAGTGATTCGGCTGGATGACAATCCCGGGTGGATGTGAAAGTCTTAAATCCAGTCTCACTCAACACCGAACATTTCCACTCACACATTGTGGCAGTTTGTGCTGGGAAAATCATATTGTTACTCTCTGGAACAGGCAGGGGGAAATTGCAATCAGTAATTCACCTCATATTTCCCATTTGTCTCCCACAGTTAATTTGCTGTCAATTGCTATCCTTGCCCGTGGAAAGTGCGGTGTTACCCCTTGCACGACACGCTACCTGTTGGTTATGGCAGCTGCTGATCTGATGGTCATTATCACTAATGTTAAACTGTGGAGATTTTCCTCTTCCTATTACAAGCGGTCTTTCCTGGACATCACTCCTGTGTGTATTATTGCTGAGCTCCTGTTACGTACAACCAGGGATTGCTCTGTCTGGTTCACTGTCACTTTTTCGTTTGATCGATTTGTGACAATTTGTTGTCAGAAGCTGAAAACAAACTATTGCACTGAGAAAACTGCGACTGTGGTTCTAGCAGCAACCTGCACCCTGTTCTGTTTAGAAAACATCCCCTTCTATTTTCAATATCAACCTTGGAAGATAATCAACAAAGTACCATTCTACTGTGTAACAAAATTAAGCTACTATACTGAGACTTGGTGGGTTGTATTAGATTGGTTTGATACGATTTTGACCCCTTTACTGCCATTCACATTAATTCTGTTGCTCAATGCTCTGACAGTCAGACACATTTTAATGACCAGTCGAGTCCGGAAGAGGCTGAAGGGTGAGAGCAAAGGAGAGAATCGTAGAGACGCAGAGATGGAGAGCAGAAGGAAGGCTGTGATTTTGCTGTTGACCATCTCTGGGAGCTTCATCCTTCTGTGGTTAATCGATGTTGTGAGTTTCTTATATTACATCATTCAAGGAATCTATCCTGACAGTTATTCGGGTTCTCTGAGTCACTTTAGGAAAGTTGGTTACATGTTGCGGAACCTAAGTTGTTGCACAAACACATTTATTTATGCAGCAACATTGCCCAGGTTCAGATTGAAGATCAGGAACACAGTAAAATATCTGGTTACACGATTTCCTTGTGTTATACATAAATAAAACTAGTCAGCGAAGCTGACAGGAAGGTTCTATTGTTTCAAGACCATGAAATTATTTCTTAAAATATTTCCAGTCGTGGGATGTGGGAACTACTCCCTCATCCAGCATTTATTACCCATCCCTAGTTGCCCCTAGAGAAGGGTGTGGTGAGATGCTTTTTTGAATCGCTGCAGTTTATATGCTATAGCTTGACCCACAATGCCGTAGGGAAGGGAATTCCAGGATTTTGACCCAGTAAGAGGCTTGGAAGGGAACTTTCAGGGGGTAATGTTCCCAGGTCGCGTTTTCCCTTCTCCTTCTAGATAGTAACGGTTTTGGGTTTTAAAGTGGTATATCAGGATCTTTGCAAAATTTCAGCAGTGTTTCTTGAAGATTGTACACATTGCTGTTACTGACTATTATTAATGGAGGGAGTGGATGTGGATGTGCCTGTGGATGTGCTGCCAATCTAGCGGGCTGATCATCCTAAATGGTGTCAAGTTTCTTGAGTATTGTTGGAGTTGCCTCCATCGAGGCAAGTGGGGAGTATTCCATCACACTCCTGACAGAGAGTCCTTATATCAGTGCAAGGAGAGACTTAAGTTAGAACCTACAGCTTCCCCATTGTAGCACAATCCAAATGAATTTTCCAGAGAAATGCAATTACCTACTGGGTAATTCCTATCAAGTTGCAACCCTCTGGACATCTCCATCAAAATCAAATCTGTTGGAGGGTTCTGATGAAATTAAATAGAATAGTTAATGAGACATGTTCCCTATTAAATACTTGGTCTCACTCCTCAAAGACAATTCAACAGTTGCCATTCAAATGGCAAAATCAGCCGACGATAAGTTGTTTCAATGTGAGAAATTGTGGCAGGTGATTACAGATATTATCAGATCCTCACCCACAACAAGCAAATGGCAATAAATGTCTGAATTCCCTATTTTTCAGCCCAATTCCAATGGTTTATCTTCCAATACAGATAAATCATAAGTTTACTGTCCAGGTTTGCAATATCAAAACAGTACAACTAACATTTTGTTGCAAGTGTTACAAATCCACTCTCAGCTGGCTTGCCCAAGCTACTTCACATGAGGTGGTGGAGAGTGATTATCCTCAAAGATTCAGTCAGAGAAGGAGGGCAGCAGCTCAGAGCTCCCTCCAAACGGGCAGTAACATCAACACCTACACACACACACACACACACACAAAATCACAGACAACACACCCATACAATTTACCCCTCCTCCTCACAACATGGCTCAGTGAGAGTTACCTGAATTTAGTTGCAGTGTAACCTCTGTTGAATGTGTATATTGTCAGGAATGCTGCTCAAAGAAAGATTGTTTCCACACTGCAGAGAGAGCAAACATTTCTCCACTAAATGTGTTACACACTGAGGGAGCTCAGTACAGTGCAACTTTTTCCACATCAGCATTGCAGGCGCATTTGTGTGTGTCAGTTTAGCTGTCTGTGTAACAATTTTCCCCCATTGATTTCCTCCGCTGCCTATTCCCCCCATACATTTTGATTCATTCATGTGTTGGACGTGAACGTTGCTGGCTGGCCAGCATTGATAGCCCACCCCTATTTGGCCTTGAGATAGTGGTGGTGAACTGCCTTCTCGAATTGTTGCAGTCCACTTGCTGAGGGTTGGCCCGTAATCCTGGTAGGTAGGGAATTCCAGGATTTTGACCCATTGACTGTGAAGTAATGGCAGTGTATTTCCAAGTCAACGTAGTGAGTGGCTTGTAGTGGGACTTGCAGGTGGTGGTGGCCCTCCACCAATGCACCCGGCTATTCTGCTCATATCAATTTAAGCCCATCATCTTCCCCTCCCCAAGTCTATTCTGCCCATCTCTACTAAACCACATCATCTTGCACTCTCTCAGTCTGTTCTGCCCACATCAATTTAACCACATCATCATCCCCTCCTCCAACCTATTCTGCCAATGTCTATTTAACCACATCATCTTCCCCCCAGTCTATTCCCCATGTCTACTCCCACATCATCTTCTCCCAGTCTATTCCCCATGTATATTCACCAACGTCCTCTCCAGTCTATTCCCCATGACTACTCCCCCAACCATCCTCCCCCAGTTTATTCCCCATGTGTATTCCCCCATTATCTTCGCCAGTATATTCTCCATGTCTACTCCCCCATCATCTTGCCCCAGTCTATTTCCCATGTCTATTCCCCCATCAGCTTCCCCATGTCTATTTTATCCATGCTGACTGAACCACACTATCTTCCTCTCCCCAGTCTATTCTGCACATGTCTATTCCCCCTTCATCATCCCCCAGTCTATTCCCTATGTCTATTTTCCCATCACCTTCCCCCAGATTATTCTCCATCTCTATTCCCCATTATCTTCCCCCAGTCTATTCCCCATGTGTACTCCCCAACCACCTTCCCCAGTCTATTTACCATGTCTATTCCCCCATCATCTTCCTCCAGTCTATTCCGCATGATTATTTAACCATATCATCTTTCCCCATATCTACTCCCCGATCATCTTCCCGTCAGTCTTTTCCCCATGTATATTTCCCCACCATCTTTCCCCCAGTCTATTGCCCAAGTCTATTTCCCCAATCATCTTCCTCCAGCCTATTCCCATGTCTATTTCCCACATCATCTTCCCCCAGTCTATTCCCTATATCTACTCCCCATCATCCCCGCTCATTCTATTCTCCATGTCAATCCCCACCAGTCTATTCCCAACGTCTACTTCCCCCCTGTCTATTCCCCATGTTTGCTCCCCCATCATCTTCCCCTCAAGTCTATTCCCCATGTTTATTCCTCAGTCTGTTTCCCATGTCTATTTCCCCCCATTTTATTATGCATGCCTACTCACCCTATCATCTCCTCCCCAGCCTATTCCCCATGTCTATTCCCACCGCCAATCTATTATCCCAACTGTCTGAGATGGATGGTGGAGAGCACTAGAGTCAGAGTGTAAAACACGGGGGAGGAGCTGGAAGGAGATGCAATGAGGACATTCAGGGCAATTCTTCAAGGAGCCAGACAGGACTGTGATCATTTCATGGGTGGGGCATGTGCACAGACTGAAAGGATTCCATCATTCTCATAAATCTTCTGTAATTTTGGGATTGAGATCTTGTTGTGCAGTAAAGCAGTCATTCACAGGCCGGTCAGTCCCGAATCATTGACCTCTGTCTCAGGGAGTGGAGATCAGGGCAATATTAGCGTCAGCGAAATACTTGTGGGTGCACATTTGGAGAAGCAAATATTTGGGTGGGCAAAATATTTGAATGAAGGCGTGAATTTGGGAGGGGAGTGGAATTAGAGAACAAAATAGTTTTGAAGATGCAAAACTAGGTCAGCACTTTCAGGCCTGAAAGAGAGAAAGAGAGAGGGAGATAGTGATGATGAGAGAGAAAGAGAGAGAGAATAATGACACAGTGACACAGATGGAAAGAGTGCAGACTGATAAATGAAGGGGGGAAAGAGAGACAGAGAGAGACAGAGAGGAAGAGAGAGAGTGGGGAGAGAAGGCCAGAGAGAGAGAAGGTTAGAGAGTGAGAGCGCAGGGGAAAAGTCGGACAAAGTCAATCATGAAGTTGGGACATGGACAGACTGAAGGGCTGATACTCACTATTCAGTTGGTGCTCGGTCTCTCGATGGTTTCTCCCACTCCCACTCTCCCAAGAGGGTCTGACCTCCCTCCTGGGGTTTGATTCAGCCTGGGAAAGTATCAGTGTGTCTCGCCCTCAATACTGACCCTCCGACATTGCGGCACTTCCTGAGCGCCAATATTCTGATAGCCTGACAATATCCTCATAACGAAGTGGGTGAGCACGGAGATAACACCATTATAAATGCAGGGATCCAATTGGACATACAGAGCATGTGCTGATTGCATTGGCCACTCTTAAACATAATGGTTTTGTTGCAAATTCCCCAGGACGCCGTTCTTCAGAGGAAGATTGTTAGCAATGACATCTTCCGAACAGTATCATTGAGTTTCAAAAGACAAGTGTGGTCAGTGATTAGCACGCTTCTACTGGTTGTGACTGCTGGTATCTGGTCTCCCTCTTTTCTGCTGAGCTTCCAGTATTGAACATAGAACCTAGCAGAACAGAGCTTTATGGAACATGGTGGATAACATCTCATTCTGCTCAATACAATCCAGAACATCTCAAGCCAACTGTCCAGGTGCAGCGCAGCATTGAAACTATTGCTTCATTGTGTCTGCCCTGAACGTCAGGATAGATAATAAATCCCTTCAGTGTGGAAACAGGCCCTTCAGCCCAACAAGTCCACACTGACCTTCCATAGAGTAACTTACACAGACCCATTCCCGCGACCCTACTTTTATCCTTGACTAATTCACCTATTCGATACATGCCTGAACACTTCTGGCATTTCAGCATGGCCAATTCACCTAACTTGCATATCTTTGGACTTTGGGAGGAAAACGGAGCAGCTGGAGGAAGCACAGGTAGACACGAGTAGAATGTGCAAACTCCACACAAACAGTCACCCAATCCTAGAATTGAACCCGTGGCCCTGGCGCTGTGACCCAACAGTGCTCACCACTGAAGCTTACCCGAATTCCAAAACGACTGTGAAAAATGTTGCAAGTATCCTACTGAAGGAGATTATTTCACACATTGGTATTCCCCTTTGTTTGTCTTATGACAATGGTCCTCATTTTATTGGTGATATTAATGAGTAATTGTGCTCTCAATTGGCATCAGACGTTAACTTCATTGTGCGTATGGCCCACAGGCTTCAGGCCTTGTGGAATGTTGCCACCATACTCTGAAAAATAAACTTGTGGAATTAACCTCTGAGACAGGCGTATGCTGGGTTAAACTATTACCTCTGGTTCTGTTTCACCTACCCTGCACTCCTGCTGGGAGAACTCGCTTATGGTTGAGCCTTTCGCACACCTTGAAATAACATCACTGCTCCTGGCCACTTTCACCGCATGGCAAATGACATGTCCACCTATGTTCTCTCCTTAACTAAAATGTTGCGAGTACATGCTGCTCATGAAAATTTCCCCTCCCTTGAAGGAGTTCACACTATTGAGATCCTTTGTCTCCATCAAACATTAGACACGCTGTGGCTTCCAACCTCGATGGGAAGGACCCTTTCAGGTCTTCCTCACTTCTCCAACTGCTGTCAAAGTGGCTGGGCGATCTGCTTGGGTTAATAACCATCCTTATAAGGACATTAGAGATGGATCTAAGAAAGGGGGATATGACAGATATGATTGAGATAATGCGAATGAATTGGAAGTTGATGGAGATAATTAAAATATAATAGAATTGAGAAAGGAGTCAGTACCAGACTATTAGGTCATAGTTTACTTTTCGATATGTAATTCTACTTCTGTTTTAGAAAACCTAACCCTTGCCACAGAAATGAGTACGAGGATCAGAGACACTTGCATCCTGATATGTGGACTTGCCTTGGCCACAAGAGGGAATCAACTATCTGTGTGTTCCTGACAACAAGAGACTGCATACCGCCTCTGTCAGGATGATGTTCTTGTATGCCAAGAGACTGACTACTTTGATGTATGGAACAGTACCAAAGGTGATTGTCGTTTGGTCAACTACATCAACAAGATCGAACAATCCATTTACAAAATAAGCCACGATAATCATTACCTTGTCAAGGTGTTATATTCCAGTTTGATTTCAGTTGCACTGCGAGCAACCCTGGTAATCCCTGCCCCCATTCAAATAGAACATACCATAAAAGAGAAGAAGGGGAGATATTACCTTTCACTAATAATTTGTTTCTCGAAAGCCATAATAGGATATTTGGCGAGAATGATATTTTTTGTTACGCACTTACCTCAGCAAAAGACTCCCTGACCCCTTTTATCCTCCATTTTAACATGGGGATATAGAATAGGCTTAAAGCATTTAATGGACGAAATATCCCTTTTAACTATTATCTATCCTCACCTACGATGGACTTCCTCAAGTAAATCAGAAACAATCTATCCAAATTGCTACAATGGGGAGGAATGGGGTTGCACTGATGTAAAAGTGCCCAGATCTATCCCCTGTACTGTGATTAAATTTATCAGTTGTAGCTGCTTCTCTGAAGGACCTTGCATCCCATGCGAATGTCTGAACAAGGAATGTGTCTCTATTTCCACTGGTATTCAAATTCTTTGTCGGGTGGGCAACAACACCCACCTTCATTCTAAAACCCCTAACGGCACCAATGTCTCCTAAATTATGGGCTTGGTGGAACCATTCTGGGATAATAACCACGTCTCTTATTGAGAAACCCACATCATTCAACTGAACAATTTTTATCCTCTATGTTCGGGTTCAAATGATGTAATCATGGACTATTCACACACTCCAGGAAGTCACAAAGATAGGCTTTCTTCTTATTGGGAAGGTCCCTCCGTTATCTATATTAAAACAGTTTTTTGTTTTAGTAAAACATCTGACAACCTTGTCTTTATACGGCACACACTACTCGTGCTGTAGCTGTAGGAACACTTTTTCCACCTGCTGTTCCCTGTCCAGTTACCTAGCAACGAGATTCGAATTCCAATGCTAAACGTTCAGTCGCCACTGAGTTTTGCGCAGAAGGGAAGAATCCAAAAGTTCTTTCAAACAGTAAATCTCACTGTTTGGGATATGCAGCTCTTCGTCATTTTTTTTTCTTCTAACCGAGGATCTCCAGGAGTTGCGAGCCAACAAACCCGAAATTATCTAATTTGTGGTCTCACCCTCTTAGGTAATGGAACAACTGCTGCCATATCAAAAATAAGGGGCATGCTTTCTGAATTATGCCTATTTTCGCAACAAAACCGCTTTGGCCAAGATTACATACTTGCGAAGGTAGGTGGAGTTTGTGCTATAGTCAAAGTAGATGCATCATGGGAGTCACTGACCTCATTGAAAGCATTATTCGGCATTATGATAACATCCATATCTTTGTCAGTCAAATGAATGAAAGTGCAGGATGGAGAGATTGGGGTTTTGGTTCATGGTACAACTGGCTGGTCAAGATGGCCATTGTTTTATTTAGTCTTTTTGTTGGTCTTGATATTATTAAGTGTATGATTGCTAAAATTTAGCTTTTATTGACATCACTGGTTCCAACCAGAAGCTGCGTCTTCTCCACTTATATCAAGATGAGGAAGCACCATTTCCTGCCTTGGTCCCTTCCCGGAGGAGAGGGAAGTATGGCAGTCTTTGGCTGATATTGAATTGGATTAATTTGATCCATGCTTTCACATTTATGGTGTAGTCAGAAATGATCAAAGGTGGAGAGATGAGGATTTAAAATTTGAATTTAGGCTGTTGTCAGGAGGAACCGGTATATGTAGCCTTTTATGAAACACAAAATGGCTTTTCAATTTAATATAACATACAAAAAAGCTTCAGGTAATGATTTAACACTGTGAACCTTTCGTTCTGCTTTGATGAGTTAGCTGGATTACACGATAAAACAGACGAAAGAGTCTTCATAAAATGAATGGTAAGACATTAATTGACTACTCAAACCAACCTTGAACTGTCAGTATGAGATGATGATCTACGTAAGAAAAAATTATTTCAAAGGAAATATCATTTAATTAGTCTACTGTCAGTCATGTCACTTTATTACATTTGATTGTTCTTTTCTTGGAATTAAGGGCTCTTGGAATCAAATGTCTCTTAAAAACATTTGAACAATGTTTAATTTTTCAATGTAATATCGCAGTTTTCTCCTTAGAACACAGAAGGTGTCAACGTCTGTGTTGCTAGTTAAAACTAGCCCGACATCGTAATAACTGATATCCGTGTTTTAAGCAGACTGTACTCCTGTTGAATCTTTTGACCGATCACAAAACGTAAAGACCTCGCTGTGAGGGGTAAGGGGGCGGGGGTGCAGATCTTCAGAAGATGCCTGGACACAATATCAGTGGAAATTCTGTGCTTACTATGTGTAATATCAGAACTACTGCTCAAAGAAAAATCCCACTTTGCAGAGGGAGCACATCATTTCTCCAGATGAGCATGTTCCACAGTGAGGGACCTTAATCCAATTTCAAGCGTCTCCACACTGGACTTCTGTGGAGGTGCACGTTTGTTTGTGTCAGTCTCTGTGTCTGTCAGTCTGTGTGTGTGTGTGTGTGTGTGTGTGTGTGTGTGTGTGTTGATAACGCTGTGAGCTGCTGCTGTCTCTCTCTCTCTCTCTGACTGAATCTTTGACGGAATGAATCCTCCACAGCACTATATGCAGAGGCATGGGGAGGACAGTAGAGAGTAGCGTTGGATCATTTTTAACTGCAGAGATATTTCTTGCATGGTTTTGAATATTCACAGAATGACAGCAAATGCGTGTTTGTGGACTCCAGCAGCACATTGGAATTTGTAAGATTAATGTTAAAAATTAGGGAGCCTAAAATTTGTTGCCATACATGGGCGGCACGGTGGCACAGTGGTTAGCCCTGCTGTCTCACAGCGCCTGAGACCGGCTTCAATTCCCTACTCAGGCGACTGATTGTGTATAGTTTGCACATTCTCCCCGTGTCTGCGTGGATTTCCTCCGGGTACTCCGGTTTCCTCCCACAGTCCAAAGATGTGCGGGAGAGGTGAATTGGCCATGCGAAATTGCCCGTAGTGTTAGTTAAGGGGTAAATGTATGGGTATGAGTGGGTTGCGCTTTGGGGGGTTGGTGTGGACTTGTTGGGCTGAAGGGCCTGTTTGCACACTGTAAGTAATCTAAAAAAAATAAGTTTTGTTATTGTTTATAACGCAATGAATTCATGCAACTTGATATTTTACTGTGTTACTGAACTTCTCCCTGACTCTCGAATAATGTTGTTGCATCAATGAATATTTGGTAGGTGAGTTCTGATAGCATCACATAATGTGCCGCAATTTCTTACATTGAAACAGTTTATGACATTAGTATGCGGTCTGTTGGACTTATATTGAGAAATGAGACCAAGTATTTTGTAATCAAACATTTTCGATTAACTATTTTATTTAGTTTCAACAGAACTCTCTGAAGGATTTGGTTTTGATGGAGGCTTATAGTGGGTTTTAAGCTGACAGGAATCATCTAGTAGGACATTTAATTTTCCCGGACAACTCATTTTGGCATATGCTGCGATGGGGAATCCACAGGTTCCCGACTCAACTCTCTCCCTGCACTGGGATAAGGATGCTCTGTCAGAAATGTGAAGGAATACCCCCCACTTGCTTTGGATGGGGGGCAGTTCCAGCACTCACTCAAGTAGCTCGAGACTAGCCAGGAAAAAGCAGCTGCTTGATTGGCATCACACCCACAAACATCCACTTTATCCACCTTCGACACTCAGTAGCAGCAGTGTGTATCATCGACAAGATGCACTGCAGAAATTTATCCAAGATCCTCATACAGCACCTTTCAAACCCATTGGGAGGGCAAGCGCAGCTGATAGCACTCTATGAAAGTTTCCCTCCAAGCCTCTCACCATTCTGAGTTTGAAATGTATCGCCATTCCTTCTCTGTCACTGGGTCAAAATCCTGCAAATCCCTCCCTCAGGACATTGTGGACTGCAATGGTTCAAGAAGGCAACTCACCAAAACCTTCTCAAGGGGCGACTAGGGACAGGGAAGAAATGCTAATCCAGCCAGCAATACACACATCCCATGATTGATTTTTTTTTAATCAACTCATGCTCGGAAAAGAATAGGACTCTCCTGTGGTGTTCACTGTGGAGTTTTACTTAGTTATAACACAAGGAATTCGTGTAACCAGGTATCTTACTGCATTATTGATCTTCGCTCTGAACCCAGTCAAATTTTCTGCATAAATAAATGTGTTAGTGCAACAACTTAGGTTCCATAGCATGTGACCAACTTTCCTGAAGTGATACAGAAAATCCGAGTAATCGAGCAGATTGATTCCTTGAATGACATGATCAAATAAACTTACAACATTGATTATCCACAGGAGGATGAAGATCCCAGAGATGGTCAACAGCAAAATCAACAGTCCAGTTCGTGTTTTTTTTTTCAAACAGCTAAAAGTTTTAAAGTGTTTTTTTAAGCGCCTAGCGGACCCGGAAGCTGGTGCCACGCTAGGTTACCTGGGTAGGGTTTTTTCTTATATAAGCGCGCAGGCGAGGTTTTGGATACTTGTCGGGGGGATGGCTTATAAGGGGTAAGCAACGAGGTTCAGGGATCTGGCACGGAGCCTGGCCCCGTTGCTCAGAAGGGAAGGGTGGAGAAAGTTAGAGCGATAGTTCTTGGGGACTCAATAGTGAGGGGTACAGATAGGCGGTTTTGTGGGGGCGACAGAGATTCACGATTGGTATGTTGCTTCCCAGGTGCAAGGGTACGTGATGTCTCTGATCGTGTTTTCCGGGTCCTTAAGGGGGAGGGGGAGCAGCCCCAGATCGTGGTCCACGTTGGCACCAACGACATAGGTAGGAAGAGGGGTGAGGATGTCAGGCAGGCTTTCAGGGAGCTAGGTTGGAAGCTCAGAGCTAGAACAAACAGAGTAGTTGTCTCTGGTTTGTTACCCGTTCCACGTAATAGAGAGTCGAGGAATAGGGAGAGAGAGCAGTTAAATGCGTGGCTACAGGCATGGTGCAGGAGGGAGGGATTCCGGTTTCTGGACAACTGGGGCTCTTTCTGGGGAAGGTGGGACCTCTATAAACAGGATGGTCTACACCTGAACCTGAGGGGCACCAGTATCCTTGGGGGGAGGTTTGCTAGCGCTCTTTGGGAGGGTTTAAACTAACTCTGCAGGGGCATGGGAACCTGGACTGTAGCTTCAGGGTACAGGACCTTGAGTGTAGGGAGGTTAGGAACAAGGCATCGACTTCGAAGGAGGGTGCCTGTAAACAGAAAGGTGGCTTTAAGTGTGCATACTTCAATGCCAGAAGTATAAGAAATAAGGTAGGTGAACTTGCAGTGTGGGTTTGTACCTGGGACTTCGATGTTGTGGCCATTACAGAGACGTGGGTAGAACAGGGACAGGAATGGCTATTGCAGGTTCCAGGGTTTAAATGTTTAGTAGGGCCAGACATGGGGGTAAAAGAGGAGGAGGTGTGGCATTGTTTGTCAAGGACAGCATTACAGTGGTGGAAAGGACGATGGAGGAAGATTTGCCATATGAGGTAGTTTGGGCTGAGGTTAGAAATAGGAAAGGTGAGGTGACCCTGTTAGGTGTTTTCTACAGGCCTCCCAATAGTCCGAGAGAAGTAGAGGATAGTATTGCGAGGATGATTCAGGAGAAGAGTGAAAGTAGCAGGGTGGTTGTTATGGGGGACGTTAACTTCCCAGATATTGACTGGGAAAGCTATAGCTCGAGTTCGTTAGATGGGTTGGTGTTTGTCCAATGTGTGCAGGAGGGATTCCTGACACAATATGTAGACAGGCCAACAAGAGGTGAGGCTATACTGGATTTGGTTCTCGGTAATGAACCAGGCCTGGTGTTAGATTTGGAGGTAGGTGAGCACTTCGGGGACAGTGACCACAACTCGGTGACTTTTACTTCAGTGATGGAGAGGGATAAGTGTGCACTGCAGGGCAAGAGTTGTAGCTGGGGGCAGGGAAATTATGATGCGGTGAGGCATGACTTAGGATGCATGGATTGGAAAAACAAGCTTCAGGAGAAGAACACTAATGATATGTGGAGATTGTTCAAGGAACACCTATTGAGTGTCCTTGATAAGTATGTACCAGTCAGGCAGGGAGAAAAGGGTCTTGTGAGGGAGCCGTGGTTTAATAGGGAATTGGAATCCCTTGTGAAAGGGAAGAGGGCGGCCTATGTAAGGATAAGGCGTGAAGGTTCAGTTGGGGCGATTGAGAGTTATAAGGTAGCCAGGAAGGATCTGAAGAGAGAGCTAAGAGCAGCGAGAAGGGGACATGAAAAGTCTTTAGTTGGTAGGATTAGGGAAAACCCAAAGGCTTTCTATAGGTATGTCAGGAATAAAAGGATGACTAGGGTAGGTATCGGTCCAGTCAAGGATAGTAGTGGGAAGTTGTGCGTGGAGGCGGAGGAGATTGGTGAGACACTAAATCAATACTTTTCGTCAGTATTCACTCCGGAGCGGGACTCTGTTGCTGGTGTGAATATTGAGTCACAGGTGATTAGAATGGATGGCCTTGAAGTATGTAGGGAGGAGGTTTTGGGAATACTGGAAAGGATGAAAATAGATAAGTCTCCTGGGCCTGATGGCATTTAGCCTAGGATCCTATGGGAAGCTAGGGAGGAGATAGCAGAGCCATTGGCCTTGATTTTTATGTCGTCATTGTCAACGGAAATAGTACCAGAAGACTGGAGGATAGCGAATGTGGTCCCCTTGTTCAAGAAGGGGAGTAGGGACAGCCCGAGTAACTATAGGCCAGTGAGTCTCACTTCTGTTGTGGGCAAAGTCTTAGAGAGAATTGTAAGGGATAAGATTTATGAACATCTGGATAGGAATAATGTGATCAAGGAAAGTCAGCATGGTGTTGTGAAGGGCAGGTCGTGCCTCACAAACCTTATTGAGTTCTTTAAGAAGGTGACTAAGGAGGTGGATGAGGGTAAAGCAGTAGATGTGGTGTATATGGATTTTAGCAAGGCGTTCGATAAGGTACCCCATGGTAGGCTAATGCAAAAACTACGGAGGTATGGCATTGAGGGTGCATTAGAGGTTTGGATTAGGAATTGGCTGGCTGGAAGGAGACAGAGGGTAGTAGTTGATAGACCAGGTTCATCTTGGAGTGCAGTTACTAGCGGTGTACCACAGGGATCTGTTTTGGGACCGTTGCTGTTTGTCATCTTTATAAATGATCTAGAGGAGGGGCTTGAAAGCTGGGTGAGCAAGTTTGCGGATGACACAAAGGTCGGTGGAGTTGTGGACAGTGAAGAAGGATGTGGCAGGTTACAGCGGGATATAGATAGGTTGCAGAGCTGGGCCGAAAGGTGGCAGATGGAATTCAATGTAGCTAAGTGTGAAGTCATTCACTTTGGTAGGAGTAACAAGAAGATGGATTACTGGGCTAATGGTAGGCTACTTGGTAGTGTGGATGAGCAGAGGGATCTTAGTGTCCATGTGCACAGATCTCTGAAAGTTGCCACCCAGGTAAATAGTGCTGTGAGGAAGGCATATGGTGTACTGGGCTTTATTGGTAGAGGAATTGAGTTCCGGAGTCCTGAGGTCATGTTGCAGTTGTATAAGACTCTGGTGCGGCCTCATCTGGAGTATTGTGTGCAGTTTTGGTCGCCATACTATAGGAAGGATGTGGAGGCATTGGAACGAGTGCAGAGGAGGTTTACCAGGATGTTGCCTGGCATGGTAGGAAGATCGTATGAGGAAAGGCTGAGGCACTTGGGCCTGTTGTCATTGGCGAAAAGAAGGTTTAGGGGAGATTTGATAGAGGTGGAGAAGATGATTAGGGGTTTAGATAGGGTAGACACTGAGAACCTTTTCCCGCTCATGGAGTCAGCTGTTACTCGGGGACACAGCTTTAAATTAAGGGGTGGTAGGTATAGGGCAGATGTTAGGGGTAGATTCTTTATGCAGCGGGTTCTGAGTTCATGGAATGCCCTGCCAGTAGCAGTGGTGAACTCTCCCTCTTTATGGTCATTTAAACAGGCATTGGATAGGCATATGGAAGTTATTGGGCTAGTGTAGGTTAGGTAGGATTTGATCGGCGCAACATCGAGGGCCGAAGGGCCTGTACTGCGCTGTATTTTTCTATGTTCTATGTTCTATAAAATCACAGCCTTCTTTCTGCTCTCCATCTCTGGGTTTCTGTGATTCTCTCCTTTGCTCTCACCCTTCAGCCTCTTCCGGACTAGACTGGTCACTAAGATGTGCCCGACAGTCAGAGCATTGAGCAACAGAATTAAAGTGAATTGCAGTAAAGGTCTTAAAACTGTATCAAGCCAATCTAATGCCACACACTAAGTCTCAGGATAGTAAATTAATTTTGTGTTACAGTAGAATGGAACATTGCTGATTATCCACAGAGGCTCATATTAAAAGTAGAACGGGATGTTTTTCAAACAGAGCTGAAAATGTGTTGCTGGTTAAAGCGCAGCAGGCCAGGCAGCATCCAAGGACAGGAAAATTCGTCGTTTCGGGCATAAGCCCTTCATCATGAAATGTTTTTTCAAGCAGACCAGGATGCAGGTGATTGCGAGAACCACAATCGCAGTTTTCCCAGTGCAATATTTTGCTTTCAGCGACTGACAACAAATTGTCACAATTTGGTCAGAAGAGAAAGTGACGGTGAACCAGACAGAGCAGTCCCTGGCTGTATGTAATGGCACCCCAGTAACACTACACACAGGAGTGAGGTCCAGGAAACACAGTGGGAAATAATAAGAACGGAAAATTTTCATTGTAATGCCAATTGCAATGACCAGGAGATCAGTACCTGCCAAATCCATCAGGTAGCGAGTAGTACAAGGGGAAACACCGCACCTTTCCTTTGAAAAATTGACAATCGCCAGAAAATTAACTGTGGCAGAAACATGAGAAAATATGCAGTGTATTAATGATCAGAACTTTCCCTTGTCTATTCTAGAGAGCAACAATATAACTTTCCCACCAAATGCCAGCACACTGTGCGAGTGGAAATGGTCACTTGGAGTGAACTTAAACACTTTCATTCCCACCTCAGATTGTCCTCCAATCCAGTGACTCCAGAGATTATGGAGTTTGGACAGAGACTGAACTCACAGTCCGTCCGAGGAGAGCAGAGGGAAGTCTGTGATTTTGTTTGGTTTGCATGAGTACTGAATGTGTGTAATAGATTCTTCCAGTTCTCAGCTCAAAATTTGGCAGGTGCAGACACACATCAAAAACCTCACTCCCAACTCAGTAAGAGGACTGGAGAATGGACAATAAATAAATCAAACTCACCCCTTCTCCTTGGTTCAGGTCATCCACTCCTCTCAGTATTGGACCAAGTCCTGATTGGAGCCAAAAGAGGATCAGAAAATAGGTCATCTACTTCAGACCTTGGAATGCAGGCCCATCGTTCATTGAAAGTGGAGTTGCAGGTAGATTGGATAGTGAAGAACGTATGCTTTGCTTTATTGATCAGAGCACCGAGAATACGAGTTGGGAGGTCATGTTGTGGTTGTGCAGGATATTGGTTAGGGCACTTCTGCAATACTGTACTCTGTACTGATCTCTCTGCTATAGAAAGGATGCTGTGAAACTTGAAAGGTTTCAGAAAAAAAAACATTACAAGGACCTTGCCATGGTTGGAGGGTTTGAGCTAACAGGGACATACTGAATAGCCTGGGGCTATTTGCCCTTGAGCTTCGGAAGTTGAGGGACGACCTTATAGAGGTTAAAAGAATCAGAGGGGCACGGATAGCTTAAATCGACAAGGTATTTTCCCTGTGGTGGTTGAGCTGAAAATGTGCTGCTGGAAAAGCGCAGCAGGTCAGGCAGCATCCTGGAACAGGAAATTCGACGATTCGGGCATAAACCCTTCATTCCTGATGAAGGGCTTATGTCCGAAACGTCACATTTCCTGTTCCTTGGATGCTGCCTGACCTGCTGCGCTTTTCCAGCAGCACATTTTCATCTCTGATCTCAAGCATCTGCAGACCTCACTTTCTCCTGTGGTCGCTGAGCCTAGAACTAGAGAGTATATGAAGAGGGTGAAGATTTAAAAGAAACCTGAGAGACAACACTTTCATGCAGAAGGTGGTACGTGTATGGAATGAGCCACCAGAGGAAATGGTGGAGGCTGGTACATTTACGTTTAAAAGGCATCTGGATAGGTAAATGAATAGGAAGGGTTAGGAGGGAAATGGGCCAGGTTCTGGCAAATGGGATTCGATTAATTTAGGATGTCTGTTTGGCATGGATGAGATGAACTGAAGGATATATTTCCGAACGGTATGACTCCATAACTCTATCAGAACCTGCATACGATCTGAAACAAAATTATTTAATTTGTCTTACACACGTGCAGCAGAACAGAGCATGCAGGGCTCCATTAGTGACAATGTGAGACTTATCAACAATCCAAGCATCACACATGTCTGGATGTGCAGGGATCCGGAGGGAAATCTGTCAAGATTTTAATCTACTGACTGGAGACGGTGAGGAGAAGCGAATTTCCAGACGGGATTGTAGTTAGATAAGGCTTTAGAAAGCAAAACAGTGCACATATCCCACAGTTCATTTGCATCTAAAAAAAAATCAATCTGTGATTTAAAGTTCACAACTGATCCAGCATCCACTGCCGTTTGTGGAAGACATTTCCTAAACTCTCCCACCCTCTGTGTGTCAAAGATCTTCTTAAGTTCTTGCTGGATCATTCTCATCCAAATTCACAGACTCTGCTCCCTCGTTCAAGATTCACAAACCAATAGAAAGAGTTCATCTTTATCTACCCTATCTTTGTGGGGAATATCTTATAGGAGTTCGCTCAGATCACACTTTAATGTATTTAATTCTGGAGAAAACTGGCGTGATTTGTGAACCAAAACAGATAATGCTGAATAAACTGAGGAGGATGGGCAGGAAATGTGGGAGAGAAATCAGGGTAAATGCTTTGGGTCCAGTGACTCTTCGACAGAACTCATACCTCATACCCTCACACTGTATAAAACCAGAACAGATGACAGAACACTGAGGTCAGAGAATGTTGCAGCAGCAGTTACATTGGGAGTCTCTGTCAGTGGAGACTTTGGACCGAGAATTCTGCTCAGTAAATTGCTGTCACTGTTCTGGTGTCTGTATAAGGCTGATCAACCAGTAAGCTGGAGACATTATTGTTCAAAATGTAAAACTAGAGAGCAGATCAGCAGCAGATTCAACCAAGTTCAATTCTCATAAACCTTATTAGGAATGCCAATAAAAGCAATGACGGTGTAGAATACATTCTCCACGTGTTGAATTGGTAGATGCATTTTTATGTGCGAGGTGATCTGTCCTCCCAGGCAGCTGACAAACTCGTTGTTTGAAACTCTGAGCTGATGCATTCCCAGAGACGGTGCCTTATACTGAGTGGAAGCTCCTTGGGGAAAATAATGTTACAGCTTTGTTGCTATTTTTGAAACTTCTGACAATGAACAAATTAATTACAATAATGAGGTTAATCCCCATTTGGAAGAGTGTTGCTGCTCATACATTGTAACGAAATGACATAAAACAGAATCTGGAATCTGCCTGCAAAAACAATGTCCACTCAAACAACAAGGGTCCCATCCCAAAGTCACAAAATATTTCAACTGATGCTGCATTGCGACACTTTATTCCGGTGTGAAAACATGTCTCTGAACTTTTCTTCTGTATTCTACGAGGAGCTGCCTGTAAACAAGAACATTTCTCTCACTGATTGAATTGTGAATCTTCTCACAATTGCTGCGGAGGTCAACATTTACTCCTCATTCTCAGGATCTGGAGTCACATGGAAGACCAAGGGAGGATAACACACTGCGGCACGGTGGCACAATGGTTAGCACTGCTGCCTCACAGCGCCAGGGACCTGGGTTCGATTCCCGCCTCAGGCGACTGACTGTGTGGAGTTTGCACTTTCTCCCCGTGTCTGCGTGGGTTTCCTCCGGGTGCTCCGGTTTCCTCCCACAGTCCAAAAGATGTGCAGGTCAGGTGAATTGGCCATGCTAAATTGCCCGTAGTGTTAGGTAAGGGGGGTATGGATGGGTTGCGCTTCGGCGGGTCGGTGTGGACTTGTTGGGCCGAATGGCCTGTTTCCACACTGTAAGTAATCTAATCTAAAAAATCTGCAACTGCCTTTCCTGAGGGAAAGGGACGCAGTGAATAAGATGGGTTTCCAACAATGAGACATTACTGATCACACTCTTACTGACACTGTCCAACCCGATACATCAATGATCTTATTGCATGATATACATCTGATCTTATTGTCACTCTCTATCCCCTCTTTTATATCTTTCCCCTCTCACCTCAAACCTATGTCATCTCGTTCCCCCAACCAAAGGAAAAAGAAACACTGTCTATTTATCATATCCATGCTCCTCATAATTTTATCAATTTCTGCCTGTGGTGCTCCAGGGAAAACAGCTCTTGTCTATTCAACCTCTACCTATAGTTAAAATCCTCCAACACTGGAAACATCCTTGTAAATCTTTTCTGAACCCTTTCAAGTTTCACAACATTTTCTGATAGGAAGGAGACCATAATTGCAGGTAATATTCCAACAGTGGCCTAACCAATGTCCTGTACAGTCACAACATAACATCCCAAATCCTTTATTCAATACTCTGACCAATAAATGAAAGCTTAACAAACGCCTTCTACACTATCCTATCTACCTGTGACTCCACGTTCAAGGAACTATGAACTTGAACTCCAAGTTGTCTTTGTTCAGCAACACTTCCTAGACCTTACCATTAAGTGTATAAGTCCTGCTCAGACTTGCTTTCCCAAAATGCAGCACTATACAATAATCTAAATTAAACTCCATCTGCCACTTCTCAGCCCAATGGCCCATCTGGTCAAGGTCCTGTTGTATTCTGAGGTAACCTTCTTCGCTGTCCACTACACCTCCAATTTTGGTGACATCTGCAAACTTACTAACTGTACCTCTTATGCTCAAATCCAAATCATTTATGTATATGACAAATTTTAGAGGACCTAGCACTGATCCTTGTGGCACTCCACTCGTCACAGGCCTCCAGTCTGAGGAACAACCCTCCACCATCACCCGCTGTCTTCTACCTTTGAGCCAGTTCTGCATCCAAATGGCTAGTTCTCCCTGTATTCCATGTGACCTAATCTTGCTAACCAGTCTCCCATTGGGGGACCTTATCGAACGCCTTACTGGAGTCCGTGTAGATCACATCCACCGCCCTCATCAATCCTCTTTGTTATTTCTTCCAAAAACTTCATCAAGATTGTGAGGCATGATTTCTCACGCATAAAGCCATGAGGACTATCCCTAAACAGTCCATGCCTTTCCAAATACATGTACATCCGTCCCTCAGGATTTCCCCCAATAACCTGCCCACCACTGAGGTTAGGCTCACTGGTCTATAGTTCCCTGGCTTGTAATTACCAACTTTCTTCAAAAGTGGCACCATGTTAGCCAACCTCCAGCCTTCTGGCACCTCACCTCTTACTATTGATGATACAAAGTTCGCAGTAAGCGGCCCAGCAATCACTTCCCTGGATTCTCACAGAGTTCCAGGATACACCTGATCAGGCCTTGGTGATTTATTCACTTTTAAGCGTTTCAAGACATCCAGCACTTCCTCCTATGTAATATAGATATTTTTCAAGATGTTATCATCTACTTCCCTACACTCTATATATTCCATATCCTTTTCAACAGTGAACACTGATGCAAAAGTATTTGTTTAATATTTCTCCCATTTTTTGTGGCTCCACACAAAGGACGCCTTGCTTTTCTTCGAGGGGCACTATTTCCTCCTCCGTTAACCTTTTGTCCTCAGTGTATTTGTGAAAACCCTTTAGATTGTCTTTAACTTTATTTTACAAAGCTATCTCATGTCAAATTTTTGCCCTCTTGATTTCTCTCTTCAGTACACTCCTACTGCCTTTGCACTCTCAGGATTCACTCGATCTCTCCTGTCTATCCATGACATAAGCTTTCTTCTTTTTCTTAAAGAAACTCCCGATTTCTCTAGTCATCCAACATTCCGTAGTTCTTGCCTAATGCCAACACAATTGACCATATTCCAATTTAGACATCCGGTCTATCATTTTCCATCACTAATATCAAACTAATTGAATTAGTGTCGCTGGCCCCAAAACGCTCCCCCACGAACACCTCAGTCACCTGCCCTGCCTTATTTCCCAAGAGCAGGTCAAAATGTGTACCTTACCTAGTAGGTGCATCCACATACTGAATCAGAAAACCTTCTTGCAAATACTTAATAAATTTATCTCCTTCATCTAAACCCTGAACACTATGGCAGTCCCATAGTGTTTGGAAAGTTAAAATCCCCTACCATAACCACTCTATAACTCTTACAGATGACTGAAATCTACTTAAACATTTGTTTCTCAATTTCCCACTGACTATTATGGGTCGATAACACAATCCCAATAACGTGTCTTTTTCTCAGTTCCACCCAAATAACTTCCCTCAATCTATTTCCAGGAATACGCTCCCTCAGTACAGCAGTAACACTATCCATTATCAAAAACGCCACTACCCCTCCTCTCTTGCCTCCCTTTATTTCCTTCCAAGAGCCTTTATATCATGGAACATTAAGCTGCCAGTCCTGTCCTTCCCTGAGCCACGTTTCTGTAATTGTTATGATATCTCAGCCCCATGCCCTGAATTGACCTGCCTTCCCTGTTCCGCCTCTTGCATTGAAATAAATGCAGTTTAATTTATCAGTTCAGCATTTTTCTCTGCTTTGTCACTGCCTGCGCTGACTGTTTGACTGGCTTCTTTTCTTAACTGTACCAGTCTTAGCTGTTCCTTTTCCTCAGTATCTCTCTGGTCCCACCAACACACCTCACCCTGATTAGTTTAAATCGACCCGAGCATATCTCGCAAATCTTCCTGCCAGTATATTGGTCCTCTTCCAATTCAGGTGCAATCCGTTATTTTGGTTCGGGTCACTTTTACCCGAAAAGATATCCCAATAATTTAAAAACGTGAATCCTCGTTGCATGCACCAGCTCCTCAGCCACACATTCATCTGCTCTATCCCCCTATCCCTGTCCTCCTTAAGTTGTAGCCCCGGCAGTAGTCCAGATATTACTATGCTGAAGGACCTCCTTTTTAAATTACTACCTAACTTTTGATATTCCCCCTTCAGAATCTCATTCTTTTTCCTTTCCTATGTCGTTAATTCCAATATGTACAACACTACACAAGGCCACACAATTAATTATCTAAGAATTATTATCTAGACCCCTGAGTCTCCCTGTTGTACAACACAACCTGAGGCCTACAACTAATTATATAAGAATTATCTTCTACACTCCCTGGGTCCCCGTGTTCTACAACACTGGTGATCCCTCTCCCCTTTGAGAACATTCTGCACCCTCTCTGAGACAGCCTTGAACCTGTCACCAGGGAGGCGATGCACTATTCTCATTTTTCGCTGCTGGCCACAGAAACGTCTGTCTGTCCCTCTTCCTCAAGAGTCCCCTAATACAATCGATCTCTTGTGTTAGGCACTCCGATGTACCCCTCTTTACTTTAAAGCCAGTCTCAATACCAGAAACTTGGTTGTGCTGATTCCCCTGAGAATCGATCCTTCTTAAAATTTTCCGAAACAGCATTCTTGTTTGAGATGGGGAGAATCACAGATAACTCCTACACGACCCGTTTACCCCTCCTACCTTTCCTGGATTTAACCCAACTATCTGACTGTATCTGAGACTTTTCTACCTTCCCGTAATTGCCATCCATCACATTTTCTTGCTCCTGTAAATGCCTCATTGCTTTTAACTGCCGCCCCAACCAAAATATTCGATCTGATAGGACTCATAACCAAAGATATTTATTGCCGATTTAATCCTCAGTAAAACGTACAATACCTTAAAACTCCCACATCTACAGGCCCAGAAAATAGAACGTCTTATTGCTCTACAAAACACTGCTCCAGGCTAACTTCACGCGTATGACTTATATTTTTAAAGGTTAATCAAGGAACAGATCTCAACAAAGCACATAACCAAGAACCCACTGTACTCACGCTTGAAGATTTGCAGTCAGGCTATAATTAAAACTACTTACTTATCTATTTCTGAGCTGTGAGGAAGTGATGGAGGGTAATACAGTTGCAACATTTAAAAGCAATCTGCATAGCAAGATGAACAGGAAGGGTTTGGAGCGATATGAACCGGGTGTAGGATAATATTGGCTTGGGATATCTGGCCAGCATGGATAGGTTGGAGCGAAGGGTGTATTTGGTGCTTTACATCTCTATGACTATGACTCTACATATATTTGGCAAAACCCAACTTGATTCAATGAAAGTATAATTCGGCCACTAGTGGCTATTTGTTAGTATTGTGTCAGCAGAAATGCTGTATGAACCCTTGTAGCTGATTGTATTTATGAACAGCTCATTGACTGCTTCCCATGGTATATCTGTGTGTATGTGTGTGTATATATATATATATATATATATATATATATACACACACACACACACACATATACATATATATATAGTGAATAAAGTTGGTCAATACTGATGGTCTGTTATCGAGATTTTCTTCAACACTCATCAAATAAAAGCTTTTCTTTCTCCTTTCTAATTGTTTGATGTACTTATCCGATAATTATTTTTTATTTGTATAGGTCACCCAGACTGCCCTGTATCTCAACATTCTCCAGTCTTCTTCAGTTAATGTATATTTTGTTGTGGTTCTGTTCGCCGAGCTGGAAGTTTTTGCTGCAAACGTTTCGTTCCCTGGCTAGGGAACATCATCAGTGCTATTGGAGCCTCCTGTGAAGCGCTGCTTTGATGTTTCTTCCGGTATTTATAGTGGTTTGTTCTTGCCGCTTCCGGGTGTCAGTTTCAGCTGTAGTAGTTTGTATGTGGGGTCCAGGTCGATGTGTCTGTTGATGGATGTTCTTGCCGCTTCCGGGTGTCAGTTTCCCAGAAGGGCCAAGAACATCCATCAACAGACACATCGACCTGGACCCCACATACAAACTACTACAGCTGAAACTGACACCCGGAAGCGGCAAGAACAAACCACTATAAATACCGGAAGAAACATCAAAGCAGCGCTTCACAGGAGGCTCCAATAGCACTGATGATGTTCCCTAGCCAGGGAACGAAACGTTTGCAGCAAAAACTTCCAGCTCGGCGAACAGAACCACAACAACGGACACCCGAGCTACAAATCTTCAACCAGACTTTAAATGTATATTTTGCTTGTCCTTGATGAATACGAGATGCTGGAGGCCATCTGCTTTTTTTTTTGTTCACTCACCTTAACTATATGTTCCCGATGGAGACTCCTACTGTTCGACTCATTAATTTCCTTCCTAACTCTGTATTTGTGTGAGTACAGTTTGTAATGATGAATGTACCAGCACTGACCTCGAGTTATAGTTTAATGACCTGCAAATGAACCAGTACATTCACCTCATCACCATGTGCTGTGAGAACGGACATTGCTTTTGGAACATTATAAAATATCCTTTAGAAATTCAAATATACTACGTCTTTAGGCCACCATTTATCCACCCTGTTTGATTTATCCCCCTAGGTTATGGACTAATTGGCCATCATGTTTTGCTTTTTATTAAACACTGCTGGCTTTGCTTCATTTTGAAATATCTTACAACAACCTCCTTAAAAAAGCAGCGTAGCAATGTTTTTTTGATCATGACTATTAGACTGACACAGACAATATTTCCTGGTTCTGTTTTCTGCTCTTGGTTTAAGGAGGAGAGTCCTTCGTGATAATCTCAATCAGTGAGAGGGATTGAACCTCCATCAATCACAGGGATTAACGCACGCTGTTGGCATCACTGTGCATCATAAACCAGCTGACCAGCTAACCAACCGTCTCTCAGAAGTGCAGGTCAGAATAGAATCAAGCTGACATTCCCAGCCATCTGGGAAATGGAGGTGAGGCTGTGCAATTCAGAGGGCTGAACTACTGTTCAGGATTAAAACAGCGATGCTACTTAATGAAAACACGTTGTTGTGATGTTAAAACAGTGACAATGATTTGACTGGACGCAGGGTAAACACTATGACGATTATTTCACCCTGAGAAGTGAGCATGCGTACATCTAAAACAATGTATTTTGAGAATGTTTAATTTTCACAAGTGCAATGCTCAGCCACATCAGAATAGGCTATTCTGAGTGAAAATACAAGCGGATATTTGTTTAGTTGGGAAGAAAGTTTTGGTTTCACTTTTTTTAACCAAAGCCAATATCAAAACGAAAGGAGATTTCATTATCTTCATCATCCCTTCCCTGAATTTGGTTTGTGTGGCTACATAAATACATGGGTTTGTACAGGAACTCAAATGCATGAGAATGTACCCAGACTCAGTGGCAATATATGTTGGAGCTGTGCAATCCCCTCGGTAATCCGCTGTTGTTGTGAGTTTGCTGGTTAAAAGGTTAACGACTGCTGTTTGCCACAATAGGGCAGTAACACTATGGATTTCCTTCTGCTTTTCATCTCTGGATCGATGCTATTCTCATTTCTGAGACCCCTCAGTCCTCTGAGGACTTTGCTGACCACTAAAATACGCTGGACGGTCAAAGAGTTAAACTGCAATATCAAACAGAAAGGCAGCCATGCAACTAAAATACTTTTCAGCTAAGAGTAGGCCTCACCCGCAGTCGATGTTTAAAAGGCCACATTGGAGCGACAGCCCCAGGCAACATTGGAAATTATTCGGCTGGGGTCATATACAAGCCTGAAGTGTATGTTCTCCAAAGAAATCAGGGCAGAGAATATGGTTGAAATCACAATGGCAGTACTCACTGTACAGTCGTTTGATTTAAACTTCTGACAACAGATTGTTGCAAACCGGTCAACTGTAAAGAAGACAGTGAACCACACAGACATATCCAATGTCGCAGTATTAACACAGAGAATGAACTTACAATCAACAGTGTAGAATAGCAATGAATGTGGAAATTGATAATTCAAAATGTGATTCACAATGACATTGAAAAATATTACCAGGAAATCTGCAGTTGCCATGGCAATCATGTGAGCAATGATACATTTAGAAAGTCCACAATTCCCACCGGAGAAAATGACAATGGTCAGTAGGTTTGCTGTAAGAGTGAGAGAGAAGAGAAAAAAAAAAGTCACAAGAAATGTTTGGGTCATAGTCAGAGGTGATTTTACATCGAGTTTCCCAAAGATTTGTTTGTATGAAGTAGACGAACGCACTGACAATTTGAGGACAAAACACCATTGAAATTTTAATGTCTGTGCTCTTCCAAAAACATTATATTTCATTGACAGCAATGTCAAAATCATTTCCAGATAATTGCTAAATATTTCTTTATTTCAACGAAATGTTTAGTTTGGACACAACCATTGCATTAATGTCCAAGAATTGATTTTGTTTGCGAATACTCATCCTGGCGGAGCTGCTTGATAAGTGTTCATCACCAAGTCTGTTCTCCCCAGTTCCTTCTGATGGAAAGGGATTCTGCAATCAGGACTATTCCTGAAATTTGTTACATGAACCCGATGACATTCAGTGTCCATGAAGGAAAATAACATTGTCTTAACAAGAAAACCAAAGGCTGCAGTAACAGGATCGCAAATGTTCTTTATATGGAGAATTAAAGAATGAAAAAAATCCCTCACATTCTCTAGCTCCTTGTGAAATCAATCTGAGGTTCTTAATCTCAACTCCTTTATACAGGAAGCCATCTCCCTGAGAGTAAATGATACCATACAATAGCTGTGTCAAAACAATTAATGGCAGTCCTGCAACAAATAATGGATGGCTTTCTACGTCAATGTGGCTGGATCATTCAGGTGATAAGTACAAAGCTCAGGCCATGAATTTTCAAATATTAAACCTGTACAAGGGAAGATGAACCCAAAGTGCAGGGAATAGTTAGTGAATGCTGGATAGGTAAGTGCTGTTGTGGAATCGTGCTAATTAAAGCAAATGTTCAATAAATTACTTAATAATGTTGTTTAGTCCAAGAATGACAGTATACCATAATGGTACTGGCTGCTGCTTTGTACCTCACAGTACAATGCAATGTGTAATGTCATTCGCAGTGATGGTAATGCTTATTTAAGATTACTCCTGGTTGGCACCTGCTCATCTTCCTGGCAATGCATGAAATCTTGCATTAACGTTAACTTGACGCTAACAGAGCACAGGAAGTAATCTAACATGGTGTAAAGGACAAATAACCCTCATGATGCAGACGTGTGGTGGCATGCGTGCCCTTGTACACACAGGCATGCACACAAGCACGCACGCACACACACACGCGCAGACACAGAACAGTTTCTCAGGAATTTGAATTCAAAAGACTATTTGGATTTCAGCAACTCTTGTGTGTCTGATTAACACAGCAAATTCACCCAACTGGGCCAGGCTCAGTATTCGCCTCCTTTGTAATGGAAACTGCTCATGTGGACGTTTCGAACCAGGAATCTAACAAAGCAGAATGGAGAGAATCAAGCAATGATATTTGTAATGAATTTACAGAATGTTTCCATCCTGTTGGGAATGTTGGAAAGGTTTTTGTCACAGAATCATTGATTAATACCATACAAATGAGACCATTCTATCCATCAAGTCTCTGCCACCAAAAGCACACTCATCCCTTCACTAATCCCACTTTCCACACTTGGCCGATAGACTTGAATATACCATGTGCTCATCCAGGTGCTTTTTAAAGTTTGGGAAGTTTCCTATTTCAAATACCCTCTCACACAGTGAATTCCAGGTTCCCACCACTCTCTTATACGAAACTAATCCACAAATTCACTTTTAAAAATACTCCTCATTTTTATTTTAGCAGTGTGCCCCTTGTCATTATCCCTTCAGTCAAGGTATTTGACCATATGATTGAACAGATGAAATTGAGTGAATTTGAGACAGTGTATCTCTGCACAAGAGTGTGTGACCGTGTAAAAGAGCCTGTGACTACATCTGTGTGAGTGACTGACTGCGCAAGGACATGAATGAGCATGGCGTGTGTGTGTGTGTGTGTGTGTGCGTGTGTGTGTGTATCTGTGACTGCAGTGCACATTGTGATTTAATGGGAATGACTGAATAAGTGTGAGGGGGTGTGACTGTGAGGCAGTTTGCTGCAACGTGAGAGAGACTGAATGCGGGAAATTGAGTTTGAGAGAGCATGTGGGTGTGGCAGAGTCGGTGACCATGTGTGATACGATGAGAACAGTGAGTGATTGGTATTGAGTGTGACAGTGTGTGCGAGTGTACAGGGGTCTGTATGTTTTGTAAAGCATTACTGGGACAGGGACAGGTTGGGGTTTATAGACAGTTACACTGTGGGATCATCGACACTCAGACTTTGCGCTCGTATGGTCACATGCATGTAGACAGGCGTAATCTCACGTCAACATGCTCAGGAACACAATTAGAAACATTTTATTCTCTCACACACACTCACAAACAAGTACAAAACATCAGCGTTCAACATCAACCTTATGAATCATAATAATAAACATTCAGATGTTGATTTGTTACACAGAAACACATGAAACTGGAACTGAAGTAGGTCACTTGCTCACTAGAACCGACTCCACCATTTCAGAAGATTACAGATGGTGAGTATACATTTATGGCTCTTTATTCCCATATACCCCGAGTAACCTTAGATACTTGTTATGCAAGGAAACAAATATACCTGTAACTTGTACATATTAATTCTCCCCATCCCGATCACTTTCTGGGACTGTCATATCCCAAGTTACACAGCCCTAAAAACAAAATTATTTTCTCTGTCCAAAAAGGGTGCCCTCCCCCACCCCAACTAATTTTAAAACCATGTCCCCAGTCGGAACTCACCCACAAGGAGAAATACCCATTGCCTGTCAACCATGTCAAGATTATTCGAGACGTTATACAATTTGATCACGTCATCCTTAACCATCTAAACTCCAGCGGAAACAGGCCCAGTCTATCCACCTATCCCCAAAGCACAAGTCACCAATTCAAAGGGATTAATCGATTAAGATCATGAGAAGCATGAATATTGTTGATAGCCAACAGCTTTTCCCCAGGGTAGGAAAGTCTAAGACTATAGGGTATGAAGAAGTTGGGCCGAAGGGCCTGTTTCCATGTTGTCAACTTCGATGACTCAATGACTCTTTGAGGAGCGTGTGGCTCAAGACAATTTGAATGCCAATCAGAGATCCCGGTGCCACCAAATTCCCTGTGGCACCAAGCCTATGGCTCAACCAACCATCAGACAGGGATAACATTTATCAGGGCAACGAAGCAGCTCTATACATTAATCTCATTGTCTGCTTTGGTGGGACCCAAACCCAGTTTCCACACAGGTGTCACTGTCCTACAAAGGTCAGTACAGCAACATTCACATGGTCACACTGTCTGGGCCAGGTGGAGAGATCTCGACATTGCACCTAACCATGTACTGTATCTGTCCTGGGGAAGCTCGAGGCTGAAACTGGCTAGTAACAAGCGGGACTCACTATTAGGGTTATGTACAGGGAGCGCGACACTCTATCTAACCCTGTGTTGTATGTGCCATGGGAGTGCACAATGGTGACATTGTGTATAAAGTGGGAGAGACTGAATAGGCTGGGGCTTTTCTCTCCGGAGCGTCGAAGTCTGAAGGGTGACCTGCCAGAGGTTTATAAAATCATGGTGGGCATGGGGAGGGTGAATAGATAAGTTCTTCTCCTCAAGGTAGAGGAGCACAAAACTAGGCTTAAGGTGATGGGGAAAGATTGAAAAGGGAGCTGAGAAGAAACGGTTTTATGCAGAGAGTTGTACCTGTATAGGTCGAGCTTCGAGAGGAAGTGATGGGGGTTGTTACAATAACAACATACAAAAGGCCATCGGGATTCCGATGTGGATAGGAAGGGTTTAGAGGAATATGGGTCATGTGCTCAAATATTTTCAGATATCTAGTCAGCATGGACGAGTTGGACCTAAGGATCTCTTTCTGTTTTGGGAGCATTCGATGCTGAGCCTCGGGAGAACTGGGGAATATTCTGTCAGGGTAATGTAGATGAAGCTCTACATTGTGTCTAAGCTGTGATGGACCTTTCGAGGTATAACGTTTTGCTATCAGAAATTCAATATACCAGACAGCAGAGAGCATTTGATTTTTTTATTTACCACAGGACAATTCATATATTATCCCAAGCACAAAGAAAAACAGAGTCATACTCGTCAGCATTGCACAGTGGGTTCACCAGGTCAAGGGTGCCTATTCTTTAAGCAACTGAAGTGAAACCTTTCGCTGATATTTTTCCAGGATGTCCTTCACCCTGTTGGCTTACAAATTCAGTTCCTGCAGGAAGACGCTGGACAGTGATCAGGAGCAGGAACCACGGCTGCTTTCCCCCGATCTCTCTCTTTCTAACCCAGGGAATCGCAGGTCAGTGATCAAGAGATCTGCCTGATTTCCCCTCTGTCATTAACACAGGAGTCTCTGGGATTTGATCAGGAGTAGGAAATTTGATTCATCTCCTACCTGCATCCAAGAGAATCACTGCACAGTGATCAGGAGCATCCTGACTGATTTCCACACTGTCTCTAACACAGGAGTCTCTGGACAGTGATCAGGCGCTGGAAACCTGGTTCTTCTTCTATCCCTAACCCAATGAATGACTGGACAGTAATCAAGGTCAGTCCAAAGATGTGAAGATTACGTGGGATGAACAGGCTACATTTGCCGTAGTAGGTGGATTATCTCTGCATCATTCTCAAGTATCCATAGCTTCGTTTTGTAGCTGAGGGTGGATTTTCACTGTCCGTACACATGTCACATCTGATGCATTATATAAGGTCCAAGGACAGAAAGTCTCTCATGTCCCTTTGTGGTACAACTTTTATCTGTGATTGAAAAGAATAACAATGAATTGGACTGGAAAATGTATCCCGGTCACAGAAAGAGGGAAAGGTAGACTCTTGCTTCTGAAATAAAGCAGACCATGTTGAGAAACCGACAAATTTAGACAGCATCCAGAGAGAATAGTGTGATGGCAGTGGGCAGGGGAGAGGTCAATGATTGAGTTACGGGCGACTTCAGCCGCACTGACAGAAGTTAGAAAAGTATCAATTTTTCATCAAGTGCTGAAGAAAGAAACGAATAGTCTGTGATAGAGGGAGGTTGCTGAGATGAAATGACAAAATGTTTAATGGAATCAAATCCAAACGGATTGGTCATTGGTTCATTCTTGAACTCAAGGACCGAGAAAATTGGAGCAGGAGGAGACCTGCCCATTCAGTCTTTTCAACCAGTCGTATGGTAGTGGCTGATTTTTTACTTAAAATCCTGCCTTCTCCTCATACCCTGTGATTCTCTGAGATACCAGCAATCAGTGTACTCCAATCTGAAATGTACTCAGTGAGGGATCATGCACAATCCTCAGGAACAGAAAATAACAAAGACCTGGAGACTCTTTGAGAAAATTGCCTTCACTTCATCTGAGTCCCACAGAAGTTGTTCCTTATCCTGAGATTGTGTTTCAGATTCCCAGCACACGGGAAGAATTTCTCAGCATCTACTGGATGTGCCTCTGTCCATCAGAAATTGATACATTTCAAACAGATCATTTCTCAGTTTTCTGATCCCTGAGAATATGAACTCCCAGCAGTAACCCTGACACCAAATAGGGAAACGGATTTTGTCATTCATTCATGGGTTTGTGGCATTTCTGGTTGGGCAGCATTTTTTGCTCATATATAGTTCATCCTGAGAAGCGTCCATGAACTTCTTCCTGAACTGCTGCTATCCATTTGGTGTAGGTAAACACATAATGATGGGAAGACACTACTCTAATTACATCCGTGCAATCCAAAAGTAAAACATCAATCCAAATTCTATCTTCCGTGCATGTGAAGATCTCGACCCACGGGAGGCGTCTCTCGGTTCTGCTATCGGTCAAAGGAACATTAGTAATTCTGTCTGGTTCTGCAAGATTTCACATTCATTCAATCTTAGCTGGGCACAGGGTGTCCAGCAAAACAGAGGTTAAACATTTCTGTGTTCCTAGGAAACAGCTGCATGCATAGCTTCAGACAAAGACGTTTTTATGCCCTTTTTGAAAAGAATTACAGCCATGGTTACAGAGCAAATGCGGGCAATCACCAATCAAACTTAATAAAATGACATTATTGACAGACACTTAGCCTAATGATATTCCTGGGAACCAAACATTGTTTAACACAAACAAGCTTATTTATCTCCCTTTGCACCTGCAATTGCAAGGTCGCTTAGGATGGCTACTAACGTCTTATCTTGTCTAGTTATTTCTATGCTGTAAAGGAAGCATTGTCTGATAATCTTTGATTCAGTACTCAGGAATGCAGCTTTTAGCAGGGTTAAAAAGCCATTTTAAGCGGTCTTGTCAATTGCATTTTGTCATGTTACTTTCATTCAGAAGGCATTTTGCTGTTAGTGAGAGCATGTATTAAATGGTTGCTCCAGACAATGGTCTGTATTCAGATTTTAGATTCTCACATTAACTAATCCTCAATGCATTCTAATAAAGTAATCCCAAAAATTCTGTGCTGCTAACTTCTGGAATAACTTTTAATAACATACCTTATGGAGTGCCTTCCAAAAATCCAATTACCCAACATTGCCCAATGTCCCTTTATCAACTGTGCTTGTTATGTCCTCCAAGAGCTCGAACAAATTTGACAAACATGATTTCCTTTTCCCAAATCCATATTCTTGATTTTGTTACACTTTTCTAAATGTCCAGCTCCGTCTTCCTTAAGAAACAATTCTAGCATCAGCAACAGATTTGGGTGAACTGGTCTACAGTTTCCTGTTTCCTGACTCTCCTGCACCTTGAAAATGGCCGTGACATTAGCAGCTTTCCAATTTGCTGGAGTCCTTCTGGAATCGAATCAATTCTGGAATATTTCAGAGGATGCCTGGACTGTCTCTGGAGCTACTCATTTTAACCTCTTCGATACAGATGATCAGAGCCCAGTGAGATGTATGTCTTCATTTCGATTAGTTGATCAAATGGTTTGTCCCTCGTGTTGTGACTTATCAGATATTTCCTCCTTAGTAACTTCCTTAACTATAATAGAGGCATCGAATCATACAGCATGGAAATAAGTCCATGCTGAACATCATCCCAAACTAAACTAGTCCCACCTGTCTGCTCCTGGCTCATATCCCTCCGAATCTTTCCTAGTCATGCGCTTGTCTAAGCGTCATTTAAACATTTGTAACTGTGTCTGCATCCCCCACTTCCTCAAGAAACTCATTCCACTTACACAACACCGTCTGTGGAATAAGAAGTGCCCTAAAATGTTCTTTTTAATCTTTTGTCTTCAAAATATGTCCCCTAGTCTTGAAATCACATATCATTGGAAACATACACCTACCAGTAACTAATCTATCCCCCTCATGACTTCATAAAGTCACCTCTCAAACTCCTACATTCCAGTGAAAAAAGTCTCCGCGGATCCAGTCTTTAGAAACCAAACCTTTCATACCCTGCAACATCCTGCTAAATCCCTTGTGAACCCTCTCTGACTTGATAATGTTCTTCATATAGCAGTGCGATGAGAACTAGACATGGTATCCAGAAGTGTCCTCACCAATGTCCTGTACAACCTCAACATGACTTTCCAACCGTATACTCAGAGGACTGAGCAGCAAAGGCAAGCGTGCTAAATGACTTTTTAACGACTCTCTTTGGATGTTTACAGCATTCTCCAGGGTGAAGACCAATGCTAACTTTTGGTTTGTTATTTGTCATTTCCCTGTCCCTCATTATTAATTCCTCATTTTGGTCCTTCAAGCAGCCCAAATTTCCTGAATTACTATACCGTTTAAAAAAAATCAGGCGAAGCTCTTGTTATTGGTTTGTGCCAAAGTATTTTCATAATTAATTTCTTCTTCTTTATTAATTTTTCAGCCTTCGAGTACTGGTTCCTTATTGTAAAAAAAAAGTTCCCAATCCTCTTACCAATCATGATGTTTTGCTGCATTATGTGCTTTTGTTTACGATTGAATATTATTTCATTAGCCACAAGAGGTTCATCTTTGTCATTACATTTTCCTTTTTGACTGAAGTCATGTTTTACTGATCACTATGAAATATTTGCAAAAATGCCTGCCCCTGCTGATCCACCACCTTCCCTCTTCCTACTATCCCAGCATGCTTTAGACTGCTGTTATCGTGATTACTCATTGCCTTCATTAAAGTTGAGGACAACTCTGATTCCTGATGAAGGGCTTATGCCCGAAACAACGATTCTCTGTTCCTCAGATGCTGCCTGACCTGCTTTGCTTTTCCAGCACTACACCCTTCGACACTGGTTTGACAACCAATTTGCTCAACCTCAAACATAATTTTAAATTCTCCTATAATGGAGGTTTGTCGAGGTTTGGAAAACAGTGACGGGCACGGTTCAGAGGGATATGGGCCAAGTGCTGAAAATGGAAATGGATTAGTTTGGAATTTTTGATCGGCATGGACGAGTTGGACCGAAGAATCTGTTTCAGTGCTGTACATTTCGATGACTCTGTGACTGTGTACGGAACTGAGATGTTTTTTTTTCAAGTCAGAGTGGTGAGTGGTTTGATGTACAATTGTCAACTGGTGGTTTTCCGTGTATCTACTGTGCTCGCATTTTAGATTACAGTGCCATGGTTCGGAAGCTGCTCTGTACGGAACCTTGGTGAGTTTCTGCAGTGCAACTGGTCAGTGAAACATACTGTTGGAGTCAGTTTGTGGTTGTCGTGCTGAGCAAGTGCACTGCAAGTTTTTCTCCCTTAATATGGAGAGCACAACGGATCCAGATGTGGTCTCAATGGTTTTTGGGCAAAATTATTTTTGGTAAGTTTATTTACTTCTGTTAAATAAAAATGCAGAAAACTGTGTGCAGTGGTACGGAGAGGCCAGTGCAGGGTGGCATTGTATCATTTTTAACACAAGACGGTGCAAACACAGACAGAGGAAGAGTCCCGCCATTCCACTCCATCTCCCTCCATCTTTCTCTGATTCTTTACTCTCTGTCTGCATGTCTTCTGTCTTTTTTCCACTCCCTCACCTCCTCCCGCGGCCAACCGTTGGTGTAAATGTCTTCTATTATGTAATTCAAAGAATCCATCTTGACTTACTCGCTTTGTGTAAATGATTTCAGAAAAATTGGTTACATGCTGCGGAACCTCAGCTGTTGCACAAACACATTTATTTACTCAGCAACATCGAAGAGCAAGAATGCAATAGAATGGCTGTTTACATGAATTCCCTGTGTTCGAAATAAATAAAACTCTTCACTGAAGCCCACAGGAGGGATATGCTGTCTCCAAACCGTAAAAAAAACTTAAACATTCTTTCGTGGAAGGTGGGTTTCACTGGCTGGGTCAGTGTTTATTGTCCGCCCCGAGTTGCCTTCATTGAGAAGGTGGGAGTGAGGTGCTTTCCTGAATTGCTGTAGTCCATCAGCTGTCGGCCGATCTACAATGATGTTAAGGAGGGAATCCCAAATTATTGATCCAGTGACACTGAGGAAACAGTGAAAAATTTCCAAATCAAAATGGTGAGATGTTAGTGGGGGGTGGCCATCCCTTGAACCTGCTGCCCTTGTCCTTCCAGATGAAAGTGATTGTGGGTTTTGAAAGTGTTGTCTCAGCATCTGTACCGATTTTTTTCACAATTAGAAACAGAGAAACAAACACATGAGGCCAGACTCAACAAACAAACAAAAACTCGGTGAAGCCAATGATTAGGATGTTAAGTTGTTCAGCACAGTGTTGATTCCAGCTGCCGTGTCAGAATATTAATTCCTCACACTGAACTCAGAGAAGGCAGTCTACACATTTATTTCTGCAATCTCCAGACCAAGAACACTATCTTCACTGTTCGCCTAATCGACATATTAAAACGTTCAGGTCGAACTTTGTGGTGCCACCACTGAAAGGTCCAGCGCAAATGGGCTGAATGGCCTTCCTCTGCTATACTGTCTTATGGACTGATGGATTGAAGAGGGGCCACTGTGAGAGAAATACTGCTTCAGACAGAATTCCGTTAATTCATTAATTAATTGATAGTCTAGCCTTTACATTGAGCCAAGAACCAATCATTCAGAATAAATATAGAGCAAGGACAACCATAGGCAAAGGTGAGCAGAATAGTCCTGAGAGTAAAGCTCATAGCTTGGAAATTTAAGTACCAAATGCCACCAGTTGAAGGGATGAACCACTTTTCAGAGCTCCTGTCCTGCCACTCTATCATTTAGACATTCATTATTGACTGGTCACAATCGAATGCAGGATATTTCTCAAGCACTGAGAGAACAAGTTAAAGATGATGAGATGAGATGAGCTTTGGAAATGCTACTGTAACAGTGTGAATTCCAAGTTCCAATCACATTCAAACTCAGAAAACAGGGCATGGGAGATAGAACATAGAACATAGAAGGATACAGCGCAGTACAGGCCCTTCGGCTCTCGATGTTGCGCCGACCGAGTCCTACCTAACCTATACTAGCCCAATAACTTCCAAATGCCTATCCAATGCCCGCTTAAATGAACATAAAGAAGGAGAGTTCACCACTGATACGGGCAGGGCATTCCATGAACTCACAACCCGCTGTGTGAAGAATCTACCCCTAACATCAGTCCTATACCTACCACCCCTTAATTTAAAGCTATGTCCCCTAGTAACACCTGACTCCATTAGCGGTAAAAGGTTCTTAGTATCTACCCTATCTAAACCCCTAATCATCTTATACACTTCTATCAGATCTCCCCTAAACCTTCTCTTCTCCAATGAGAACAGCCCCAAGTGCCTCAGCCTTTCCTCATAAGATTTTCCTACCATTCCAGGCAACATCCTGGTAAACCTCCTCTGCACTCGTTCTAAAGCTTCCACATCCTTCCTATAGTATGGCGACCAAAACTGCACACAATACTCCAGATGAGGCCTCACCAGAGTCTTCTACAACTGCAACATGACCTCAGGACTCCGGAACTCAATTCCTCTGCCAATAAAGCCCAGTACACCATATGCCTTCCTCACAGCACTATTTACCTGGGTGGCAACTTTCAGAGATCTGTGTACATAGACACCAAGATCCCTCTGCTCATCCACACTACCAAGTAGCCTACCATTAGCCCAGTAATCCATCATCTTGTTATTCCTACCAAAGTGAACGACTTCGCACTTAGCTACATTGAATTCCATTTGCCACATTTCCGCCCAGCTCTGCAACTTATCTATATAAGATGTTCATTGCAGAATTCTCACTATTTACCTAGTTTCTGTCATTGCCTCAGTGTTAGCTCTAGCTATATTAATAAAGGTAACAGTCAGGATGGAGGGAGAGGGAGGGACTCTCTCTCTGTCTGCGCCTGTCACTCTTGTGGTTAAAGTGATACAAAGCCAACTTCAGCTGGCCTCCCCGTGCAAAACCTACACAACGACCTGAGTGACACAAAGGTGCAAGGAGCTGCATGGTGACGTCACCCTAAGATGATCACCCCCATGGGAAAGGGTTGACAAGGAGGAAGCGAGAGGAGGAAAGAGGTGACACGGTCCAGGGCCCTGAAGAGAAGCAGAGCGGCTCCCTCTGTCGGAATGAATGAAAACCGGAAGAACTGTGGATGCCGTAAATCAGAAAATAAACAGAAATTGCTGGAAAAGATCAAATTTAAAAATTACAAAACACCAGGTTTTAGTCCAACTTGTTTATTTGGAAGCACTAGCTTTCGGAGCGCCCCTCCTTCATCAGTCCAGCTCCTGCAACTCCAAGTTGTAGAAGAGATCAGCAAATCTGGCAGCTTCTGTGAAAAGAATTCAGAATTAACATTTCGGGATCAGTGACCCTTCCTCAGAACTGGTGGTAGCTGGGAAAATGTCTCTTTAAATGCAGAGGCTACGGTAGGGGGGAGGGAGTAAGAAGTAAACGATAGATGGGGATAGAGCCCAAAGAGAGAGAAGAACAGTTGGATAAAGGAGTGAATAATGAGCTGTCTGGGAGAGTGAATACCTGTTAATGGAGGTTGTTAGTGACTAACAACAGGGAATGCGTAATGGCAGACTAAGTGGTAACAAGGCCTGGTTGTTTTGAGTCGGGCGCTAGGACATGGGAGTTTTGAGACCATAAAGTAGTTGATGATTAGATGACTTACAGTGCGAAAACAGGCCCTTTGGCCCAAAAAGTCTGCACCGACCCGCCAAAGAGCAACCCACCCAGAACCATTCGAATAACTAATACACCTACCAATACAAGCAATTTAGCATGGCCAATTCACCGCACCTGCACATCTTTGGACCATGGAAGGAAACCAGAGCGCCCGGATGAATCCCGCACAGACACAGGGAGCACATGCAAACTCCATACAGTTAGTTGTCTGAGGTGGGAATTGAAACCGGCTCTTTGGCGCAATTGAAGCAGCAGTGCTCACGACTGCGCCACCATACCGCTCAGGGACTCGGCATTGAGTCCAAAAGACTGCAGAGTCCACAAACAGAAAATTAGACGTTGTTCTTCCAGTTTGAGCTGAGTTTCATTGGCACACTGCAGCAAGCCTGAGACACAGATTTTGACCAGGGAACAGGGTGGGGTGGTAAAGTGGCAGGCAGGTGGAAGCTCAGGATCTTTTTGCAGGCTGAACGTTGATGTTCTGTAAAGCAGTTACTCAGCCTATGCTTCATTTCCCGAATGTAGGAGAGACCACATTGTGAGTAGCGAATGCAGTAGATTGGCATGTGGGAAGTGCAGGCAAAACGCTGCTTCACCTGGAAATTCTGTTTGGGCCATTAGATACTGGAGAGGGAGGAGGGGAATAAGCACGCCGTGCATCTTCAGCTCTTGCAGGGGAATGTGCTGGTAGGCTGTGGGCGCACCGAGGGGTGCTGGGAATGAAGAGTGGATCATGGTGCCCCGGAGGGAATGCTCATTCAGATGGTGAGGAAGGAACAGAGGGGAATTTACAGCATCTGCAGTTCTTTCAGACACAGATAGAGTGGGGGGGGGGGGGGGTTAACGCCATGTCAATCAATGCATCCCCCAAAACAACGGAGTGACCATTGAACAGAGATACAGACACAGACAGACGCACAAGCACTGATTCACATACTGAGACACACAAAGGCAAACGTATCCCTACAGACATATGGTGAGATAGAGATAGACAGACACACAGATAGAGAGTCACTGGTACATACAGGTACACATATGCAGACCCACAGACAAACACACTGACACTCAAATAGAGATACGCAGAAACACACCTTCTTCTCTTTTTAATACCCAGTCTCACAAACACACTTTTTCTCTCATACTCTCTCCATACTCGCTCATTCACAATATCACTCTCCGTCTCGACACCAAAATGTGAGATGCACTAGACAGTGAGGAGGGATACCTCTGATTACAACATGATCGTGATCAGATGGGCCAATGGCTGAGAAGTGGCAGATGGAGTTTCATTCAGATAAACGCGAGGTGCTGCATTTTCTGAAAGCAAATCTTAGAAGGACTTATACACTTAATGGGAAGGTCCTAGGGAGTGTTGTGAACAAAGAAACCTTGGAGTGCAGGTTCGTAGCTCCGCGAAAGTGGAGTCACAAGTAGATAGGATAGAGAATAAGGCATTTGGTATGCATTCCTTTATTGGTGAGAGTATTGAGTACAGGAGTTGGGAGGTCATGTTGCAAATGTAGTAACATTCATTACATCCTCTGACAGCTCATTCCATATACGCACCACCAGTTGCGTGAAAAAGTTGCCACTGAAGTCTCTTTTATATCTTTACCCTCTCACTCTAAACCTATGCCCTCGAGTTCTGGACTCCCCCATCTCAGGCAAAAGACTTTGTCGATTTATCCTATACATGCCCCTCATGATTTTATGAACGTCTAGTGGTTGAAATGATTGACCTCCAATAGTTTAGATTACTTACAATGTGGAAACAGACACTTTGGCCCAACAAGTCCACAGCGACTCCCACCCACCCAGACACTTTCCACTACATCTAACACTACGGTCAATTTAGCATGGCCAATTCACCTAACCTGCACATTTCTGGACGGTGGGAGGAAACCAGAGCACCCGGAAGAGACCCGGGCAGAGACAGGGAGAATGTGCAAACTCCACACAGTCAGTCACTGGAGGCGGGAATTGAACCCAGGTCTCTGGCGCTGTGAGGTAGCAGTGCTAACTACTGTGCTTTCGTGCCGCCCACGAAGAGCTATAACCATCTTCACACGTATTCAGGATTGTGGAATATAGGTAAAGCAGTGTTACTTCTGCAACTGTAATTGCTTATGCAAGGTGAATGAACTATCCTACGCCAGTGTATAATTGTTTCAGCAAAGAGCTAAGTTAGGTAAAATGTGCATACAAGAATGGAACGTGCCTGAAGACAATCGAAGATGTTACAAATAGATGAGTTGAAACACAACATCAAGATATTCCAAGCTCAGTAAATTTCCCTCATGTCAGCACTGAAGCGAGTCACATCACTTACAGAGGGGAGGGTCGCCCGGCTTGGAGTAGGGAGCGAAGTAAACAAGGGCAGAGCGTATCTGGGCAGGGGCAGAACACAATAAGGAATATTGATAGGTTTGAAGGCCAATGAAGTAAACGGGGAATGACTGAGAATTAAACTGCATAAATTGTGGAGTAATTTTTGGATGGGAGTGGCTACATGCTTAGTCAGCCCTTCTTGCAAGAACGTTTCAATAAAATTCGCTGCTTCAGAATTGGACTCGGACTGAAAATTATTATATTGTGAGCCCTGTTTCTCACAGGATGAAACCAAAAAGAGTTGTAATCTCATTGACTCCAGTTTTTCAACGCCTCCTGTTTTGACAGGGGGTAAACTCTCCTGCTTAATTTAAACCAGCAAACACTGAAAAGTTTTATCCTGTGCAGTAACCTGTGAAAATCCTACAGGCCAAGAATTATTCAAAGTAAATCTTAACAACTTTATTTCCTGAAGTATAGTAGAGAATAATTAACTAACAAATATTTATAATCCGTCCTCAAACCTCTTGTTTACCTGCCACTTCCACAATAAGCGTCTTTTGCAACTCACAATTAAGAGTTACAAATAAAGCTTATCCTAAAACCAGGCACCTATCGGTTCCATCTGCATCTTCCACAATCTTCTTTTCTTCTAAGGAGGGGTTCTGCTTCACTGGTTACTGATTGATAAAGGTACCTATGAAAGAGTTATTTTTTAGCCAGTCTTTTTATATGCTGGTAACAAGGAAATTCTCCTCCTAACTGTTCAATTTTCCCTGGTCTTAGATGCTCAAAGCATCAGATTGTGTCACTGACTTTTAAGATGTCAAAATTCTCAGTTCAGAAAAATGTTTTGCTGGAAAAGGTCAGGCAGCATCCAAGGAGCAGGAGAATTGATGCTTCGGGCATCAGCCCTTTTTGAGGAATGGGGAAGGTGTGCCAAGTACGCTAAGATAAAAGGTAGGGTAGAGACACTTGGGGGAGGGGCGTTTGGAATGCGATAGGTGGAAGGAAGTAAATGTGAGGGTGATACCAGAGAGGGGATCAGGGAAGCAGACTGCAGATCAGGAAGGCGATGCTGAGTCCGAGGGTTGGAACTGAGATAAGGTGGGGGGAGGGGAAATGAGGAATCTGGAGAAATATGCATTCATCCTTTGTGGTTGGAATGTCCCTAGGCGGAAGACGAGTCGCTCTTCCTCCTGGCGTCGTTTTGCCATGGTCTGGCAAAGGAGGAGGCCAAGGTTCTGCATGTCCTTGGCGGAGTGGGAGGGGGAGTTAACGTGTTCCGTGACAGGTGGTTGGGTTGGTTGGTGTGCGTGTCCCAGAGCTGTTCTCTGAAACGTTCCGCAAGTAGGTGGCCTGTGTCTGCAATGTAGAGAAGGCCACATTGGGTGCGGCGGATGCAGTAGATTATGTGTGTGGAGGTGGTTGACGATGCTCTCCACCGTATCTCCTTCACTTCCAGTTCTTCCGAACTTGAAACCTGCCCCTCCAATCGCTACCAGGACAGAACAAAACTGGCCCATACCTACCACCACACCAACCTCCAAACACATCATATCATCCTTCGTCATTTCCGCCACCTCCAAACAGACCCCACCACCAAGAATATTTTTCCCACCCCTTCTCTATCCGCATTCCAGAGACACCACTCCCTGTGAGACTAACTGGTCAGGTCCACACCCCACACCAACCCAATCTCCACACGCGGCACCTTCCCCTGCAACCACAAGAAATGCAAAACGTGCGCCCAGACCTCCCCCCACTCCAAGGCCCGAAGGGATCCTTCCGCATCCGTCCCAAATTCACCTGTACCTCCACACACATCATTTACTGCATCCGTTGCACCCGATGTGACTTCGTCTACATTGGGGAGACAGGCTTCCTACTTGCAGAACAGGAATAAGCCATTCAGACAATCCAGCCTGCTCTACCATTCAGTATGATCATGGTTGACACTTTCTGTGCAGGCTGAGGAAAGCCCACCTCCCATATTCCCCCCGCCAAGACCACTCTTCACCATATTCTACAGAGAGTTCATTGGGAGTACCCTGAGATGCATCTTTGTCTGATTCGGGAATTGCACCGATTCGGATTTTAAAACCCTACAACGGATTGTGAGGACAGCTGAGAGTATCATCAGGATCTCTCTTCCCTCCATTACAAACGTTTACACCACACGCTGCATCTGAAGGGCTAACAGTCTACATACCCCTCTCTCAAGCAGTTCTCCCTCCTTCCATCTGGCAGATGATATTGGTGTATTCAGTCTCTCACGGACAGACAGTGCAACTGTTTCTCCCCCCAAGCCATCAGGCTTCTTAACACAGTATAATTGGATACTTTCCAATCTGGAATTCTTACATTCTGCTGGAAAAAGATGTCCATTATCCATCATTCTTCATTACACTGTAACTTGTGTGTTTTGCATTTCTTATGCATTTTATGGTATGAATGGTTGTGTAGTTTGTGCTGCCCATGTAGCACCCTTTTCCTGGAGGAACACTGTCTCGTTTTACTTTATCAGTTGTATTTGGAGGAAATATCCAAGAAAAGTTACTCCTCTCGCTGCCACATTCCCACTTTCCCTTTATCCTTGTAATGTCTTTAACCTCGAAACACACCATCAATTTCTTTCCTTGATATATTCAGTGACCTGTCCTCCACAGTCTACTGTGGCAGAGAATTCCAAAGGTTAACCACCCTCTGGGTTCAGAAAGTTCTCTTCATCTCCATTTAAAACGCCCAAGCCCACATTCTGAAACTGTGATGTTTGGTTTGAGACTCCTCTACCTAGGGGAAACCTCCTCCCTGCATCAGGTCTGTCCAGACATTCGACCTGGATACGGTTTGATCAGAATGCTCCTCTCATCACTCTGAACACGGGCTCAGGTGAACCAACTTCTCCTCATGGAACAGTCCTGTCATTCCCAGTGTCAGCCCCTTCAGAAATTCCGAGCATAGTTGACATGAACACAGTTTCCTCTACTTTGGGCGTATTGGGGGAAGTCAAGCCATCTCGTTTTGTGCAGGAGTGTACCGAGTGTGGTAAGTACCGAGACGTGCAGCCAAACCCTACAGTAAGTATAGGGTTAGGCGGCAGATTGTTCAGGAGTTAGACTGCTGTAAAGGTGGTGGCCTGCTTATGGGAGGTCAAAGTTTGGTAGGAGGAGCTGGGTTTTTTTTGGGCTGGTGGGAGCCAATGTCGTAGTTGGCAGAGAGGAGATTTCGGTATGTATCAGGGTAGTGAGGGGGGTGGGCGGGCATAAAATGTCGAGAAGGCAGTGGCCATGATGACTATTCAAATAACATTGAGTTGGGGTCTTCATTGTCTATTGTTTCCCAAGTAATTATTAACTTTACAGAAATTTAACCCTCCAAATATTCCAGTTTTGGTGGAGCCTTTGGGATCATAGTTTTCCCATCAGAGTCTTCAGTTTCCCAGCTGCTTTCCACAAATTCTGTTATATCCAGGCTTCCACGGGTTCCTAAATGCAACTTCAGCCTGTACCTCTGCAATTGTTCCTTTCTGAGTGAGGTAATGCAGAAAACTGTTGATACCGTTTAGTGTAATGCACAATCTGCTAGAATCTCCTGCAATATGATACTGTCCCATGAGGTAGGTATTGTACGCTTTTGAATGGGTGGATCTATCGCAGTTGAAGAGATCCTGTCCAAAACGCATGCAGGTTCACCTCGCAAGCAGAGTCACTGCGCACAGATATCCCATGGGAACCTTTGGAATGTTCCCTTCAAGTTCTGAGGGTAATTGTCCGTATTCCACTGTGCAGTCCACAGTGACTCCTTCCTGAGTGTGTAGTTCCCATTGGGGATCACTGAGACCTGGATGTCCTACAGAAGCAGCGCTGTGGGGGTGGGTCCTAGGTCACGTGACCATGCGGCTGTGCCTCTGACCTCACAATGGGAGATGACCCTCAATTAACTCGAACTGGGGACTCAGCAACAGCCAAAAGGATTTCACCCTGGAGAACGGCTACCCTGGAGAATGGCCAGGGAGAGGAAATCAGAACAAATTGTTCAGATGGAGAGAGCAGTGTGAATCGAAACTGTGAAGCTCACATGTCCACAGTCAGGTTGGCTATCTGTGCCTGCAGCAACCCCAGTTGTCTTCTCCAATTTGAACTGAACTGATTGTATTTTAATGTGAAAAAATGAAAATTAAATCAGGAAGATTTAAATCAGTAGCGAAAATAATGGGGAAATTATAGTTTGTTATTCAGTAATACGTATTTGTAATTTCATGAATCCGATTAATCTGTTCTCTATTATATGAAAAATAAACATAAATATTCAATTTTCTGTATGTTGTTATAGATCTATATGAGTCAGGTGAGAAACGGAATGGATTTGTCTGAAGGAGTTTTATGTCAGCTCGAAATACTTCAATGATTGGTTTGCACTGAGAATAAAGGTAAGATGCTTGGCACAGGAATCTGTGAGACGGTTATAACGCAGTCTGTAGAACACAAAGAGTAGAATGAGAAATGAGGGTAAATCCACTGTGGACTCGATGACAATAATTATGGAAATTGTAAAGTCCTCAAAATAATGTTTAGAAGTAAAGTCACATAGATTCTGTAAACCTCGTGTCTGAATGCCATCTGTTTTCATCAAAATGGAAGAAACCAGAAAGTGAAATGGTTTTGTGACTAAGAAAGAGGAGGGGAACCAGAGGGAATGAAAGAACAAAATAGAAGAGAGGGAGTAATTAAACAACAAAAGGATAAGGGTGCAAAACAGAATCTCTGAATACTCACGTTTTTGCTAGGAAGGATAATGGGAAAAGTCAGCGGAGCACGAATGGAGTTGCTGCTGGTGTTGACGATGTTCCTGGAAGAGAGGAAATCCTGGGAACAGGACTGGAATCACTAGGTGTGGTCACGTGTGCAGGGTAGGCAGAGGCATGAATGTACTATTGTCAGCCCCGGACAATTAATGGTCGGCAGGCAGGGGAGGGTCATCCTTACAGTGTGGGCAGAGGATGTCCCGGCTGAAAATGTGTTGCTGGAAAAGCGCAGCAGGTCAGGCGAATCCAAGGAACAGGAGATTCGAAGTATCGGGCATAAGCCCTTCTTCAGGACGGATGTCCTGAGGATCCAGAGGATGTCCCGGTTCAGGCAATGCTGGAAATACTTTTAAATGTGATGTGGAGGAGCTAGTGTTGGACTAGAGTGCACGAAGTTAAAAGTCATACAATATCAGGTTGTAGTCTAACAGTTTTATTTGGAAGCACTAGTTTTCAGAGCGCTGAACCTTCATCATACGGTCATGGAGCAGGACCATAAGATACAGAATTTATACCAAAATATTTCAGACTCAGGCGAATAAAATGATACGTTTAACAAATCTAGTTTATTGTTAAGTCTTTCATCTTTTAGTATGGCTTACAAGTATCAGTTCATTAATATGTAAATCCCAGAATTTCCATTTAGTCACATTCTCAAGATAACTAAAGGTTTTCTCAAAAAATTTGAGATCTCATCTCAACCAATGCATTAAAGGTGTGAGGTCAGAGTCTGTCTGTATCCCAATCTTGAGTCGGACTGGTTCTATTTCCAAAGTAGAATTTATAAAATATTATATGGATTGACCATCTGCTTTGACAACGCACGGGTTGTGCATTTTTGTGTAAAATATAACGTATCTACGAATATCATTCTGGAAATACCAATTCACCCATTGACTTATATGTATATGCAGGAGAAAGATGGAGAGGGAAAGTGTGCGTGTGTGTGAGTGCACATGATAGAGATTGTGAGCTTACATGTGTGTGAATCTGACAGGGTATAAGCCTATGAGAGGATGGACATATGGTCTCAGTGTGGAGAGTGTATGTGTGTGTATGAGAGCGGGTGTGCATGATGGTGTGAAAATGTAATAGCGTTTGTGTATGCGTGCGTGTGCATGTGAGAGAGTGTATCGTGTCGTGGGTCACTTGCATTGTGACATGAATGCAAGGTCAATGTTGAGGCCATCCTCAGGGGTACCGAACTTGGCTGCAGCCTCTGCTCAGCCCCTTAGCGTTTTTGCCTGTCCCAAAATCCACCTTTGAGGATGGTCACCCGAAGATCCGAGGTGAAATGACCTGGATCGTTTAAGTGTTCCCTAACTGGGAGGAAACATGCCTGTCTGGTGAATGTTGCAGTGTCCAATCATCTGTTGTCGTAGCGTCTGCTTGGTCTCACCCATGTACCATACCTTGGGGCAACAATGCATGCAGGAAATGAGATAGACAACATTGGCCAACATCATCTGCCATGTACGTGGTGGGAGGTGTCCCCACGTGTAATGACAGTGTACTTGTCTACACACTGACACGTCTTGCAGTGTTGCCATATCCGGGTTGTACGGTATCATGCTCGATGTTGTCCTGAAGGCTGGGCGGTTTGCTGCGAGTAATGGTTTGTTTGAGGTTTGGTGGTTGTTTAAAGGCCAGAAGTGGAGGTGTGGAGAAGGTTTTGGTAAGGTGCTTTTCCTCATCAATAATGTGCTGTAGGTCACGAAGAACATGGTGCAGCTTTTTGGCTCCTGGGAAGTACTGGACAACGAAGGGTACCCTGTCAATTGCAGCACGTGTCTGTCTCCTGAGGAGGTCATTATGGTTTATCGCTGTGGCTTGTCGGAACTGGCAATCGATGAGTTGAGCATCATGCCCTTATGAGAGCGTCCTTGAGCAATTTCAGGTGTTCGTCATGTTCGTCCTCATCTGAACAGATCCAGTGTATGTGCAAGCCCTGTCTATAGAGGATGGCTGTCTTAATCTGTTTCAGATGGAAGCTCGCGAAGTGTAGCATCGTAAGTCTATCTATGGGTTTGCAGTAGAGTGAGGTGCTGAGATGGCCGTTCTTGATTGAAATGCATGTGTCCAAGAACGGGACAGACACTATAGAGTACACCATAGTCTGATGGTGGGATAAAACTCGTTGATATCACGTTGAAGATCCTGTGTAGCAAAGAAGCCTTGTTCGAGCTTATGCATACAAATGTTGACATACTGGGGTGCAAATTGGATCCCTATGGCTGTTCTGCGTGTCTGGATGGAGAGCTGGTTGTTCAAGGTGAAAATGTTGTATTTGACGATGAAGCAGATGAGATGTGGAATGTTGTTTGGAGACTGGAAGTTATTGGTATTGAGTACAGGACATTGTGTAGCTTGGATGGAACTTGCAGATGGTGCTGCCTTCATGTGATGGTTGTCTTTGTTCTTCCAGGATGTAAAGGCTTTGCTCGATCACGAAATACCAAATGGAATAAATATGTCTGTATTATATCATAGAACATAGAACATAGAAGGATACAGCGCAGTACAGGCCCTTCGGCCCTCGATGTTGCGCCGACCGAATCCTACCTAACCTATACTAGCCCAATAACTTCCAAATGCCTATCCAATGCCCGCTTAAATGACCATAAAGAAGGAGAGTTCACCACTGATACGGGCAGGGCATTCCATGAACTCACAACCCGCTGTGTGAAGAATCTACCCCTAACATCTGTCCTATACCTACCACCCCTTAATTTAAAGCTATGTCCCCTAGTAACACCTGACTCCATTAGCGGTAAAAGGTTCTTAGTATCTACCCTATCTAAACCCCTAATCATCTTATACACTTCTATCAGATCTCCCCTAAACCTTCTCTTCTCCAATGAGAACAGCCCCAAGTGCCTCAGCCTTTCCTCATAAGATTTTCCTACCATTCCAGGCAACATCCTGGTAAACCTCCTCTGCACTCGTTCTAAAGCTTCCACATCCTTCCTATAGTATGGCGACCAAAACTGCACACAATACTCCAGATGAGGCCTCACCAGAGTCTTCTACAACTGCAACATGACCTCAGGACTCCGGAACTCAATTCCTCTGCCAATAAAGCCCAATCAGTGTATCTTCTAAACCATTCACAAAGGTCGCACAGTGCATTGCCGGCAGAGTGAGTGGATTCCTTTGTTCTCTGGATGATGTCGAGCTGCAAGTGTTGATGGACCGGCACTGATCCAGACAAGAGAGCAATATTCCATCATTTTCCTGTCTTGAGCCCTGTAAATGATGGGCGTGCTTTGGACTAATAGTTCTGTGACATTTCTATTAAACCGTAATCTCCTGACATCCAACCCTTAATGACAAAGAGAGAGCCTGAAGAAGTCAAGCTGCATGATTATCACAATGTGTAGGTATCATAGGAACTTGCACAGTCAGGAAGGTTTAGTCTGTGGCGGTAATAGATTCAACTGTACATGGAAAGTGAAAGTCCTTTTCGCTGACAAATGCTGCTAATTGTTCTGGGAAGATTCGACGGATGGGTATATACTAGCAGTCGATGGCACACAGCAAAGGCTACAGGCCCTGAAAAAATGCTAACAACAGGATTGAATACACGTGCTCTCGAACTTTCCACACTCCTTGCCAATATAGCTAGTGTATCTACACCACCATGTGGAAAACCACCTTGGTATACCTTATATGTAAGAAGCAGAACAAATCCAAACCAGATATTTATCACCCCTTCAGTCTGTACTAAATCATCAGTAAAATGAAATAAGGTGTTATTAAGAGTGAGAGCATTATTGATGACATCACTAGTACTAGCACCTTTTCAACAGTAACCTGCTCAGGAATACCCTTTTGGGGTTTCACCAGGACGACTCAGCTCCTGACCTCATTACAGCTTTGAGTCAAACATAGACAAAAGATCTGAATTCCAGAGGTGAGGGAAAAGTGACACCCCTCAACATCAAGGCTTCATTTGCCCGATTGTGGCATAACAGAGCCTGAACAATACTGAAATTAGCGTGATTCTCTGTTCATTTGTCATATCTGTGACCTAGGATTTTACTGAGATTGCTGGGAGTCAGTCATCTCAACTCCAGGACATTTCTGCAGGGGTTTCTCAGGGGAGTGTCCTTGCGCCAAGTATCTTCAACTGCAAAACCAATGACCGACCCTGTGTTAGAAAAACAAACGTGGGGAGATTCATCAATGACTACACAATGTTCAGTACCATTCATAACTCCTCATCTACTGAAGCAGTCCATATAGAAATTCAGGAAGAACTGAACAATATCCAAGATTGGCTGACAGGTGGCAAGTAACATTCACTCCGGAACAATGCCAGATAATATCCAGCTCCAATGAAAGACTATATAACCAGTGCCCTTCACATTCAACAGTGTCACCCTCGATCAACACTCTCCAAGTTGCCATTGAGCAGAAATTCAACAGGACTCACCATTTAAATACAGTGACTGCAAGAGCAGCTCACAGACCAACATTGCCACAGGTCACTCATCTCCTAACTCCCAAAGTCTGTCCACCATCTACAAGGCCCCAATCAGGATTGTGATGGAGTACTCTCCAATTGCCTGGATGGTTGCAGCTCCAACAATATAAGAACTTCAACACCACCCAGGACAAAATATTCTACTTGAATGACACCATCTCCACAAACACACTCACCCTCCACCAACATTTAATAGCAGCAGTACATATCATTGACAAGTTATACTGCAGAAAGTAGCCAATTCTACGTAGCAAATGCCAAACCCAGCACCACTTCCACTAGAAGGACAGGGGCAGCAAATACATGGGAACACCACAAGCTGCAAGTTTCCTTTCCAAGCTACTCACCATCCTGATTTGGAAATATGTCACCATTCCTAAAGTGTCATTGGATCAAAATCCAATTCCCTCCGTAACAAACTGTGGGTTCACCTACAGCATATGGACTGTAGTGGATCAAGTTGGCAACTTCAACATCAACTTCTCAAGGGAAACTAAGGACAGGCAATAAATGCAGGTCCAGCCAGCAATACCTTCATCCCACAAATGAATAAAAAGCAAAAGCACCCTGTACCTGTAATGTGATGATAGCCTTGAGGCCTGAAGCCTAACTTATTACATGTGTGACAAAATGTATGTATTCATCAGTGCTATTAAAAATAGCATTGACAATGTAAAAATCCACATATTGGGAGTTACTACAGAAGTCACCAGTATATTCTTGGTATTAACCTTAGGTGCAGAAATTCATAATTCAGCATTTGGTATTTGCCCGTTCCATTGGGCTCACGTTATTCTCCACCATACCTTGCTATTTAATAATGGCTTCTCTGGAGAGGCATTGTCTGTAGAAACACAGCTGTTCTGATATGGACAGAAAACTTCTGATGGTGAACCTGTATAGTCTGTGCACAAAAGGGTCATTGTGTGCTTCTGTGTCCCCTCTTCTGTGCTCCTTTCCTCTCTGCAGGTGTTGCAGTTTGTTAACGGTTAAATTTTCAATCGTATTGTCAGTAATAATAAAAACAAATGGGAACCCACAGCGGTCCAAAGGCAGGATGAGCAGGATAACACATGCCTTTGTCAAAATATAGACATTAGCTGCGTAAACTGGGGCGTGGGGGCCCAACGCAATACATAAGACAGTGGAACACATAAGCCAGATGAATGATAAAACACTACAATACATCAAATTGACATGTTTTTTTATGAAGCTTGTAGGTGTGTATTATTCTGTGGAATTGAATTTACACTTCAGCAATAACACTCGCTCTCATGTCGTATGCAAAAAAAAAATGCTCATGTGCCTGTTTCGTGAATTTCTTATCAATTTGTTGAGTTGAGAGACAGTAGAATCTGAAGTCGTCCGCAGTTTCTGATGCCACATTCCCAGAACCATCACTGCACTGAGGCAAGAGTGTTTTAATTTACCACCAATGGTTAGGGCAAAGAGCCGCAGCAGGCAGAAATGGATACTAAATACATAGATAGAGTCATACAACACAGAAATAGACTCTTTGGTTCAACTTGTCCATGGTGACCACGTATCTTGAACTGAACTAGCTCCATTTACCTGCATTTTGGCCACATTCTTTGCCATCTTATACCAGTCCAAATGTCTTTTATGTGTTGTAATTACACCAGCCTCCACCACTTCCTCTGGTAGCTCATTCCATACATGCTCCATCCGCTGCGTGAGAAAGTTGCCCTTCAGGTCCCTGACTTCCCTACTCTTGGAAAATAGACCTTGGCTATTCACCTTATATATGCTTCTCATTGTCAAAAAAAAATCTTTGTATGTTCAGGCCACAGTCTCCAATGCTCCACGGAAAAGATGGACTCGCGTATACTAATAATTCAAACCCTCCAGTCCCGGATTCATCCCTTAGAATGTTTTTCAGTACCCTTTCCACTTTAACAACATCCTTCCGATAACAGGGCAACCTGTCTTATACAGTGCAAAATGACATCCCAACTCCTATTATCAGTGCTCTGACTGATTGTTCATCATTTATAGCTAAGATTTGGATGAGATATCCTTAGTAAGTTTGCTTATGACAACAAATTTAGTGGAGTAGTGGACTGTGATGAAAGTTATCTGAGTGTACTAAGAGATTTTGATCAAATGGGCCAATGGACTGAGAAGGGGCAGTGAAGTCTAATTTAGATAAATACAAGGGATGCATTTTGATGAGGAAACCACGCAGGGCTTGCATAATTAATGGTAGGGTCCTGGGAAATGATGTTGAGCAGAGAGACCTAAGCATGCAAGTTGATGATTCCTTTAAAGTGGGATTGCAGGACGACGGGTTAGCGAAGAAGGCATTTGGCACAATATGCAAAGAATCTGAATGAGAACTTTGGACAGTCCAGGTCATGACAGAAACAAGCAGGTGAGGTAATACAGTGGGAGGAGAGAAACAAAATTCCGAGCAGAGAGGGCACCTCCCTCAATAATGACAAAGGGAAGAGTTAGGACAAAGTCAGTCAGAAAACTAGGCTGCGTGGGCAGGTGAAAATATGTCAAGTTGGAAAGAAATTAAAAGGCCAATGTTAAAACAATTTAAAAGGTTAGTTGATGCGGATGAAGAAAGTAAGACCTCATTGGTGGGCCAGCTAACGTTTGAAGCAAGACACTTCCCCTTGCTCTCCAGCCTGGATTCCCAATCTGTAATTGGGACAGACAATAGAAAGAACAAATGATGAACAGACAACATTTTTCTAAGGAAATATTTTTCTTTAAAAAATATTCAAATTAAAGTGAATTTGTTAGTTATTGGAATTTTGAAATGTGAATTGCTTACAGGAGTTAATACGTTGCTTTTGGAAACCCACGATGCATAAATGTAACGAAGGAACCGTCAAGTAATGTTAACGCCTGGAATCATTTTAAGAATTTTGTAAGAATACTTTATTGGATAATAAAAATTCCCTAAGACTTATGAATAATCCAGAATTGATGTCGTGAAATGCATCAATTCGAAGAGATGAGAGAAACAACAAATACGTTTTATTTTGTGAACAAGGAATAACTTATCAGTCTGTAATTTCATTGAGTACATTAATTTGAAATTTATACAATTTGAATCTTGTGTAAATATGGTCAGTATATAAGGGATAAATTCTGGATTGGAACAATTAATCGTTTGGGAACTACAATGAGTGTAGTAAGTAATATCAACAAGTTGGATACACATTCAGGAAAAGTGAACAATAGGACATTTTCAGTTCTTTTTATTGGGTAGATCAAGCATTTTCATTGAAATGCTAGTAATTAAAAAGTAGGAGTAATGCCTATTTGAGAGTGAAGTAGTCTGGAGGTAGGAAATACCATCAGAGAGATAGCGAGTAACCATCACAACCTCAGTGTGGAAGGATGAAGAAATAACACTATTAAAACAAATCAAAAGTTCGGATCCAGATTATTACACTCAATGTGCTACCTTACGCAACAGTCTAACACACAGTTGATATTACTTAGCATCCTTATTGTCGTTCCCAAATGATTATTTTTTTTTCCCAATCTAAACCGTTTCCCTTATATACTGGTCTTAGTTGTACATCATTATATACCTCTAAACTCCAAATTAATGCGCTCAATTTAATCATAGTCTGGGGTGGCACGGTGGCACAGTGGTTAGCACTGTTGCCTCACAGCGCCAGCGACCTGGCTTCAATTCCCGACTCAGGCGACTGACTGTGTGGAGTTTGCACGTTCTCCCCGTGTCTGCGTGGGTTTCCTCCGGGTGCTCCGGTTTCCTCCCACAGTCCAAAGATGTGCAGGTCAGGTGAATTGGCCATGCCAAATTGCCCGTAGTGCTTGTTGGGCCAAAGGGCCTGTTTCCATACTGTAAGTAATCTAATCTAAATTATTGGATTGTACATCTTTGCCCAGTGGCGCCGGGGTGAGGAGAACATCACTTTGGAAGAGACACTTCGAGCATGAGACAGTAATTAAGGAATTAGAAGAAGCTGCTTAAGGACCACCAGATGTTACAGCCATAATTTTTAAAACATATCGGAATGAAACAGGCTTCATGAGTTAGGTAACTGATGAGCAGATGTGGCATAAACAATTACTACAGACCTCGAAGCAACAAGTAATCGCAGTAGCAATCGAGTTTGAGGAAGTGAAAACTGCAGATCTAAACAGGGATGTGGAAGAGGAGGAAGGAAAACAAAAGCAATAGGAGAAACAAGGATGACAAAAAGACACCAACAAGTCCGCTGAAGGGAGGAAAGGTGGCAGCACCGTGTTGCATTGAGCATGACCTCAGCATCCCAAGAAATACACACCACAGGAGGGAAGCGCAGATTCTTTTTTTTTGGGGGGGGGAGTAGGAGTGGGAAGATAAGTAGCAAAATACTATGTCGCTGCATGAAATGTTCTCAGTAAAACCTGCAAACAAAAGTCAAGGACACACTGTTGTGCAACCTGCAAACAAAGGGGCTATGGGAGCGGTTAGAAATATGTTTATCTGGACCATCAATTGAGTCACAGAGACATTCATTGTTTGGTTACTATTGACCTATATGCAATTTGGTGAAGCCTCTTTCACACGATTCCTCGTTCCACCCACAAATGTCACTGAAGGAATCCTCTATGGGGAATACGGTTAGGAATTGATTCATATCATAATGAGGTTTTAAGGATTAAGGAGTGAATAAAGGGCAACAAGTAATTAAGAAGGCGGAAATAATTTTGATCTTTATTGCTGGTGTGGGAGTGCTTGTTAGTGGTGGTGGTTTGGAGCTTACATTAGAGAAATCTGTCAATAATTACGCATGGCATGCACGCAGAGTAAAATGTCCAGTTTTGTACCTTGTATTTAAGAAAGGAGATAGCAGCATTGAAGGCAGTTCAAAAGTTGTTCACGAGGCCAGCTAGTGGGATCAGGTTGTTGACTCATCAAGGATGGCAAAATCGATTACGATTTCATTTTTTTTTTAAAAATGGGATAACATTTTATTGAAACACACAAGCTTTTGGCGATGTGGGAAGGGGCTTAAAAATTTAGATGTTGAAATATATTTCAACCGGTAGGGGAACCTCAAACTCAGGAGTTTCGTTACAGAATAATTTAAATGAAAGACAAAGGAATTGATTTTCCCAGAGAATAGTGAACGCTTGGAATTGTCCACCCCAGACACTTGTGGAATTTAGATCACTGCAAGTTCTAAAGAGGTATTATGTGAATCTTTGAAGTGTCAGGAAGTTAGGGGCTATGAGGGGCGAACACAAAAACCCTAAGTCCTGGGCAGATCAATATTGATCTTATGAGTGGTGGGACCGTGAATTGAGGAGCACAGTGATTTATCTCTGCTTCTTGTTGCTAAGTAAGCTTACATGTTGTGTAGAAATCAAACTGTTACTGCTGTTGTGCAGCTGGTATTACCAAATCATGTTATCTGTCACAATGACTGGTAATTGCAAGAATGACCTCACACTTAGGCTGCATACTCAGTTGTATCTTAATAATCGCCTTATAATGGAAATGTAAACCTTGTGAAATCACTGAATTGCCTGTCAGAAGCTTAATTACTTTTCCACTGCGTTCAAGCATGACGTCCTGTCAGCCGGGCCACCTCCAGTAATATCCACTTCCAAAGTGAAGGACTTTCTTCTGCACCACCTTTGCAGCCATTTTTACACCAATCCAATCAACAGCCCACCTCTACATTGGTTACCCAGTTCAGGCTCATGAATTCAATCCTTCCAACATTTTATCGCCTTCTTGTTACCAACTATCTGTATTTTGTTATTTTTCCTTTCATACCTTCTATTTCTCACATTCCACTTTGGTTTGTCCTCCCTGTCGATGTTCACTGCTCAAGAACATTTCCTTTTCATTCAGTCAGTGGACTGGACATTGTTGACTGGTGTTATTACACGATGGTAAACTCTTCTGCTAAGTAAACCAAACACACAGAAAGGCTCACCCTGCCTTGTAACCAGTAAAAGAATGAGTGATACAGAACTACCCAAGTTCCACCATTTAACAAAAAAGTCAATCATATCTTTAACTCTTAAAGGGAACATTAGACAACTATTCATGACTCTAAGCCTCCTTTCTGCTGAAAACATTACTGTCCACCTCCCACTCTGTAGCAATATAGTGATCCAGTAAATCCCCTATTAAATTTGCAGCAACTCAAGTTTCAAAACCAGACAGCAGCTGTTGTCTGTGGTGTCAATCTTCCTCAGTTTGTAGATTTGTCTGGGCTGTCTTCAGTCTTCTGCTACAAAGGGTTTGTGCATTTCAAATGTTTTTTTTTGCTTAAAATCAGTTGCATACCTGGCTTTTATCAGTTCTGAATAAAGTTAACATCAATAAAACAAAATGTTATATGGTCCTGATTGATATGGATCACAGCGAGAAACCTGGGAGAGTTACATGAGAATTCTAGCAAGGACTATCTTGACACCTGACTTGCTGAATTTTGCAGGTGTGGAGAACAGATTCTCGCTCGGGAGTGACGAAATGTTTTTCAGGGAGATCACTCATTGTTGTCAGCCTCATTAACTGCATCAGCATGGAACAGCTCTGATCCATTAACAATCTGCTTGTGCCTTTCGAAGCTGCATCTCAGGACGCAATGTTGCTGCAATGACACTTTGTGCTCAGTGACGGGCATTAAGTTGAAGGATCAGTCCTGACGAATTCTCAGACTCAAAGTGACTGCGTGCTGTCCGGATGTTTACGCTGCTATGCGCTGCCTTTTTGCACTTTGTCCCTTTAGCCAAAGATACCAAGCTCACAATACTGTTTATTATTCTGTTATTTACAGCAGTAAAGCAAGGACATTTGCATCTGTAAAGAAGGGTGCTAAATTCCACTTATCTGCTATGTCAAGGACAAATGTCAGGTGATCTACGAATGGCATTTCTGAACCGACACAGCTTGTCAGGGTGTGCACCTACGTTTTAAAGATACACTAGGGATGCCAATTCATTCTAGGACGTGTGGGTACTGGCGGGTGGTGAACTTGGGCTCACGACAAATGAGACAGGCACTATCGGAGCAGGCTAGATAGTTCATAAGATCGGGGTGACAGTACAAGAAAACTCATAAGGTCTCAGAGACAGAAACCGTGTATGAAACATGCTAAAAGTGCCAAAACAAAGAAAGATTGAGCCTGTTACTCTCTTAATATAGGCCATCAATCAAAAATTTAAAAGTCAGTTCTTCCAGCCAGAAAGGCCAGGAAATAATCGATTCACCTTTCCCTTGTCTGCAATTTGATACAAATGCAATCATATATCACAGCATTAGATGTCAATATCAGATGTTCGTTTATCAACCAATAGATGTGATTTATTTTTGTACAGTCTCAGCTCACGTCCATTTTCACTACCACTGTTTCATATTAATATGGTAGAAGATACACCAATATATAATATTATAGATAACGCTATTCCTGATGACAATGATAATAAACAATGTCAGATATCCAGTTATGACATTGTAAACAGTGCCTCATTCTGGTACTTACTCAGGTCTCTCTGTTTTACACTCTGGATCCTTCAGAGCTGCACACAATAGTCTCACTCCCGAATTGCCCAGTTCAGTAGAATTCAGCCGAAACAGACAGTGTGAGAAAATTGCATTAATAGGCACTGAATTTTCAGTAGAAGACTGAAAAACAGGAGCTAGTTTTGGTTTGGGGTTAATATAAAAGCATTATATTTTGAGTTTTCCCTTGTTTTGATTGTGGACTCAAATAGGAAACAAGGTTTGTGTAAAAACAAAAATTGCGGAAGGGATTGCAACACTAAAAAGCAAGTTAACAACACTTATAAGTAGCATTTGCACTGATGCTTTGTTAAATCAGTGACGATGATGACTGCAGACAGGCTGGTCCCACAGGTTGTGTACAATATCAAATTTGGCCGTCAACAAATAGCTGATTGGTTTGTAGAGTGTGACCAGCTGTGGATGACAAAGGACGCCTCTTTGTCAACAAATGTGCGATTAGTTCCTGGGTAGCTGAACATCTTGTGGATGTGCATGACACAAAGTTTTCAGACGTCTTTGAAGTGTGGGGTGTGGTGTGGGTTTTTCTGCAGTAGAAAATATTTATTCTTGAGGAAAGCCAATGTATTTCGCGTCACCATTTGTTGTACTTTTAATCAGTAAGTCAGGCATTTTATAATTTGTAAATCGCTCATTCAATGCCTCCTCCATGGAAGTGAATTTAGAGAAGAGTGATTGAAGAACAGCAAGTCCTGGCAAGTCAACTCGTCATCTGATCTAAAGGGGGAGGAACCATTTTGTGATCTTCCCATTTATTCCTCCTCATCCATAACACCATTGCCTTTTATTATGTCTGTATGTTTGCAAGTATAGAAGGAGTTTTGTAACAGTGTTTAAGTTTTAATTAGCAAAGGGATACATCAACAGTTCATAATTTGTCAAAATTTTTACTTCTAGTGAGAATCCTTCATATCACCTGCAAACTAGATTATTGCACCACCTGAATTAATTTTATTGCTGCACTTTCAACTGTAATCCACTATGAAAGTTGCTATTAGCTAACTGCAAACATTCATTGGATATTAAAATACTGGACTTGAATTCATTGACAGAAAAAAAACAGATTATCCGTACAGATTGTGTTGCATTGGTAACATCCAATGATCAGAGTAAATGCAATTGAATGAGATTATCTGGCTCAAAATCCTGGAAATCACTCCCGAAGGGCAATGAGGGTCGTCCTCCAGCACATGGCCGACAACAGTTAGAGATTCTTGGAGTCATACAAATGTAAACCATGGAAACAGACGCTTCAGTCCAACACGTCCATGCCAACCAGAAATCCCAACCCAATCTAGTCCCACCTGCCAGCGCCCGGCCCATATATCTGCAAATCCTTTCTATTCATATAGCCATCCAAATGCCTCTTAAATGTTGCAATGACACCAGGCTCCACCACATCCAGTGGCAGCTCATTCCATACACGTACCACCCTCTGCGTGAAAACGTTGCCCTTCAGGTCTCTTTTATATCTTTCCTGTCTCAACCTAAACCTATGCCCTATAGTCTGGACTCCCTGACCCCAGGGAAAATAGCTTGTCTATTCATCCTATCCATGCCCCTCATAATTTTGTAACTGTCTATAAGGTCACCCCTCAGCTTCTGACTCTCCAGGGGAAACAGCCCCAGCCTGTTCAGCCTCTCCCTGTAGATCAAATCCTCCAACCCTGGCAACATCCTTGTAAATCTTTTCTGAAACCTTTCAAGTTTCATAACATTTTTCCAATAGGAAGGAGACCAGAACTGCATGTAATATTCCACGAGTGGCCTAACCAATGTACCACTCAGCCGCAACATGACCTCTCAACTCCTGTCCTCAATATTCTGACCAATAAAGGAAAGCACACCAAAAGGCCTTCTTGACTATCCTATCTACCTCCGACTCCACTTTCAAGAAGCAATGAACCTGCACTCCAAGGTCTCTTTGTTCAGCAACATTCCCTAGGATCTTACCGTTAACTGTCTAAGTCCTGCTAAGATTTGCTTTCCCAAAATGCAGCACCTCGCATTTATCAGAATTAAACTCCATCTGCCACTTCTCAGTCCATTGGCCCATCTAGTCCAGATCCTATCGTAATCTGAGGTATCCCTCTTCGCTGTCCACTACATTTACAATTTTAGTGTCATCTGCAAACTTACTAACTGTACATCTTATGCTCGCATCCAAAACATTTCTATAAATGACAGAAGGTAGAAGGTCCAGCGTCGAACCTTGTGGCACTCCACTGGTCACAGACGTCCAATCTGAAAAACAACTCTCCTCCATTAGCATCTGTCTTCTACCATTGAGCCAGTTCTGTCTCCAAATGGCTAGTTCTCCCTGCATTCCAGGAGACCTAACCTTGCTAATTAGTATCCCATGGGGAACCTTGTTGAACGCCTTACTGAAGTTCATATAGATCTCATCTACTGCGCTGCCCTCATCAATCTTCTTTGTTACTTCTTCAGAAAACTCAATCAAGTTTGTGAGACATGACTTCCCACGCACAAATCCATGTTGACTATCCAGAATCAGTCCTTGCATTTCCAAATAAATATGCATCCTGTCCCTCAGGATTCCCTCCAACAACCTGCCCCCCACCGAGGTCATGCTCACCGTTCTATAGTTCCCTGACTTGTCTTTACCACACTTCTTAAAACAGTGGCACCACGTTTGCCAATCTCCAGTCTTCCGGAACCTCACCTGTGACTATCGATGATACAAAGTCAAGGAGGCAACTCACCACAATGTTCGTAATGACAACTATGGACAGGCAATCAATACTGGCACAGCTAGGAACACTCAAACAATGCAAATTAATGAAACTAAGGTGATCACCCGGGGAGTTCCACCTACCTTCCAGCCCCTGGGCGTGTGTCCAGGCATTATTCACCATGATCGCACCCATCTGTTGCAGCCACCTATCCTAAAAAACCGGTATCCCGAGATATATCAATGTGAGTGAGGTTAGGAGCACAGCTTGATGTGAGAGGAGCTGAATTCTTCGATGACAGGCTATGGGCATGACATAGTATGACCTGTTCCTTCACATGTACTTAAATGTGATCCCTGTCAATGTTCCCTCTATCTCCACAGTATGAGGGAGGAAATCATGGTAACCCTTCCAAATACCTTTTTTTGATACAACTTCCAAAATTTGGACTTCATCCTAACCTTGGGATAATTGGAATCCCTCGTACCAAGACCAAGCCCAGTGTCCCACCGAGAGTGAACTTGCCGCTGTCATTTACCCAGTCCTTGGTAAACGGCTATCACTGACAGTGAGAGACGTTAGTGTGAGTCTTCTCCTGGAACAAATATTTACGCTGTCTGTCACTAAAACGGATTTTCCCTTGGCTGGCCTGCCTGAGCTCCTTCCTCAGCTGTCCCATCATCCCGTTACCGTAGGTACTGCACAGTGTGTGGTTTAACTGCTCACCGTCATCTCTGCTTGGGTCGTGGATGATCTGGTTAATCATGTTGGCGTGACCCTCCAGTCTGGTCACTAAGTGATGGTTAGCCTGATTCTCCACTAATTGTCCCTTGGACCCCTCTGGATTTTCTGTATTCAGTCTTTCTCAGGCTCATTATAGAGTTTCTGGGTCAGGATCCTGAGTTTATTCTGCAAATTAGCCAAGTCAACGTACTGACCGGCAACACTCCTGCTCCGTATCCCAAGGCTAGATCATGAAGGAGTTCTCTTTTCTTTCATCCGTTAATTACTGTTCTGGGTTTTCGCTCATATTTCCCCGTCTCTCACCCCATTTTCTTATGGTTCAGATGGGACCATAATCATTTTAATGGGGAAGGACACCATTCTGGTTAGTGTATCCCTGATGCATTCACTATGATTCGTGTCAGTTTGTGGTCAATGTTATTGAATAAGGTATTCGCCGTGAGTTTAAAGATTACTCCATTTCAAGAGCCTAGTGTTTGTGTGGAACAAGCTGGGGGAAGGAGCCCGTTTTTAATTTTTTTTCGGAGAAATTCTCCCTGATGGGATTCCTGGATATCACTGTCTAAACTCTGACCTCTTGTCAGGGCTGTGTGCTCGGCATCTCACTACCATGCACCCGTTCAAGGGGAAACCCACCAATCCTGTGATCCCTGAGCTCCTGTAACACAATGTTGATACCCCTTAAGTCTATTTCCAAATCAGCGATTAATTAGAAGAGGGCCCAAGCCCTTTCGTCCTCGATTTCGCAAGTCTTGGATAAAGACTGAGTGCATTGACTCTATCTATGTCTCCCATGATCCTATACACCTCTATAAGGACCCCCATCAGTCTCCTACACACTAAAGAAAATGTCGTAGTTTGTCTCTCTCTAACTGTCGAGTTGAGTTCTGGCAACATTCTAGTAAGTTTCTATGGCACTCCTTCCAGATTAACAATATCTTTCTGTCAGCAAGATGGGCAACAATGAACACAATACACCAAGTGTGGCTTCACTTGCATCATGTACAAATGCAACAGAACTTCACAACTTCGAAATTCCACGACATGACTGATTAAGGGCCCAGTGTGCCAAAAGCCTTCTTCACAGCCTGTCTACCTGAGTTTAGAAAACTGTGCACGTGGAATCCAAGGTCCTTCTGTTCCATTACATTCCGTCAGGCCCTACTATTCACCATGATACACCTGTCTCGATTTGATTTTCCAAAATGCTAGATCTTGCACTTGACTATATTAAAGATGAAAAGTGTGGTGCTGGAAAAGCGCAGCGGGCCAGACAGCATCCGAGGAGGAGGAGAATCGACGTTTCGGGCAGAATCCCGCCTTCAGAAATTCATGAAGGGCTTATGCCTGAAACGTCGATTCTCCTGCTCATCGGATGCTGACTGGCCTGCTGCGCTTTTCCAACACCACACTTTTCAACTCTGGTCTCAAGCATTTGTAGTCCTCAATTTCTCCTTGTCCATATTAAACTCCATTTGACATTTCTCAGCCCAATTGCTCAGCTGATCAAGGCCCTTTTGCAATTGCTGAGAACCTTCCTCATTTACCTTCGTGTAAGCTGCAAAATTACTAATCATGCCTGAAACATTCTCATCCAAATCATTGATATAGATAACGACCAGCAATAGGCCTACGTCTGATCAGCTCAGTGGCACAATGGCTCAGTGGTTAGCACTGTTGCCTTACACCACCGTGGATATGGGTTTAATTCCAACCTCACGGGATGGTCCGTGTGGGTTAGATCCTGTTAGTGTGAGATTTCCTCCATTTGGCCGAAAAATTCTACACCAACCGGCCGAAGAGAGAGCTATTCCCCCCCACCCAATATTTAAACTTGACGAATGCACCTGGCACTATGGGCAAATTAGCGCGGCCAATTCATCTGACCTGGACATTTTTGGATTGTGGGAGGAAACTGGATCACCCATAGGAAACCCACGCAGACTGAGAGAGAATTTGCAAACTTCACAAAGAACCCGGGTCCCAGGCGGTCTGAGGCAGCAGTACCAACTATGCCAACCCAACTTAATTTGTACGTTCTCTCTGTGCCCGCGTGGGTTCCCTCTGGGTGCTCCGGTTTCCTCTTACAATCCAAAGATGTGCAGGCCAGGTAAATTGGTCATGCTCAATTGCTATAGTGTTCGTGGGTATGCAAGTATGTTGCATTATTCGGAGTAAATGTAGAGTAATAGGGTAGGGGAATGGGTTTGGGTGGAATAATCTTTAGAGGGCCAGTGGACTTGTTGGGCCGAATGGACTGTTTCCACAGAGGAGGTGTTTTATGATCCTATGACTGCTGGAGCACGCCGCTAGTCACAGATCTTCAGTCCGACAATTACCCTCTGCTTCTTATCATCAAGCCAATTGTGTGTCCAGTTGCCAACTCCCCCTTCCTCTCGGCCCCCCACCCCTACCTGGATTCCATGCAATGCTTAATAATTGGAACGGCGTGTTTATTTGGAGTTTGATTCAGATACGAAGTAGTTAAAAATGGGGGACTTGTTGTTGTTTAGTGTTCACTAAAGTTGTTATTTAGTGTTCACTGTTAGAGTTAAGAAAATAAGTATAATTTTCTTTAATAATGGAATTTCAGAGTTGTTCGTCCCTAATATTTTCACAGATTATATGTTGAACCAAGACTTTCTGGATGTTTGGTTTAAATAACAAAATGGTTCGACTTCTGCATTGTAATCAATGGCAGAAAATTTCTGATGAGACTGCAATGGACACGCAGCCCAAAGAAACTGGAAGGTTGATGCTGTAAAATAGAGGCCAGCTCATAGATAGCTATTTAGGACAGTAGTGTAGGGTGGGTTGACATGGAATGTTTACAGAATAACTAGCCTGTTTAACTGCATCAGAACCCGCTGAAGAATTTGATTTTTGATGGACACTTAGCGGGTTCCAAGCTGATAGGACTTACCCAGCAGGAAATTCCATTTTCCTAGACAATTCATTTGGATTGTGCTATGATGGGGATTCTGCAGGTTCCCAGCTCAACCCTCTCTCTGCACAGGGATAAGAACTCTCTGTAGAATGCGATGTAATATGCTCCACTTGCCTGGATGACTGCAGGTCCAATAAACACTCAAGGAACTTGACACCATTCAGGACAAAGCAACCTGCTTGATTGGCATCCCACCCACAAATATCCACTCGCTCCACTAAAGATGCTCAGTAGCAGCAGTGTGTACCACCCATAAATGCAGTGCAGATATTCACCAAAGCTCCCAGACAGCACATTCAAAACCCACAACCACTTCCACTTAGGACAATGGCAACAAATACATGGGAACACACCCCAATACAAGTTGCCTTCCAAGCATCTCACCGTCTTGAAGTGGAAGTATATCCCTATGTCAAATTCCTGGAATTCCTTCACGAACACCATTATGGGTTGACCTACATGGACAATAATGGTTCAAGAAGGCAGTTAACCACCAACTTCTTAAGGGGCAACTCGGGATGGGTAATAAATGCTGGGCATGGACAGTGACGCCAACATCCCAAGAATGAATTCGAAAAAAGGTTTCATGTCTGGAACAACAGCACCCTCCTGTGGCTTCAATAAGGAGTTTTATTTATTCATTATGCAAGGGATTGGTGTGACTTGCTACTTTGCTGTGTTACTGATCTTCACTCTGAACCGAATTAATGTTGCTGCATAAATAAATTTGTTTGTGCAACAACTTAGGGTCTGCAGCATATAACTCAGTTTTGTGAAGTTTTGCAGGAAAAGCGAGTCACCTTCAGGATGAGCTCCTTGACTAACATACCGTAAGAAACTTAAAACATAGATGAACAACAGGAGGATGACTCTCCAAGAGATGACGAAGAGCAAAATCATAAAGTTTCTTCTGCTCTCCATCTCTGGGTGTCTGTGCTGTAGATACTGCACAGAATACAGTTATGTTGTCCACCGTCATTACTACTGGGACACCCTGTGCAGTATATTTAGGAACGGCGGTGAAGGAGGCCCAGGACATCCATGTCCTTGGCAGAGCTTCAGGACAGTGGAAATGACCTGGGAGTTGCAGTGAGAGAGCGATTCCCTGAGATTTTTGTAGAGAGAGGAGAAAAAACTTCGTCAAGGCTGGTATCCTTGCAAGAGGATTCGCCGTAGGGTTAAAATCATCGAGATAAAAGCAATGACTGCAGATGCTGGAAACCAGATTCTGGATTAGTGGTGTTGGAAACGCACAGCAGTTCAGGCAGCATCCGAGGAGCAGTAAAATCGACGTTTCCGGCAAAAGCGCTTCATCAGGAAAACAGGCAGAGTGCTTGAAGGGTGGAGAGATCAATGAGAGGAGGGTGGGTGTGGGGAGAATGTAGCATAGAGTACAATTGATGAGTCGTGGAGGGGATCAAGGTGATAGGTCAGCGAGGTGGGTGGAGTGGATAGGTGGAAAAGAAGATAGACAGGTTGGACAATTCATAAGTACCTGCTGTAATTTTCCAGCACCACTCTGAATAAAACGGTGGTTTCCAGCAACTGCTATCCTCACATTGGCAACCTGACCTGCTTTGCATTTCCAGCACCACTCTGATCTAAACCCTGCCTTCCAGCATTTGCACACTTCAATTTTGTGGCCTGACCTGCTGTGGTTTTACACAGCACCCCACTCCGGCCTATCACCCTCACTTTGACCTCCTTCCACCTATCGCATATCCAACACCCCGCCACCAAGTCCCTCCTCCCTATCTTTTATGTTCGCCTGCTGGACACCCTTTCCTCATTCCTGAAGAAGGGCTCATGCCCTCAACGTTGATTCTCCTGCTCTTTGGATGTTGCCTGACCTACTACGCTTTTCCAGAAACATATTTTCAGCCAATCTGAACTAAACTCTGGTTTCCAGTACCTGCCGTCATCACATTTGGGCCTCACCCACTGTCCTTTCCCAGCACTGCTCTGATCTAAACTCAAGTTTCCAGCATCTATCATCCTCACTTTAGCGGTCAGACCGGCTGTGGTTTTCCAGCGCCACTCTGATCTAAACTCCGGTTTTCAGCATCTGTCATCGTCACATTTGCGGCGTGACCTGCTATCCTGTTCCAGCACCACTCTGATCTGAACACTGATTTCCAAAATTTGTCATCCTCAGTATTGCGGCCAGATCTGTTGTGCTTTTCCAGCACCACTCTGATCAATACGGTGGTTTCTACCATCTGCCATCCTCACTTTTGCAACCTGACCTGCTGTGTTTTTCGAGTATCACTCTGATCAAAATTTTGATTTACAGCATCTGTCATCCTTACTTTTGCTGCCTGACATGCTGTGCTTTTCCAGCACTACTCTGATCTAAACTCTGGTTTTCAACATTTGATGTCCTCACGTTTGTGTCCTGATCTGCTGTGCTTTTCCAGCATGACTCTGATCTAAACTCTGGTTTCCAGCATTTACCGTCCTCAGTTTGGAGGTGGACCTGCTGTGCTTTACTTGCAGCACACTGATTCAAACTCTGGCTTCGATCATCTGCAGTCCTCACTTTTGCGGCCTGACCTGCTGTGCATTTCCAGGAACACTCTGATGTAAACTCTGGTTTCCAGCATCAGCGTTCCTCAATGTTTCTGTCTGACCTGCTATCCTTTCCAAGCATCACTCTGATCTAAACGCTGGTGTCCAGCATCTGCCGTCCTCTTTTTTACAACCTGACCCTGCTGTGTTTTCCAGCACCACTCTGATCTAACTTCAGGTTTCCCGCATTTACGGCCTGACACGCTGTGCTTTCCCATCACCACTCTGATCTTAACTCTGGCTTCCATTATCTGCCATCTTCACTTTTACAACCTGACCTGCCGTGCTTTTCCAGCACCACTCTGATCAAAATTTTGATTTGCATCATCTGCTGTCCTCACTTTTGCAAACTGACCTGTTGTGCTTTTCCAGCACCACTCTGTTCTAAAGTATGGTTTCCATCATCTGATGTCCTCACCTTCGCTGCCTGACCTGCTGTTTTTCCAAAACTACTCTGATCCATACTCTGGCTTCCTCCATCTACCTTCGTCACGTTTGCGTCCTGACATGCTCTGCTTTTCCAGCACTACTTTGATCTGAACCCCAGTTTACAGCATCTGTCGTTCACACTGTTGCTGTTGACCCACTGTGCTTTTCCAGCAGCACTCTGATTCAATCTTTGGCTTCCCGCGTCGTCAGTCCTCACTTTTGCGGCCTGACCTGCTATGTATATCCAGCAACAGTCTGATCGAAACTCTGGCTTCCATCATCTGCCGTCCTCACTTTTGCGGCCTGACCTACGTGCTTTTCCAGCACCACTCTGATCAAAATTTTGATTTCCAGCATCTGTGGTCCGCACCGTTTCTGCCTGACCTGCTGTGTTTTTCCAGCATTACTCTGATCTAAACTATGGTTACCAGCATCTACAGGACTCAGGCTTGCGGACTGACCTGCTGTGCTTTTCCAGCACCACTCTGATCTGAACTCTGGCTTCCATCATCTGCTGTCCTCACATTTGCGTCCTCACCTGGTCTGCTTTCCTGTACCTGTCTGATCTAATATCTACTTTCCAACATCTGCGGTCCACACCTTTGCATCCTGTCCTGCTGTGCTTTTCCAGCACCACTCTGATCTAAAGTATTTTTACCAGCATCTAGAGGACTCAGGCTTGCGGACTGACCTGCTGTGCGTTTCCAGGGCCTCTCTGATCGAAACTCTGGTATCCAGCATCTGCCATCCTCACGTTTGCGGCCTGACCTGTTGTGCTTTTCCATCACCTCTCTGCTCTGAACACTGGCTTCCATCATCTGCCGTCCTCACATTTGCGTCGTCCCCTGCTCTGCTTTCCAGCACCTCTGTCATCTTTATTCTCGTTTCTAGCATCTGCTGTCCAAACTTGCATCCTGTCCTGTTGAGCTTTTCCAGCATCATTCTAATCTAAAGTCTGGTTTTCGGCATCTGCTGTCCTCATTGTTGCTGCCTGACCTGCTGTGCTTTTCCAGCACGACTCTAATTTAAACTCGGGCTTCCATCACCTGCCGTCCTCACTTTTGCGACCTGACCTGCTCTGATTTCCAGCACCATTCTGATCTGAACTCTGGTTTCCAGCATCACCCGTCCTCACTTTTGCAACCAGAACTGTTGTGCTTTTACAGCACCACTATGATTGAAACTCTGCTTTCCAGCATGTGCAGTCCTCACCTTTGCGGCCTGACCTGCTTTGTTTTCCAACACCACTCTGATGTAAACTCTGGTTTCCTGCATCTGCCATCTTCAATTTTGCAGTTGACCTGCTGTGCTTTTCCAGCACCACTCTGATCTAACTTCTGGTTTCCCGCATTTGCTATCCTCACCTTTACAGCCTGACCTGCTGTGCGTCTCCATCACCACCCTTATCTTAACTCTGGCTTCCATCATTTGCCGTCTTCACTTTTGCGCCCTGACCTGCTGTGCTTTTCCAGCACCAGTCTTATCTAAACACTATTTTTCAGCATTTGCCGTCGTCACGTTTGCAGCCGGACTTATTGTGCTTTTGTGCACCACTCTGATCTGAACTCTAGTTTCTATCACCTGCCGTCCTCACTTTTGCGACCTGACCTGCTCCGATTTCCAGCACCACTCTGATCTGAACCCTGGTTTCCAGCATCTGTCGTCCTCACTTTTTCAACCTGACTTACTGTGCTTATCAGACATAACTCTGACCTGACTTTTGGTGTCCACCATCTGCCGTACTCACCTTTGCGGCCTGAACTGTTGTGCTTTTACAGCACCACTATGATCGAAACTCTGCTTTCCAGCATGTGCAGTCCTCACTTTTGCGGCCTGACCTACCTGTGCTATTCGAGGACCTCTCTGATCTAAACTCTGACTTCCAGCATCTGCTTTCTTCACTTTTGTCACCTGACCTGATGTGCTTTTCCAGCACCACTCTGATCTGACTTCTTGTTTACCACATCGGCCGTCCTCACTTTTGCAATCTGACCTGCTGTGCTTTTGTGCACCACTCTGATCTGAACTCTTGTTTCCATCATCTGCCATCCTCGCCTTTGCTGCCTGACCTGCTGTGTTTTCCAACACTACTCTGATCCATACTCTCGTCTCCTCCATTTGCCGACCTCAATTTTGCGTCCTGACCTGCTGTGTTTTTCCAGCACCACTCTGATCTAAACAATGGTGACCAGCATCTACAGGACTTAGGCTTGCGGACTGACCTGCTGTGCGTTTCCAGGGCCTCTCTGATCTAAACTCTTGTTTCCAGCATCTACCATCCTCACGTTTGCGGCCTGACCTGATGTGCCTTTCCAGCACCACTCTGATCTAAACACTGGCTTCCGGAATCTGCCATCCTCACTTTTGCAAGCTGACATGCTGTGCTTTTACAGCATCACTCTGATCTAACTTCTGGTTTCTCTCATCTGCCGACTTCACTTTTGCAACCTGCCCTGCTGTGCTTTTCCAGTACTGCTCTGATCAACATTTTGATTTCCAGTATCTGTCGTCCTCACTTTTGCGGCCTGACCTGTTGTGCTTTTCCAGCATTACTCTGATCAAAACGGTGGTTTCTTCCATCTACCATCCTCACTTTTGCAACCTGACCTGCTGTGTTTTACAGAGCCTCTCTGATCGAAACTCTGGTTTCTCGCATCTGCCGTCCTCACTTTTGCCTCCTGACAAGCTGTGTTTTTCCAACAACACTCTGACCTAAACTCTGGTTTCCAGCATCAGCGGTCCTCAGTGTTGCTGCCTGACCTACTGTGCTGTCCCAGCATCACTCTGATCTAAACTCTGGTTTCCAGCATCAACAGTCCTCACTTTGCTGCCTGATCTGCTCTGCTTTTCAAGCACCTCTCCGATCTCAACTGTGTTTTCCATCATCTGCCATCCCGACATTTGCCGCCTGACCTGTTGTGCTTGTCCAGCACCAGTCTCATGTAAACTCTGGTTTCTAACATCTGCAGACCTCTTTTTGCGGCCTGACATGCTGTTCTTTTCCAGCACCTCTCTGGTCTCAACTCTGGTTTCCACCATCTGCTGCGCTCACACTTGTAGCCTGACCTCCTAGACTTGTCCAGCACCACTCTGATCTAATCTCTAGATTCCAGCATCTGCCGTCCTCACTTTTGCGGCCTGACCTGCTGTGATCTTACTGCAACACTCTGATTCAATCTCTGGCTTCCTGCATCAGCCAACCTCACCTTTGCGGCAGAGTCTGCTGTGTTTTTCCAGCACCACTCTGATCTAAGCACTGCTTCCAGCATTTGCAATCCTCACGTTTGCGGCCTGACCTGCTCTGCTTTCCAGCACCTCTCTGATCGAAACTCTGGTTTCCAGCATCTGCCGTTCCCACATTTGATGCCTGACCTGCTGTGCGTTTCCAGCATCACTCTGATCTAAACTCTGGTTTCCAGCATCTTCAGGCCTCACTTTTGATGCCTGAAATGCTGTGCTTTTCCAACACATTTCTGATCTAAACTCTAGGTTCCAGCATCTGCAATCCTCACTTTTGCCAACTGTCCTGCTCTGCTTTCCAGCACCACACCGATCTAAATTCTGATTTTAGCATCTGCCATCCTCACTTTTGCGGCCAGTCCTGCTTTGCTTTTCCAGTACCTATCTGATCTAAACTCTGGTTTCCAGCATCAAAAGTCCTCACTGTTGCGTTGTGACCTGCTATACTTGTCCAGCACCACTCTGATCTAAAATCGGGTTTCCAACATCAAGAGTTTTCACTATTGTGACTTGACCTGCACTTCCTTCCAGCACCACTCTGATGTAAACTTTGGTTTCCAGCATCTGCAGTTCTCCCTTACGCAGTCTGACCTGCTGTGCATTTGCAGCACCACTGTGATCCAAACTCTGGTTTCCAGCAACAGCAGTCCTCACCTTTTCGGCCTGACCTGTTGTGCTTTTCCTGGCTATATGAATAGGAAAGGTTTAGAGGGATATGAGCCAGGTGCTGGTAGGTGGGACTAGATTTATTGTGATATCTGATCGGCATGGACGGGTTGGACCGAAGGGTCAGTTTCCATGCTGCGCATCTCTATGACTGTGTGACTTTATCTAAACTCAGATCTAAATTCCTTCGATGAAACAAACTGTACTCTTTCATTTAATGAAACAAACTGCATGCATTCATCCGATTGCACGTATAATTGAATGAGGAGAGCTTTTCTCATTCATTCAACGTTTACAGATTGACTCATTCATTCAATGAAAGAATCTGCACGTGGCAGTTCGATGAGCAGCACGTCTCGCCTTACTTCAATGTCACGAGTTTGACCCATTCATTCAAAGAAGGAAACTGCACACATTCATGAACTCAAACAGGCTGCACGTGTTAATTCAATGAGCAGAGCTCCTCTCGTTTATTCAATGTCTCGTGCTTAGCACTTTCATTTAGTAAAACAAATTGCATGCCTTCAATCATTGAATTCGTCAGTCATTGCTTCATTGAATCAAACATTATTCCTTGATTCAATGAATCAAACTTTACTCATTTATTTAATGAATCGGACTACATTCATTCATTCAATGAATCAGACCGCACACATTCATTTAATTAAACACTGTGCTCGTGCGAATCTGATGAGTAGAGCAAATCTCATTCATTCAATGCCACGAGTTTTACACATTGAAACAATGACACAATCTGCACGTTTTATGCAATGAGCAGAGCATCTCTCATTTATTCAATCCCTCGAGCTTAACATTTTCATCAATTGAAACAAACTGCATACATTCAATCATTGAATCAAACTTAAATCACTGATTCAGTGAATCAAACATTATTCATTGATTCAATGAAACAAACTTAACTCATTTGTTTTGTGAATCAAACTGAACTCATTCATTCAATGAAACAACTGCACGTTAACATTCAAAGAGTAGAGCTTCCGCCATTCATTCAATGCCACGATCTAAACGTATTCATTCAATGAAACAAACTGCATGCAATCATTCAATGAAACATACTGCACGTGTTAATTTAAAGAGTAGAGTTTCTGCCATTCATTCGATGTTTCAAGTGTATGTCATTCAGTCAATGAAACAAACTGCACGTGTTAATTCAAAGAAGGAGCTTCTAACATTCATTCAGTACCCGAGGTTATGCGTGCAGTTTGTTTCATTGAATCAATGAGTCAAACTGGACACATTCATCCAAATGAAGCAGACTCCACGTATTAAATAAATTAGAGCTTCTCTAATTTATTCAATGCCCCGAGCTTAAAGTTCTCATTCAATCAAACAAACTTAATTCATTCAATCGCTGAATCAAATTTCATTGAATCAAACCTTATTCATTGATTCAATGTAACCAACCTAACTCATTTACTTAGTGAATCAAACTGCTCTCAGTCATTCAAGGAAGCACAATGCACATGTTAATTGAATCTCATTCATCATTGAGTTTAGCACCTTGATTCAAAGGAAGAAACCTCACACATTCATTCAATTAAATCCACTGCATGTTTTAATTCAAGGAGTGGACCTCCTCTGATTCATTCCATATGTCTAGCTTACCTAATTCAATCAATGAAACAAACTGCACCTGTTAATTCAGTGAGTAGAGCTTCTCTCATTCACTCAATGCGACGAGTTTAACACATTCATTCAAAGAAACAAACTGCACACATTCATTCAATGAAACAGACTGCACGTGTTAATTCATTGAGTAGAGCTTCCCTCATTAATCCAGTGTTTCAAGCTTAACTTTTTCATTCAATGAAGCAAACTGCACATGTTAGATTAAAGAGTAGAGTTTCTCTCATTCATTCAATCTGTCGACTTTAAGCTTTCATTCAATCATTGAATCAAACTTCAATCATTGATTCAATCAATGAAGCGTATTTAATGAATACAGCTGCATTCGTTCAAATGCTTAGTGATTCAATGCCACGAACTTAACGCTTTTATTCAATGAAACAAACTGTTTTTGTTGAATAATTTGTTGAATCAATGTTGAATCATTGAATAGAATTTCAATCATTGATTCAATGCGTGCAGTTTGTTTCATTGAATCAATGCTTTAAACTCGTGACATTGAATGAATGAGAGAAGCTCTCTTTTTAAAATTATTACGTGCATTTTTTCGTTGAATAAAGGAGATAAAGCTCGACACATTGAATGACTCAGAGAAGGTCTACTCATTGAATTAAATCACTGTGGTTTTCATTGAATGAATGTGTGCAGTTTCTTGCTTTGAATCAAGGCGTTGAACTCGAGGAATTGGATGAATGAGACCAGCTCTACTCATTGAATGAACACGTCCATTAGTTTCATTGAATCAATACATGCAATTTGTTTCATTGCAGTAAATGTATCGGAGAAGCTCTACTCATCGAAATAACACGGGCAAGTGTGCTTCACTGAATGAATGAGCGCAATTTGATTCACTCCGAAAATGAGTTAAGTTTGTTTCATTGAATCAATGAATAATGTGTGATTCACTGAATCAGTAATTGAAGTTTTATTCAATGATTGAATGTATGCAATATGTTTCACTGGATGACAACGTTAAGCTCGGGGGATTGAATAAATGAGAGAAGCTCTACTCATTGAATTAACACGTGCAGATTGTTTCATTGAATGCAAGCATGCAGGTTGATTCATTGAATGAATGAATGCAGTTGGATTCACGAAATACGTGAATTACGTTTGTTTCTTTGAATCAATAAATAACGTTTGATCCATTGAATCAATGACAGAAGTTTAATTCAATGATTGAACGAATGCAGTTGATTTCATTCAATGAATGGCAAAGCTATTCTCACTGAATTAACACGTGCCATCTGTTTCATTGAATGAACGTGTGCAGTTTGTTTCTTTGAATCAATTGAATAACTGATTGCCAATTGATTCAATGATTGGACGAATGCAGTTTGTTGCATTCAATGAATAGCAAAAGCTCTACTCATTTAATTAACACATGTCGTCTGTTTCTTTGAATGAATGCGTTAAACATGTCCCATTGAATGATTGAGAAAAGCTGTATTCATTGAATTATAGGTGCAGTTTGTTTCATTGTTTGAATCAGTGCAGGTTGAATCACTGAAAGAATGAATGCTTATGGATTCACTCGGAAAATGAGATTTGCTTCGTTGAATCAGTGACTGAAGTTTGATTCAATGACTGAATGCATGCAGTTTGTTTCATTAGAAGAAAACGTTAATCTCGAGACATTGAATAAAAGGCAGTGCATTCGTCCAATCATTGAATCAATTGGCAATCGTTTATTCAATGAATCAAACATTATTCAGTGCAGTTTGTTTCATTGAGTGAATGCGTGCAGGTTGCTTCATTGATTGAAGGTCTGCTGTTGGATTCACGAAATAAATGACGTACTTTATTCATTGATTCAATTCACGAATCAATGACAAAGGTTTGATTCAATGATTGAATGAATGCAGTTTGTTTCATTCAATGAATGGCAAAAGCTCTACTCACTGAATTAACACGTGCCATCTGTTTCATTGAATGAATGTGTGCAGTTACTTCTTTTGAATCAAGCCGTTTAATTCGTGGCATTGAATGATTTAGAGAAGTTCTTCTTATTGAATTAACATGTGCAGTCTGTTTTGTTGAATGAAAGAATGCATTTGGATTCAGTAAATAAATGCGTTAAGTTTGTTTCTTTGAATCTATGAATACCGTTTGATTCATTGAATGCATGTTGGAAGTATGATTCAATAAATGAATGCAGTTTGTTTCATTGAATGAATGGCAAAAACTTCAATCATTGGATTACCACGTGCAATGTATTTCATTGAATGAATGAGTGTAGTTGAATTCACTGCAGAAATGAAATTACTTTTGTTTCATTGAATAAGTCAATGATGTTTCATTGGTTGAATAAATGATTGAAGTTTGATTCAATGTTTGAACGAATGCAGTTTGTTTCATTCAATGAACGGCATAAGGTCTACTCTTTGAATGAACAGGTGCAATCAGTTTCATTGAATGCATGTGTGCCTCGAGTTTAAGGTACTGTTTCAGAGTGACAAACTGCACATATTCATGCAAAGAAACATGCTGCCCGTGTTATTTCAATGAGTTAACGCTTTCATTCAATTAAACGAACTGCATTCATTGAAACGTAGAATGAAGCTTCAATCTTTGATTCAATGAAAAAAACCATATTCATTGAATCAATGAAACAAATTTAACTCATTGACTTAGTGTTTCAACTTGCACAAACTCATTTGTTCAAGGAAACACACTGCACGTGTTAATTAAATGAGTAGAGTTTTTTTTTTTACCATTCATTCAATTCTACGAGCATTATAACAAAGAAATAATTTGCATGCATCCATTCCATGAAACAGACTGCACATATTAATTCAATGAGTTGAGTTTCTCTCGTTCATTCAATATGTTGAGCTTAACTCATACGTTCAATGAAACACACAACTCGTTTTAATTCATTGAGTAGTGCTTGTCTCTTTCATTGAATGCCACGAGTTTAATCTATTGATTCAATGAAATACCTTACACACATTCACTCAATGAAATAGATTGCACATGTTAGTTCAATGAAGTCAACATGGTTCATTTATAGACTGAATCCAATTGCATTCTGTCATTCAATGAAAGACTCTGCTCGTGCTATTCTAATAAGTTGAGATTTTGCCAATCCTTCAATGAAACAAACTTCACGCGTTCATTCAATGAAACAAACTGCACGGGATAATATAATGCGTAGAGCTTCTCTTATTCTTTCAATGAAACATACGGTTAATTCAATCATTCTGTCATTCATTCAATGCTACGAGCTGAACGTATTTTAACAATGAAACAACCTGCATGCATTCATTCCATGAAACAGACTGCACGTATTAATTCAATGTTTTGAGCCTCTCCCATTCGATCAGTGTGGCAAGCTTAACTCATTCGTTCAAGGAAACAAATGCCACGTGTTAACAGCACATGCTTATCTTTCTCTTTGAATGCCACGAGATGCGCACATTCACTCAATGAAACAGACGGCACATTTTAGTTCAATGAGTAGATCTTCCCTCATTTATTCAAGGTCTCTTTCGTAACCCTTTAATTCAATGAAGCAAACAGCATTCATTCAATCATTGAATAGAGCTTTTGCCATTCATACAATGAAACAAACTGCACGTATCCATTCAGGGAAACAAACTGCATGCATTCATTCAATGAAACAGACTGCACGTATTAATTCAATGATTAGAGCTTCTCTCAATCGTTCAATGTTTGAATCTTAACTGCATTAATTCAATCATTGAATCAAACCTCAATCATTTATTCAATGAACCGAACGTCATTCATTAATTCAAAGAAAAATAACAACTCATTTATGTAGTGAATCAAACTGCATACATTCAGTCAGTGAAACCCACTGCACGTGGTAATTCAATGAGTAGAGGTTCTGGCATTCATTCTAAATAAATTAGTTGAATTTGTTTCATTGAATCAATTAATAACGTTTGAGTAATTGAATCAATGATTGAAGTTTGATTCCATGATTGAACGAATGCAGTTTGGTTCATTGAATGGAAGCGTTAATCTCGAGACGTTGAATAAATGAGAGAATGCTGTACTCACTGAATTAACACATGCAGACTGTTACCTTGAATGAATGTATGCAGAGTGTTTCGTTGAATCAACGCGTGAAATTCGTCGCTTTGAATGAATGTGAGAATCCTGTACTCATTGAAATAACACTTGCAGTTTGCTCCATTGAATGCTCGAGTAAAGCTTGAAACATTGAATAAATGAGAGAAGTTCTACTCATTGAATTAATACATGCAGTCTGTTTCATTGAATGGATGCATGCAGTTTGTTTCGCTGACTGAATGTGTGCAGTTTGTTTCATTGCAGGAATGGCAAAAGCTCTATTCAATGATTGAAGGAATGCCGTTTGTTTCATTGAATGAAAGCGTTACGAAAGAGACATTGAATAAATGACAGAAGATCTACTCATTGAAGTAACACCTGCAGTCAGTTTCAATGAGTGAAAGTGTGCAGTTTGTTTCATTGAATCGATGGATTAAACTCGTGGCATTCAAGAGAGAGACAAGTACTACTAAATGAATGAACACATGCATGGGAACCTGGACTGTAGCTTTAGGGTACAGGACCTTGAGTGTAGGGAGGTTAGGGACAAGGCATCGATCTCGAAGGAGGGTGCATGTAAACAGGAAGGTGGCTTGAACTGTGCATATTTCAATGCCAGAAGTATAAGAAATAAGGTAGGTGAACTTTCAGCGTGGGTTGGTACCTGGGACTTCAATGTTGTGGCCATTACAGAGACGTGGGTAGAACAGGGACAGGAATGGTTGTTGCAGGTTCCAGGGTTTAAATGTTTTAGTAGGGTCATAGGTGGGGGTAAAAGAGGGGGAGTTGTGGCATTGCTTGTCAAGGATAGTATTACAGCGGTGGAAAGGACAATAGAGGAAGACTTGCCATCTGAGGTAGTTTGGGCTGAGGTTAGAAATAGGAAAGGTGAGGTCACCCTGTTAGGAGTTTTCTACAGGCCTCCTAATAGTCCGAGAGACGTAGAGGAAAGCATTGCAAGGATGATTCAGGAGAAGAGTGGAAGTAGTAGGGTGGTTGTTATGGGGGACTTTAACTTCCCATATATTGACTGGGAAAGCTATAGCTCGAGTTCGTTAGATAGGTCTGTGTTTGTCCAATGTGTGCAGGAGGGTTTCCTGACACAATATGTAGACAGGCCAACAAGAGGTGAGGCTATAATGTATTTGGTTCTAGGTAATGAACCAGGTCAGGTGTTAGACTTGGAGGTAGGTGAGCACTTCAGGGACAGTGACCACAACTTGGTGACTTTTACTCTAGTGATGGAGAGGGATAAGTGTGCACTGTAGGGCAGGAGTTATAGCTGGGGTCAGGGACATTATGATGCGGTGAGGCATGACGTAGGATGCGTGGATTGGAAAAATAGGTCTCAAGGGAAGGACACAAATGATATGTGGAGCTTGTTCAAGGACCAACTAATGGGTGTCCTTGATAAGTATGTACCAGTCAGGCAGGGAGGATAGAGTCTTGTGAGGGAGCCGTGGTTTGATAAGGAATTTGAATCCCTTGTGAAAGGGAAGAGGGCGGCCTATGCAAAGGTGAGGCATGAAGATTCAGTTGGGGCGATTGAGAGTTATAAGGTAGCCAGGAAGGATCTAAAGAGAGAGCTAAGAGCAGCGAGAAGGGGACTTGAAAAGTCCTTGGTTTGTAGGATTAGGGAAAACCCAAAGGCTTTCTATAGGTATGTCAGGAATGAAAGGATGACTAGGGTAGGTATAGGTCCAGTCAAGGATAGTTGTGGGAAGTTGTGCGTGGAGGCCGAGGAGATTGGAGAGACACTAAATCAATACTTTTCGTCAGGATTCACTCAGGAACAGGACATTGTTGCTGATGTGAATATTGAGTCACAAGTGATTAGAATGAATGGCTTTGAGGTATGTAGGGAAGAGGTCTGGGGAATACTGGAAAGGGTGAAAATAGATAAGTCCCCTGGGCCTGATGGTATTTATCCTAAGATCCTCTGGGAAGCTAGGGAGGAGATAGCGGAGCCACTGGCCTTGATTTTTATGTCGTCGTTGTCTACAGGAATAGTGCCACAAGACTGGAGGATAGCGAATGTTGTCCCCTTGTTCAAGAAGAGGGGTAGGGATAGCCCTAGTAACTATAGGCCAGTAAGTCTCACTTCTGTTGTGGGCAAAGTCTTAGATAGAATTGTAAGGAATAGGATTTATGAACATCTGGATAGGAATAATGTGATCAAGGATAGTCAGCATGGTTTTGTGAAGGGCAGGTCGTGCCTCACAAACCTTATTGAGTTCTTTGAGAAGGTGACCAAGGAAGTGGACGAGGGTAAAGCAGTAGATTTGGTGAATGTGGATTTTAGCAAGGCGTTCGATAAGGTACTCCATGGTAGGCTACTGCAAAAATTACGGAGGCATGGCATTGAGGGTGCATTAGAGTTTTGGATTAGGAATTGGCTGGCTGGAAGGAGACAGAGGGTAGTAGTTGATGGTAAAGTTTCATCTTGGAGTGCAGTTAATAGCAGTGTTCCACAAGGATCTGTTTTGGGACCATTGCTGTTTGTCATTTTTTTATAAATGACCTGGCTGCGGAGCTTTAAGGCTGGGTGAGCAAGTTTGCAGATGATACGAAAGTCGGTGGAGTTGTGGACAGCGAAGAAGGATGTGGCACGTTACAGCGGGATATAGATAAGTTGCCGAGCTGGGCAGAAAGGTGGCAAATAGAGTTCAATGTTGCTAAGTGTGAAGTCATTCACTTTGGTAGGAGTAACAAGAAGATGGAATATTGGGCTAGTGGTCGGCTACTTGGTAGTGTGGATGAGCAGAGGGATCTTGGTGTCCATGTACACAGATCTCTGAACGTTGCCATCCAGGTAAATAGTGCTGTGAGGTAGGCATGTGGCGTACTGGGCTTCATTGTTAGAGGAATTGAGTTCCGGAGTCCTGAGGTCATGTTGCGGTTGTATAAGACTCTCGTGCGGCCTCATCTGGAGTATTGTGTGCAGTTTTGGTCTCCAACTATAGGAAGGATGTGGAGGCACTGGAACGGGTGCAGAGGAGGTTTACCAGGATGTTGCCTGGTATGGTAGGAAGATCGTATGAGGAAAGCCTGAGGCACTTGGGGCTGTTCTCATTGGAGAAAATAAGGTTTAGGGGAGATTTGATAGAGGTGTACAAGATGATTAGGGGTTTAGATAGCGTTGACAGTGAGAACCTTTTTTCACATATAGAGTCAGATGTTACTAGGGGACACAGCTTTAAATTAAGGGTAGGTTGGTATAGGACAGATGTAAGGGGTAGATTCTTTACTTAGCGGGTTGTGAGTTCATGGAATGCCCTGCCAGTATCAGTGATGGACTCTCTCTCTTTATGGTCATTTAAGAGGGCATTGGATAAGCATATGGAGGTTATTGGGCTAGTGTAGGTTAGGTAGGCTTTGGTCGGCGCAACATCGAGGGCCGAAGGGCCTGTACTGCGTTGTATGTTTCTATGTTCTGTGTTCTATGTTCGTTGTTTGTTTCCTTGAACGAATACGTTAAGCTTGCCGTATTGAATGAACGAGAGAAGCTCAACTCATTGAATTAAGACGTGCAGTCTGTTTCATGGAATGAATGCATGCAGTTTGTTTCATTGTTACAATGTTTTTAGCTCGGAGCATTGAATGAAAGTCAGAAGCTCTACTGATTGAATAAACATGTGCAGTATGTTTCATTGAATGAATGATTGGATAATATTGCCCCACGGCTTCTTTTTAAATCTTTGATCTCTCACCTCCCATTAATACCCTGCAGTTTTGAACTCAGTTACCTTGGCTATTCACCATGCTTTGGCCCTGCATGGTTTTGTAAAACTTTATAAGATCTCCTTGTAGTCTCCACTGCTCAAGGCAAATATTGAGGACAATGTTACAAATATCTCTAACGAATGCAACAGAACTCCGGCCAATGCCGGCAGGTGTACCAAATGCCGCTTTCAACAACCTATCCACATTTGATACCACTTCCAAGGAGCAATGTAACTGAACCCCTTGTTCTTTCTCTCAGTTCAATAACACTGGACAGAGCCCTCCCATTAACTGTGTTTGTCCTCCCTGGTTTGTATTAACAAACTCCAACACCTGAACTAAACTCCATCTTTCATTCCTTTGGTCCACTGACCCAGTTGGTCAGGACACCCTTTGTTAACTTCCCACTACACCATTAATTGAATCATCTACAAACTTACTAACGATGACTCCAATGTTTTAAACCAAGGGTTGGCAGGGATATGGATCATATACAGGCAGATGGAATTAGTTTGGAATAGCATTACGATCGGTACAGACATGGTGGGCCGATTATTCCGATGCTGTACTGTTCTGTTTTCCGGGGGCGAGAATGCTTTTTTTTGAAGAAGCAACAAAGAGGATTGATGAGGGCAGTGAGGTGGACATGATCTATATGGACTTAAGTGAGGAGTTTAGCAAGGTTACACATGGGAGACTCGTGAGCAAGGCTAGATACCATGGAATGCAAGGAGAACTAGCCACTTGGATACAGAACTGACTCAAAGGTAGAAGGCAGAGGGTGGTGGTGGAAGGTTGTTTTTTAGACTGGAGGCCTGTGACCAGTGGAGTGCCACAAGGATCAGTGCTGGGTCCATTCGTTTTCATTTATTTCAACGATTGGGATGTGAACATAGGAGGTATTAGTAATTTTGCAGATGACACCAAAATTGGAGGTCTAGACGACAGTGAAAAAGATTACCTCATAGTACAACGAGACCTTAATCTGATGGGCGAATGGGCTGAGAAGTGGCAGATGCAGTTTAATTTGGAAAAAGGTGAGGTGTTGTGTTTTGGAAACTCATGTCTTAGCAGGTCCTCAGGAGCATTGCTGAACAAAGAGACCTTGGACTGTAGGTTCATAGCTCCTTGAAAGTGGTGTGTCAGGTAGATAGGATAGTAAAGGAGGCTTTTAGTACGCTTTCCTTTCATGGTCAGAGCATTGAGTATAGGAGTTGGGATATCATACTGAGACTGCAAAGAACGTTAGTTAGACAACTTTTGCAATATTCCATGCAATTCTCGTCTCCTTCCTTTCAAAACAATATCGTGAAACTTGAACGCCGTCAGAATATGATTAACCGGATGTTACCAGGATTAGAGGATTTGAGATACAGGGAGAGGTTGAATAGACTGTTTTCCCTGTAGCATCAGAGGGGTGATCTTATAGATGGTTTATAAAATCAGGAAGGGCTGGGATAGGGTAAACAGACAAGGTCTTTCCCCTGCAATATTTGGGGAGTGAAGAGTAGGGGGGAGATAAACAGAGTTGGGGGGCAGGGACAGTTATTTTATAGATCTACAACTCAACCTTGTTTCTGTTTTCTCCCCATCCCCTTCAATCCCTCTGAAGGACTCAGAACAATTGCGTAGTTCCTCGGTACTAGAATTTTAGGGAGATCAGGTGCTGAAGTTTGCATTTGGGATGCTGACCTGAATTGGTCAGTGCACTAATCAACAAACGGGCCCGGGTTCGATTCCACGCTCTGGGTGGTGATTGCATATTCTCCCTCTGTGTGTCTGCGTGGGCTTCCATTCTGTTTATGTTTTCATTCCAGACATCTCTATGACTCTGTTTTGCTCACTGTGAAGGATTTCAGAACATATCTCCAAGGTTATTCTTAGGACTGTGGAGTTAAAGGGAGAGGCTGAATAGGCTGGGCATTTTTCCCTGGAGCGTCAGAGACTGAGAGGTTACCTTATTGAGAGCACTGACAGGGTGAATAGCCAATGTCTTTGTTTCCACCCAGTGTCTGGGAGTTCAAAACTAGAGGCGACATTAGGTTTAAGGTGAGAGGGGAAAGATGGAAAAGGAACCTGAGCAGCAAACATTTCACTTGGAGGTTGCTGTGTGTATGGAATGAGTTGCCATAGGAGCAATGAATGCAGAGAGAATTACAACATTTAAAAGGCGTATGGAGGTGTACATGAACAGAAAGTGTTCCGAGTGATATAGGCCAACTCTTCCAAATGGGACTGAATCATTTACGATATCTGGTTAATATGGACGAGTTGGGCTGAAGGGTCTGTTTCATGCTGAAAACTCTCTGACTCTAAGTGTTTCATCAAAATGGTGGAAATTTGAGATAAAAACAAAAAGTGCTGGAGATCCTCAGCAGGTCTGGCAGCATTGGAAATGGTGACAGATGCAGGAAACATTGCAGCCCTGAAGAAGTGTTTAGATAATCACACCAGGCATGTGCACGGGATGATCAATATGGAGATGTTGGGGGCATTGTGTTCAACAGTTTTATACCAGAGACTCTGACCCCATTTTATTCTATATTTCTTTGTGATTCCCGCTTTTCAGATGCAGGCAGTATTGGGAATTAGTGGAGAATGTAAATGGTGTGTGACCTTCATAGTGAGAGGATTTCAATACAGGCGCAGGGATCCCTTTCTGGAAGGGCCTTGGTGAGACCATACCTGAAGTACTGTGTGTACCTTTATCCCCTTTTCCCAAGGAAGGCTATCTTGGTTGAGAGAGAGTAAAGGATCACCAGATGAGTCCTTGGATGTGGAGATAATTAAGGACTGTGGATGCTGAAAGTCAGAGTCTATACAATGTGGACCAGGAAAGGCGCAGGTCAGGCAGCATCAGAGGAGCAGGAAAGTTGATGTTTTGGCTCAGGACCCTTTGTCAGTCCCGATGAATAGTCCTGAAACAAAACGTCAACTTTCCAGCCCCATCGTATTCATGCTGGTCATCAAGCACCTACTTATTCTCGTCCCACGTTCTGGCACTCAGCGTGTAATCGATATTGTAGTGCTTGGTGTGATCATCTCAACACTTGTTCAGGGCTGCAAGGTTTCCTGCATCTGTCAACATTTCAGATGCTGCCAGACCTGCTGAGGATCTCCAGCACTTTTTGTTTTTATTGCAGATTTCCACAATTTGGCTGAAGCACTTAGAGTCAGAAGCTGTACAGCTCCATATTTTGCTGCCTCTAATTCCTGGGATGTCAGGACTGATGGATGAAGAGGGACTCAATCCTCATTCATTAGTCCACCTCCTCTGGTTTTCTGAGTTGCTGACTCCATCACTAATATGCTACCTCCCATTCCCTGACCTGAATCTGACCCATCTAAGCCTACACTTGAGCTCCCATCCCTCTGCCAGACTGGTTAAAACCTCATAATGGAACTGGCAATCGCCCCCACCAGGGGATTTCTCCCATCCCTGCCCAGAGGTTACCGGTCATGCTGGTACAGGTTACACCTAACCCAAAAATGATCCCAATGCCTGAAGATTTTAAACCCTTCTGTGGTACAGCATTTCCTCAGCCACACATCCAGGTGATCTCTCCTCTTATTCCTACTCTCATGAGCCCATGGCACTAGTGGAAAGTCTGATATTATTACATTTCATGAGATACATTTTAAAAGATCTCTAATTTTCCTTTATACATCTTTCAGGCCCTAATCCCTTTTTTTAGCGATGTCGTTGGTATCTATGTTCCATAACCACGGGCTGTTTAACCTCCAGCTCCAGAATATCCTGCAGTGCTCCATGATATCACACATCCTGGCACCAGGGAGGTAACATACCATCCTGGATTCATGTCTGTGGCCATAGAAGTGTCCGCTCTGTCCCTGACCATTGAATACTCTGTAACTACAGCCCTGCCACTCTCTTTCCACCTGCTCTGTGCAGCAGAGATCTCTGGTGTCATGAACCTGGCTGTTGCCAATTTCCCCGAGAGGCCAATCCACTCGGTTCCCCCAAACATAATCCCAAGTGGGATATCTGTTTGATAAGCGGATGATCACGGGAGACTCCTGCACTCCCTTCCTGAGCCTTTTACTTGGTCTGATTGTCATGCATTCCCTTTCTGCCTGTATAACCCTCACCTGCAGTGTGACGAGCTCACTACACGCGCTGTCCATAACATTCTCAGTATTGCAGATGCTCCATAGTGAGTCCACTCACAGCTCCATCTCTGAGAAGCGGTTTCTCAGTAGCCGCAGATGGACACACTTCCTGCACACAAAGCTGTCAGTGACACTGAAAGCGTCCCTTATTTCCTACATTGCACAAGAGGAGCACATCACAGGTCTGAGGTCTCCTGTCACAACATCGGTCAAGATGCAGCTAATTACTCCCTTTAAGAGAATTTAAATGAGCTAGCAACCTTCATTCCATTTAGACATTTCTATTATAATCAGAAGCAACGAATTATAACTATACTGATATGTTATACTTTTAAAATCTAAACAAATACTGCGCAGGTATCACTTACAAATCGGCTGCTACCATTGGAACCATGTGAATTTCTGAATGCCCTAAAGTAAAACAGCTTCAGCTTCACCTTGCTTCACCTCACGCTGTATTCATCCAACTCCAAAACACTCTCATTGAACCAAGCAGCCCTCATAGTGCAGCCCTGTCATTTTCATTGTCTGCTCACACCTACACTGCCCACAGCCTCGTGTACTGTTCCAATGCATTCAATGGGAGCTCAGGAACATCACCTCATCTTTCAGTTCAGCCGTTTGTAACCACAGAGTCAACATGGATTTCAGCATTTTCTGGGTGAACAGGCAGTCATCAGACTCTGGAACATTCCACCTAAAAATATGCTGGAATTTGAGTTCATAAGGAATATTAATGAGAAGATTGCAGAGCGTTGAAAATAGGGAGTTTACAGGTTAATATCATGAATTGGGGTGATTGGGACTAAATCTGACACTTATTACAACCATGCGAGGTATAATTTGTATAAAACTGTGCTCCCTCTCAGGCGAAATCGCCCAAGGGTGATCCAAACATGAACTTGAACATCTTTCTGCTTTTTGCTTGACAAAAATGTTGGAGATATTTGCCCACAGAACAGACAAACCTTTCTCCTTTCACAGTTAAATGCCAATGATATTCAGATCCTGGTGAACTCCACTGACTTTAGAAACTTGCTTTTGAGATCCCGGTCTCAATTATTCTCAGTATCTTATTAAAATAATTCACAAAGCAGAACTCACAGTCAGTGTAAGATGAATAGCAAAGACAAATATTTCTCTGGTATGTGTCTGATGTGTAAATGCTCCTCTTCAAATCACCCCTCCCCCACCCTGGAAGAGGACATGTCCATGCGCCTCGTTGTACCTTGTCCACAAAAAAGTTCATGATTTGGAGATGCCGGTGTTGGACTGGAGTGTACAAAGTTAAAAATCACACAACACCAGGTTATAGTCCAACAGGTGTAATTGGAAGCACACGAGCTTTCGGAGCAACGCTCCTTTATCAGGTGATAGTGGAGGACTCGATCGTAGCGCAGAATTTAAGAAAGATGGCGGCCATAACCCAGGACCCATCACTACCTGAGGCCGTTAGCCGCTTTCCCATTTGTGGCATACTTGGGACCAAGAGTTTCTAATTCAGAACTAGTGACCTGTACAGAGGCATAACTAAACCCTCCCAGTCTGAACTGAGGATATTTCATCCAGTTTCCGCTGCCACTCTCCCCCTTTCCCGTTTCCATCTCCTGCACATACCAAGGGCATTTCCTTAACCGCTGCCTTCTGCATAAAAACCGACGTTATTTCTCAGTAACTTCAGTTCCGAGGAAAGGTTATTGGATCCGAAATTTTAACTCTGATTTCTCTTCACAGATGCTGCCAGATCTGCTGAGCTTTTATCGTGTCTTCTGATTGTTGTTTCTGATTTACAGCATCCGGAGTTCTTTTGTTTTTCATTTACCGGGAGCTTGTAATTCAGTTTAGCAGCCAACACCATCGTGTTTTTATAAACCCGCCCAGTACACAAACTCAATTTCTCTCCCAGTCTCTGCTGTCTCTCCCACTTCCTTCACACTCACTGGGAAACCCACCCTCCCACACCCCCCACCCCCCGCCACACACACACACACACACACACACACACACACACACACACACACGCACACACACTTCACAGTGACACTGCATCTGCGCAGCTCAAGGTCACGTTTTGGCCTGCTGGACCCACCTCTCATTCACTCCCATTGCCTGGAGGATGACACTAACTCTCCTATTGATCTGAAGCAGCTGTCAATCAGCCAGTACGCATCCAGCTGTAGTTCAAACTGTTCTAGATGCTCAGAACTTACTCAGTAAAATAATCTTCACATTTTTAGCCCGAATTATTTGCCAGTTACCTGAAAGTAGCAGTACTAAACATTGTGACGTTAATAATTTCTCACTCTGTCTCTCTGTAAATTAAATATCCTGGAAACAAATCTGCTCCTCTTTCAATTCAATGTTTAACATTTTCATCTCCAAGGAGAATTACCTAATCTTTTGCTCACTTTCCGTAAAAGAAGCCTACCTTAATTTTATTTTATTAGTGTCATAGAGATGTACAGCACAGAAACAGACCCTTCGGTCCAACTCATCCATGCCACTCAGATATGCTAAATTAATCTCGTCCCATTTGCCAACACTTGGCCCATATCTTTCTAAATCTTTCCGAATCACGCATGCAATCAGATGCCTTGTAGATGTTGCAATTACACCAGCTTCCACACTTCCTCTGGCAGTTCATTCCATACGCGTATCACGTGCAGCTTGAAAACATTCTCCCTCAGATTCCTTTCAAATCCTTTCCCCCATACCTTAAGCCTGTGCCCTCTAGTGTTGGACTCACTTAACCTTGAGAAAAGACCCTGGTTATTCACCGTATCCATACCCTTTACGATTTCATCAGTCTCTAAGGACATCTCTCAGCATCCGATGCTTCAGAGACAACAGCCTCAATCTATTCAGCATCTCCCTATAGCTCAAACCCTCAACCCTGGCAACACGTTTGCACATCTTTTCACAATCCTTTCAAGTTTCACATTATCAGTCCTACAGCGGGAAGACCAGGACTGAGGGCAGAATTCCAGAAGTGGCTGAATCAATGTCCTGTAGAGCCGTAAAATAGTGTTGCAACACCTGTACTCAATGCACTGACCAATAAAGGCAAGGGTACAAAACACCATCTTCACTACCCTGCCTCTGTATGGTTCGACTTTCAAGGAACTATGAATCTGCACTCCAAAGTCTCTTTCTTCAGCAACACTCCCCAGGACCTTCCCACTGCTTTTCCAAAATACAGCACCTCACATTTATCTGAATTGCACTCCATCTGCCACTCCTCAGCCCATTTGATGGAAGTCCCATTGTACCCTGAGGTAATCTTCTTCGTTGTGCACTGCTCCTCCAATTTTGATGTCGACTGTAAACCTACAAAACATACCTCATATATTCACATAGAAATCATTTATATAAATGATGAAAGCAGTGGACTCAGCACAGATCCTTACAGCATATTGCTCATACAGGCCTCCAGTCCGAAAAGCAACCCACTGTCTCCATGTTCCAGCCAATTTTGTACCAAATAGTTAGCTCTCTCTCTGTATCCCATGGTGTCTAATTTTCTAACCAGTTTGTTCTGTAGAACCTTGTTGAATGTCTTTCTGAAGTCCAAGTTCGTGATTTCCACGGACAAAGCCATGCTGACTATCACTAATCTTTCCTGCCTTTCGAATTACATCTAAATCCTGTCCCTGAGAAGCACTTCGAGCAAAGTACCTGACTTCAGGCTCACCAGTGTATTGTTCTTTGGCCTTTCCTCATCATCTTTCTCAAATAAAGGCACCTGTCATGCAGCACCACATCTGTGGCTATCGGTGATATAAATACCTCAGCAAGGGACCTAGCAATCACTTCCCCAGCTTGCCACAAGTTTCCGCGAATCACCTGATCATATACTAGGGATTTATCAATCGTAATGCATTATACAAGATCCAGGACCTCTTCCTCAGTAATTCGGACACTTGCCAAGTGAACACTATTTATTGTTCCAACCTCTCTCGCTTCCATATCCGATTTCAGTAAAAGCTGACATGAAATCCTCGTGTAGTATCTTTCCCACATACTGTAGTTCCACAGACAGCCGTGTTGATCTTTGAGGGTCCCTGGTTACTCTTTTGTCCCTAGTGTATTTATATAATCTCTTTGGATTTTACGTAAACCTATTTCTCAAAGCTACCTCATGTCCAGTTTTGGCCCTCCTGGTTTTTCGCTAGTATAATCCTTCTGTCCCTATACTCCTCCAGGATTTACTCAAGCCCAGTTGTCTACACTTGCCATATCCCTCCTTCATTTTCTTGACCAGATCCTCAATTTCTCTCGACAAGCAGCATCCTCTACAGCTACCAGCCTTGGCCTTAACAGGAACATACTCTCTGTAGACTACAGACGTATGGAGGCAATGACAGATGAGGACAGAGGTCAGTAAAGAGGTTGTGTTGGGAAAGCTAACAGTCTAAACGTAGATGGGTCTCTTGCCCTGCTGGATTGCATCCCGGGGCCTATAAGAGATGGCAGAGGGTAAATAGCAACTGCCCTCGTGATAGTTCATGAAAATTTGCTGGACTCTTGGACGGTTCTTACAGACTGGAAAGCTGCAAATGCGATGCCAGTATTTTAAAAATGGACCTGTTAGTTTAACTTCAGTAATGGGGAAAATGCCTGAATCTCTCAAGGAATAAATAGTGAGCTACCTGTATCGAAATTGTCTCATCGAGCAGACCCAGGATGGATTCATGAAAGGTAGGTCATGTTTAATTAGTTTACTCGAATCATTTGAGGACATTATGAGCATGTTAGACAAAGGAGACGCAGTGGATATGGTGTATCTGGATTTCCAGAAGGCATTTAAAATGATGCCATCCTAAAGGCTACTGTATAAGATGCTCGGAATTCTGGATAATATATTAGCATGGATACAGGATTGATTAACTAACAAAAAGTAAAGAGTGGGGATAAAGGTGTGTTTGGACAAGCTTTCGGACTACAATTGTTAACAATTTACGCAGAAGTTTTGGAGTTGAGGACCAGGTGTCAGAGTTCACATTTGACATTAAGATGAGGGAGAGCAATGTGCGCAGAGGCCACTGTAAGTATACACAGGGATAGGGATAGGTAACGTGAGCGGGTAAGTATCTGGCAGATGGAGGAAAATATTGGGAAATGTGAGGCCATTCGTTTTGGTTGGAGTAACAGCAAAATGGATTATGAAATGGTGAAAACTGGCAGCGTGATGCTGTGAAGAAGCAGCTGGGTGTCCTTGTGCATGAATCACATGAAGTTGGTTTGCAGGTGCAGCAAGTAATTAAGACAGCGAAGGGAATATTGTCCTTTATTGCTAGAGGCATGGTTATGCTACAGCCGTTCAGGGTGCTGGTGAGGCCACACCTGGAGTACTGTATACAGGTTTGGTCTCCTTACTTCAGGAAGGATGGACTGGCACTGGCCGTGGTGCAGTGGAGGCTCACTAGTTGGAGTCTGGATTTGAGAGGGTTGCTGTATGTGGCCAGATTGAGAAGACTGGTACAATATACATTGGAATTTCGAAGGGTGGGAGGTTGTATGGGAAAAATAAAATTATGAAGGGAGTAGGCAAGATAGAAGCAGGGAGGTTATTTCCATTGGGGACGGGGCAAACTAGAGAGCGTCAAAATAAGGGGGTATCAGATTTAGTACTGAGTTGATGAGGAGCTCCTTCAGCTAAAGGATTGTGAATCTGTGAAATTCCTTGCTGAATGCAGCAGTTGAAGCTTTCATCTTGAATGTCTTTGAGTCAAAATGGAGATTTACGAATAGGAAAGGGATTAAGGGTGATGGTGAGAGAGCAGGAAAGTGGAGCTGAGGACATGAAAAGATCAGCCCTGTTCTTATTGAATGACAGAGCAGGCTTGAGGGGCCAGATGGCTTACTCCTGCTGCTATTCCTTATGTTCTTATGTTCCCACTTTCCAGCCGTGCCTTTACCTGGGAATAGCAAAGATATATTGAAAGTTCTCGCCTTGTACCGTGAAAATTCTCCTTTGTCCAAATTAGAGCACGAACTTTTAGATCTTTTAAATCTAGTTGATTTGTCAGAGAATTCCAACAGTGGCGAAGCAGGCTATTCAGCCCATCACATCCACACTGACCCTCAGAGAATCCCACCCTAGTCACGTAATGCTGAATTTCCCATTGTTAATCCACCGAGCCTGTACTTCCCTGAAGACTATGGTAAATTTAGCCTGGATAATCCACCCAACCTGCATATATTTAGATTGTGGGAGGAAACCAGAGCAACCAGTCGAAACCCACGCAGATAATTACAACCAGATAATCATCACTTTCTTATTCTCCAGTTCCATCCAAATAACTTCACTGGACGCACTCCCATGAATATCCTCCCTAAGCAAAACTGTAATGCTATCACTGACCAAAAACACCACTCCATCTCCTCTCATGTCCCCCTTTCTATCCTTCTTCTTGCAACGATACCCTGGAACATTAAGATGCCAATCCTATCCATTCCTGAGCCTCGTTTACATAATGCTCATGATATCCCAATGCCACGTTCAAAACCATATCCTGAGCACATCTGCCTTCCCTATCAGGCCTCTTGCATTGAAGTAAGTGCCGTTTAACTCGTCAGTCATACCTGGTTCTATGCCTTGTCCTTGCCTGCCTTGACTGTTTGACTTCTGAACTGCACCAGCCTCAGGCTTACCTCTTTTCTCATTATCTCTTTGGGTTTATCCTCACGTCTGCACAGTTCTAATGTGTCCCGACTAGCACTAGCAAATCTCCCTATCTGGATATCAGAAACGTTCCAATTCAGGTACAATCCATCCTTCTTATGCATGTCAGCTCTACACCAGAGGAGATTACAATGATCCAAAAATGTGAATTCTATACCAGCTCCTTAGCCATTCATTCATCCTCTGCATCCTGATATTCCTCCTCTCACTAGCATGTAGCACCGGGAGTATTCCAGATATTACGACCAACGAGGACCTACTTTTCCAGGCTAATTTGGTATATTCTCTCGGCAGGACCTCGTGCTATCCACTTCCTATGTCATTGGTATGAATGTACAACGACCTCCCCTTTCAGGTCATTCTCCCCTTTGAGAATAGTCTGATCCCTCTCTGAGACACGCTTGACACAGGCACCAGGAAAGGACCACCCCATTCTGATGTCGCACTGTAAGCTGCAGAAACGGCAGTCTGTGTCCGATACCATCATTGATCACCTGGAACCTGATATACCTCTCCTTATGTTAGAGACAGTCTGAGTACTAGTAACTTGGCTATCAGTGCTATATTCCACTGAGGGTCTGTGACCACCTATATTTTCCAGAACATGATTCTTGTTTGAGATGGGAATATCCACAGGAGGCTACTTTTCTACCTACCTCCCTCTTCTACCTTTCCGAGATGTAACTCATTTACCTGACTGTACCTGCAGTTTTCCAGCTGAAACTGCCATCTGTCACACACCCTGATTCGTGTAAATTCTTCATTACCATTAAGCACTGCTCCATCTGATCCAAGCGATCCAAGAAGATTTGCAGCCTCGCTTCCTGCAGACTATCATCAGAATCATTGAAACTCTTCCTAATCTCCGACATCCTCCAGGAAGAGCACGTCACTGTACTAACGGCCATCTCTGTACCTTAAACTGTAGACCCAGAAAAAGGCAGAGTCTTACAGCTTTGCAATACATTAGTACCTGTATTTTATGTTTCAGTCACTCAACCAAAAGATCATAAGACAGGCATTTAAACTAATAAGCCCTCACCCTACTGAATGTTGTGGATTTTTAGAAATAAAACAGACTAACATTTACCTATTCAGACGGTTGCGTAAAAAAGTCTCCCCTTAGGTGGCTTTTATATCTTTCCCCTCCCACGCTAAACTTATGCCCTCTCGTTCTAGATTCCCCCTCCCCAGTGAAAATACCTTGTCTATCACTGATCCATGCCCATGACTTTATACATCTCTGAGGTCACCAGTCAGCCTCGGACACTGGAGGGAAAACAGCCCCAGTCTATACCGTCTCTCCGATAGCTCAAACCCTCCGAACCTGGCAACATCCTTGTAAATCTTTTCTGAACCTTTCAAGTTAAACAACATCGTTCTGATAGGTGGAGAACAGAATTGCACACAATATTGCAAGATGGACAAACCAATGTCCTGAACAGCTGCACCATGACATCCCAACTCTTGTGCTCAATGCTCTGACCAATAACGGAAATCATACCAAACACCTTCACTATCCTATCTACCTGCGCCTCTACTTTAGAGGAATTATGAACCTGCACTGCAGGGTCTCTTTGTTCAGAAACACTCCCAAGCACCTGACCACGATGTGTATCAGTCCTGCTAAGCTTTGCTTTTCCAAAATGCAGCACCTTGCATTTATCAAAATTAAACTCCATCTGTCACTCCTCAGCCCATTTGCCCATCTGCCCATCGATCAAGGTCCCATTGTAATCCGAAGTAACCTTCTTTACTGTCCGCTACACCTTCAATTCTGGTGTCATCTGCAAACTTACTAACTATACCTTCTATGTTCACATCAATATAATTTATAAAAATGACAGAAAGCAGAGGAGCCAGGACCGATCCTTGTGGCACTCCACTGATCACAGGCCTCCAATCCGAAAAACGATCCTCCACCACCTCCCACTGTCTTCAAACTTTGAGCAAGTTCTGTATCCAAATGACTAGTTATCCCTGTATTCCGTGAGATCTAACCTTGCTAACCAGTCTCCCATGGGGAACCTTGTAGATCACCTGACTGAAGTCCATATAGATTATATCTACCACTCTGCCGTCATCAATCATCTGTGTTACTTCTTCAGAAAACAGCTCAGTCAAGTACGTGACGCATGATTTCCCACGCACAAAGCCATGCCGACTATCCCTAATCATAGAACATAGAAAAGAACAGCACAGAACAGTTCCTTTGGCCCACGATGTTGTGCCGAGATCTAATCCTAATGTAAAACATAGTAACTTAACCTAAGCACCCCTCAATTCACTGCTACCCATGTGCATGTGCTGCAGTCGCATACATGTCCCCAATGACTTCACTCCCACCACCACCGCTGGTAGCACATTCCATGCGTTCACAACCTTATGTGTAAAAAACCTACCTCTGACGCCTTTTTTTATACCTTCCTTCTATATCTTCATAGTATGACTTCCCATACCATTCAACCCTGTCCTGGGGAAATGTCTCTGGTTATTGACTATATCTATTCCTCTCATTATTTTGTACACCTCTATCAGGTCTCCTTGCTTCCTCCTTCTCACCAGAGTGAAACGTCCGAGCTTATTCAACGTTTCTTCATACAGGAAGCTCTCCAGTCCTGTCAGCATCCTAGTAAACCTTCTTGGTAATCTCTCCAAAGCCTCTGTAACTTTCCTATAGTATTGCGATCAGGACTGGAGAGAAAAATCCTAATGTGGTTTCACCAGGGACTTGTTGAGCTGTAGAAAAACCTCGCGGCTCTTAAACTTTATCCCCCTTTTAATGAAAGCCAAAGCACCATGTATTTTCTTAACAACCATATTCACTTGGTGGCAACTTTGAGGGATTTATGTACTTGCACACCCAGATCCTTCCGTTCCTCCACACTGCCAAGAATCCTGTCTTGAATCCTACATTAGCATATAATCCTATTCAACATTTAAGTTCCACCTTCTGAAATGCATCACATTGCATTATTCAGGTTGAACTTAATCTGCCATTTCTCAGCCCAGCTCTGCATCCTGTCTATGTCACGCTGCAGCCTGCAGTAGCCCTCTATACTATCGATGACAGCTCCAATCTTTGTCATCTGATAATTTATTAACCCACCCCTCAACATCCCCATCCGAGTCATTTATAAAAACTACAAAAGCAGAGGACCAAGGGCAGAGCTCTGCGGGACCCCAGTCAATACTGTCCTCCAGGCAGAATACTTTCCATCTTCAACTACTCTCTGCCTTCTGTCAGCCAGCCAATTCTGAATCCGAATAGCCAGATCTCCCTTATCCCATACTTCCTGACTTTATGGATGAGCCAACCATGGGGAAACCTAACAAATGCCTTGGTGAAATCCATTTACACCACATCCACTGCTATACCGTCGTCAATCTGTCTTGACACGTTCTCAAAGAACTCAATAAGATTCGTGAGGCATGACCTGCCGCAGCACAAAGTGATGGTGACTGCCTTTAATCACACTATGCTTTGCCAAATAGTCATAAATCCAATCCCCCAGAATTATTTCCACAAATTTGCTGACAACTGGTGTAAGACTGACTGGTCTATAATTGCGACCAATTACCCTGTTTCCCTTTTTGAAAAGAGGAACAACATTTGCCTCCTTCCAATCCCCTGGTAAGACTCCTGTGGAGGGTGAGGATGCAAATGTCCTTGCCTGTGGCTTAGCAAGCTCCTTTCTCTCTTCATGAAATAACATAATCTTGGAGCATTCAGAAATCATGGATTGGAGATTTTTCCCAAGATTTCTGGAGGCTTCCAAGAACATCTGCCTCTCCTTGTAGCTCTGCAGCCAGAACAAGACCGGACGGTGGCGCTGGTTCGAGCTAGGCCTGTGAACCGCAACCCAGTAGGCCCATTCCACCCTGACCTGGCCTGATCCAGCCTCCAGATTTAACAGCTGTGGAAGCCACAGGAATGCTGTCAGCGGAAGGCCAAGCAAATTAATATTTTTTCGACGACCTCGATTCTCTTGCTGTTCGAGAGTCTGTAACCGATCCATTGCCGATTCTGCTGTGGTCTCGGATGTCGCAGCCTTTAACTCCGCCCCTCTGACTCGGGGCTCGATTTCTTTGATGTTTCGGCCGTGCTTTTGTCGTGCGGCCGAGAGTGAAGTCCATCGGCTTAGATCTTTGCATCGAGTTTAGAGATTATTTCCGCGAGGCTTGCCACCGTAGGTAAGTCCCCTTGGGCCGCTGCGGATGCCTCTGCTGCAGACCTGCGGGCTCCTTGCCCCCTAGTAATTTTTAACGGAGACTAGACTATTTAAATTTAGTGCTGAGCAACTAAATATATTAAGTAAACACTTTTCCAAATGATTTAATGAGTGTGATGGTGGAGGTGACCCATTTTACTCAAGTCATGGGAGGAGCACTAAAGGCTCAGATTTGCTGAGTCGCTGCCATCTTCGATCTCAAATATTTCACCTTTTTATTCTTCGTGATCGAGTTGCCATGTAGTGAAGACAAATATTACTATTTACTGGGATTCTTTGCTCACCCAAACAGGTAAACACAAGCTCAATTTGACTGCTAAGCAAGTCCCTGAATTTACACCGTTCTACTGTCCATTAAAGGTGGTAATAAGATACAAAACGCAGGGAGCGTTTGCAAAGGAATTTGACTTGAACAAGAGACGTTTGTGCAGATAATATGGGATATTCTAATTGGAAAGATATGGTTAGTGATAGTCTGCACGGATCAATGTTGGAACCCTAGTTATTCGCTATTCATAATGAATGGAAATCCACATTCAAAATATTGCGATTTCAAGTGTAGGTAGATGGAAGCATAGCATTGTAAAGCAATCTTGATAAATTCAGTAAATGAAAACAAAACAATGGCAAGTGACGGCAAGTGAGAGGTTGGATCAAAATAGGATGTTTCTTGATTGTGAAAATTGAGAGACAGTGGAGTCTAAAGAAACTTGTTGGGATTGATCCAGCTGTATAGTTCATGAAAATGTCGCACACAGGTTCAGAAACGTGATCAAGCGGCCAGTAGAATGTTGACATTGATCTCTACAGAAAACTAGAAAACAAAGAATTAGAATTCATGCTTCAGCAAATCAAAACCTAGTTAGACCAAGCTGTCAGGGCTGGGCACCATGGCTTACGGAGAGTATCCCTCTGAGTGGAAGTGCAGTGTAGATTTACTGAAGTGATACTTGGATTCCAAGGCTTATCTTAAGAAGAAAGATTAAACACATAAAGTGTGAGAGTCAGCACATTGAGGTGTGATATTGGGGAACACGTTTATACAGAATTCGATAAAGTTTGATAAAGTTCCACAAACAGTGATTGATTTGAAATCATTTGCACATTTTAAATCTGAGATTTGTATATTTTGAATGAAAATGCTGAAGGATTATGGGAACATTACAGGGATTTGTTATGACGAAGAAGATTACCATAATTTGGGTGAGTGGTGGCCCTGACAGTTCATTCCGTCTATGCACCATCCTATGTGGATAATTTTGCCCCTCAGCTCCCTCTTTAAATCCTTGCTCTCTCACCTGCCTTTTATACCCTCCAGCTTTGGACTCTCCTACCCTTGGCTATTCATCTTACTCAGGGCCCGCAAGATTTTGTAAACTTTGAAAAGTTCATCCCATAGCCTCCTTCGCCCAAGGGAAATATTTTGGACAATGCTACAAATATCTCCAACTCATACATCAAAGTGCTGTCCAATGAAGACAAGTGTACCAAATGCTGCTTTCCCCACCCTGTCCAGCTGTGGTGCCACTTCCAAGGAACAAAGTAACTGTAGCACTTGGTCTCTCTCTGTTCGACACCACTGCCCAGAGCCCTGCCACTAAGTATGTTAGTCATCCCTGGTTTGACTTAACAAAATCCAACATCTGAATTCAACTGCATTTTTCATTCCTTGGTCCACTGGCCCAGTTGGTCGAGATCCCCTTTGATAATCGTATTCACTGCCCACTGCACCATTAATTTGATCATCCACAAAATTAAAAACAATGACTCCTATATTCTCAGCGAAATCGTTTATGTAGATGATGTACATCAGTGGACCAGCCCCAAACCTAATAACACACTGCTGATCACAGGCCACCAGTGTGAACAACAGCCCACTCCCACCACGCTCTGTTTCCGCCTGTCAAGCCAATTTTGTATCCAGTTGGTGAGCTCTCCCCGATCCCATGTGATCTAACCTTATGAACCAGTAAGGTATGCTAAACCCTGTCAAACGTTCTGCTGACGTTAGTGTAGACGTTGGTCATAACTTCAACGAAAGCAATCACGTTAGTGAGACGTGACTTTGTATGCAAAATCTGTGCTGACGATCTTTCATCAATCCTTGTCTTTCCAGATGCATGTAACTCCTGTCTGGCAGAATCACTTCTACCACTGACATGTGGCTAATTGGCATTTCTTTCGCAGCATTTCCTAAATAATGGGACAAAACCATATTCTTGTCATTGTTGAACAGCATGAATCTGACCCTTCAGTTAGTACCAAACATTATTTCAAACTAGACTCATGCCAGTTGCCTGTTGCTGGCCCATATTCCTGTATCCCTTCCCTATTCCTGTGCTTAACTAAATGTCTTTTAAATATTGTAATTGTACCCACATCCACCACTTCCTCAGGAAGTTCTTCCCACATTCAAGCCAAACTCTGTGTAAAAATATGCCCACATGTCTTTTTTTTTGAACATATCACTACTCTCAACTTAAACATGTGGCACCTCCACTTAACACTCACATATCCTAGGGAAAAAAGCAACTTACATTAACTCCATCTATACCCATCATCTTTTTCATAAACTTACATCAGGTCATCTCTCATCCTCCAGGCTCCATTCAAAAAAAAACTCTGTCTGGATAGGCTTTTTTTTTTCAGAATTCAAGCCTTTAATCCCCAGCAACATCTTGGTAGTTCTTCTGAATCCCCTGCAGCTTAAGAATATCCTCCCTATAACTGGGTGACCTGAACTGGACAGAGTATTGCAGACGAGCTCTCACCAATGTCCGTGCAATCTCAACATGACATCCCAAATCCTACACTCAACAGAGTGACCAGTAGTCAAGCATGCCAAGCACTCTCTTATCCACCCTGTGATGCAAACTTCAGGAATTATATATCTAAACCCTCTGCTCTAAAACACTAACCAATGCCCGAACATTGATTGTATAAGCACTATCCTTGTTTGTTTTCCCAAATGTATTACCTCACATTTATTGAGATTGAATTCCATTGACAGTTTTCAGCCCATTCACCCATATTATCAAGATCCCTTTGTAATCGTAACAAACCTCCTTCATTGTCCACGATTTCACCCTCCAGTCTTCCAGCACATCACACATGGCTGTCAATTGTACAAACACCTATGCTTGGGGCTCCACAATTTCTTGCCTAGCATCACACAATGTCCTGTGATACACTTAATGAGGTCCTAGGGCTTTCCGTACCTTTGTGTTTTAAAACCTCCAGCACGACGTCTTCGATATCATGCACTCTTTGCAATTCATAGATATGAACAGCATCGGAACAGAGCCTTCGGTCCAACTCATCCATGCTGACCAGCAGATCTAAATACATCCATCCCATTTACCAGTATTTGACCCATGTACCTCAAAACCTTTGTTATTCATATACCCATCCAGATACCTTTTAAATGTTGTAATTGTATCAGTCTCTGATACTTTCTCTCAGCTCATTCCATGCACATGCATTACCTTGTGCATGAAAAAAGCTGTCGCGACAATCCCTTTTAAACCTTTCTCCTTTAACCTTAAATCTATGCCGTCTAGTTTTGGACTCCTTAACCCCTGTGAAAATACCTTGAATGTTTACCCAATTCATACACCCCATGTTAATATAAACCTCTGTCAGGTTACCCCTCAGTCTCCAATGCTCCAGGGCAAATAACCCCAGCTTATTCAGCAACAACCCTGGCAACATCTTGTGGATCTTTTCTGAGCACTTGCAGTTTTCGCTGCATCATTGCTATAGCAAGGTGACTGGAATTGCAGAGTACTCCAATAGTGATTCAACGTATTATTCTTGTTCCCTGAGTTCCCTAGTCTTTGTCCACAATACGTTTTGGAGTGAAAAGTTTGTTTAGTAAAACCCTGCAGTTCCACACATCGATGAACTCATTGATCTTTAAGTCCCCAATTTTGTCCTGAGGTGCTCGTTTACTTATAATATTTTAAACAATCACTTTTGGATTCTCCTTATCCTTCTCTGCCGATGCTTTTCATGTACCCTTTCTGCATTCCAGATTTCTACTCAAAGTTTATTCCTACAGCCCCTGTGATCCTCAGGTATTCCCTCAGGTATATGGCTATACCTGACATGTGCCCCCTTTTCCTTGACCAAACTTCAGTATACAGCCAGTGTTTCCCAATGCTGCACACAAAGAGGAACATGCTGGTGCTGAAAGCTCAATTCATCTCATTTTTAAAATATTCTCACTTGCTAGACTTCCCTTTTCCCTGCAAATAGACTCCAGTCACCTTTTGAAAGTTCGTGCTCAATACTATCAAGATTTGGTCTGGCCTCATTTTATAACTTGAACTTGTGCACCAGGCCTGTCCTTTTCCATAGATATTTTCAAACTAATAGAACTGTGGTGACTTTGGCAAAATGCTTTCCAACTAACACCTCAGTCCCTTTCCCTAACGTGTTTCCCAAGCAAGGTCAGATTTTGCACATTTCTGTTTTCAGGCCATTGACATATTGATTGGGAGATTTTGGAACGCAATTACCAAATTCCTTCCTTGCAAACACTGAACACTGCAGTACCAGTCTAGGTCTGGAAAGTTAAAAAACCCCTACTATAACAGCTCTATTTTTCTGAATGATATTTGAGACCTCCCGATATATGGGTTCAAGATAGATGGGTGACAGTGAGGGGGAGTGGGAGGAGGAAGCCAGTGCAGGGACCCCCTGCGGTCATTCCCCTCAAGAACAAGTATACCGTTTTGGATACTTGTGGGGGGGGATGACTTACCAGGGGCAAGCAACGAGGTTCAGGCCTCTGGCACGGAGCCTGGCCCCGTTGCTCAGAAGGGTAGGGTGGAGAAAGGTAGAGCAATTGTTCTTGGGGACTCGATAGTGAGGGGTACAGACAGACGGTTTTGTGGGGGCGACAGGGACTCACGTTTGGTATGTTGCCTCCCAGGTGCAAGGGTACGTGATGTCGCTGATCGTGTTTTCCGGGTCCTTAAGGGGGAGGGGGAGCAGCCCCAGATCGTGGTCCACGTTGGAACCAACGATATAGGTAGGAAGAAGGGTGAGGATGTCAGACAGGCTTTCAGGGAGCTAGGTTGGAAGCTCCGAGTTAGAACAAACAGAGTTGTAGTCTCTGGTTTGTTACCCGTGCCACGTGATAGAGAGTCGAGGAGTAGGGAGAGAGAGCAGTTAAATGCGTGGCTACAGGGATGGTGCAGGAGGGAGGGATTCCGGTTTCTGGACAACTGGGGTCCTTTCTGGGGAAGGTGGGACCTCTATAAAAAGGATGGGCTACACCTGAACCTGAGGGGCACCAGTATCCTTGGGGGGAGGTTTGCTAGTGCTCTTTGGGAGGGTTTAAACTAACTCCGCGGGGGCATGGGAACCAGGACTGTAGCTTTAGGGTACAGGACCTTGAGTGTAGGGAGGTTAGGAATAATGCAGCGATCTCTAAGGAGTGTGCCTGTAACCAGAAAGGTGGATTGAAGTGTGTATACTTCAATGCCAGAAGTATAAGGAATAAGGTAGGTGAACTTGCAGCGTGGGTTGGTACCTGGGACTTCGATGTTGTGGCCATTACAGAGACGTGGGTAGAACAGGGACAAGAATGGCTGTTGCACGTTCCAGGGTTCAAATGTTTTAGTAGGATCAGACATGGGGGTAAAAAAAGGGGGAGGCGTGGCATTACTTGTCAAAGACAGTATCACACAGTGGAATGGACGATGGAAGAGGACTTGCCATCTGAGGTAGTTTGGGCTGAGGTTAGAAATAGGAAAGGTGAGGTCACCCTGTTAGGTGTTTTCTACAGGCCTCCTAATAGTCCTAGAGGAGTAGAGGATAATATTGCGAGGATGATTCAGGAAAAGAGTGAAGATAGCAGGGTGGTTGTTATGGGGGACTTTAACTTCCCAGATATTGACTGGGAGAGCAAGAGCTCGAGTTCATTAGATGGGTCGGTGTTTGTACAATGTGTGCAGGAGGGTTTCCTGACACAATATGTCGACAGGCCAACAAGAGGGGAGGCTATATTGGATTTGGTTCTAGGTAATGAACCAGGCCAGGTGTTAGACTTGGAGGTAGGTGAGCACTTCGGGGACAGTGACCACAACTCGGTGACTTTTACTTTAGTGATGGAGAGGGATAATCGTGCGCCGCAGGGCAAGAGCTATAGCTGGGGGCAGGGAAATTATGATGCAGTGAGGCATGACTTAGGATGTGTGGATTGGAAAAACAGGCTTCAAGAGAAGAACACTAATGAGATGTGGGGATTGTTCAAGGAGCAGCTACTGCGTGTCCTCGATAGGTATGTACCAGTCAGGCATGGTGTAAAGGGCCTTGTGAGGCAGCCGTGGTTTAGTAAGGAATTGGAGTCCCTTGTGAAAGGGAAGAAGGCGGCATATGTAAAGATGAGGCGTGAAGGTTCAGTAGGGGCGATTGAGAGTTATAAGGTAGCCAGGAAGGAGCTAAAGAGGGAGCTAAGAGAAGCGAGAAGGGGACATGAAAAGTCTTTAGCTGGTAGGATTAGGGAAAACCCAAAGGCTTTCTATAGGTATGTCAAGAATAAAAGGATGACTAGGGTAGGTATCGGTCCAGTCAAGGATAGTAGTGGGAAGTTGTGTGTGGAGGCGGAGGAGATTGGAGAGACATTAAATCAGTACTTTTCATCAGTATTCACTCAGGAACAGGACACTGTTGCTGATGTGAATATGGAATCACAAATAATTAGAATGGATGCCCTGGAAATATGCAGGGAAGTGGTTTTGGGAATATTGGAAAGGATGAATATAGCTAAGTCTCCTGGGCCTGATGGCATTTACCCCAGGATCCTATGGGAAGCTAGGGAGGAGATAGCAGAGCCATTGGCCTGGATTTTTATGTCGTCGTTGTCAACAGGAATAGTACCAGAGGACTGGAGGATAGTGAATGTGGTCCCCTTGTTCAAGAAAGGGAGTAGGGATAGCCCTAGTAACTATAGGCCAGTGAGTCTGACTTCAGTGGTGGGCAAAGTCTTAGAGAGAATGGTAAGGGATAAGATTTATGAACATCTGGGTAGGAATAACGTGATCAGGGATAGCCAGCATGGTTTTGTGAAGGGCAGGTCGTGCCTCACAAACCTTATTGAGTTCTTTGAGAAGGTGACTAAGGAAGTGGACGAGGGTAAAGCAGTAGATGTTGTGTATATGGATTTTAGTAAGGCGTTCGATAAGGTTCCCCATGGTAGGCTAATGCTAAAACTTCGGAGGTATGGCATTGAGGATACATTAGAGGTTTGGATTAGGAATTAGCTGGCTGGAAGGAGACAGAGGGTAGTAGTTGATGGATTATGTTCATCTTGGAGCGCAGTTACTAGCGGTGTACCACAAGGATCTGTTTTGGGACCATTGCTTTTTGTTATCTTTATAAATGATCTAGAGGAAGGACTTGAAAGCTGGGTAAGCAAGTTTGCGGATGACACAAAAGTCGGTGGAGTTGTGGATAGTGAGGAAGGAAGTGGTAGGTTACAGCGGGATATAGATAAGTTGCAGAGCTGGGCGGAAATGTGGCAAATGGAATTCAATGTAGCTAAGTGCGAAGTCGTTCACTTTGGTAGGAATAACAAGATGATGGATTACTGGGCTAATGGTAGGCTACTTGGTAGTGTGGATGAGCAGAGGGATCTTGGTGTCTATGTACACAGATCTCTGAAAGTTGCCACCCAGGTAAATAGTGCTGTGAGGAAGGCATATGGTGTACTGGGCTTTATTGGTAGAGGAATTGAGTTCCGGAGTCCTGAGGTCATGTTGCAGTTGTATAAGACTCTGGTGAGGCCTCATCTGGAGTATTGTGTGCAGTTTTGGTCGCCATACTATCGGAAGGATGTGGAAGCTTTAGAACGAGTGCAGAGGAGGTTTACCAGGATGTTGCCTGGAATGGTAGGAAAATCTTATGAGGAAAGGCTGAGGCACTTGGGGCTGTTCTCATTGGAGAAGAGAAGGTTTAGGGGAGATCTGATAGAAGTGTATAAGATGATTAGGGGTTTAGATAGGGTAGATACTAAGAACCTTTTACCGCTAATGGAGTCAGGTGTTACTAGGGGACATAGCTTTAAATTAAGGGGTGGTAGGTATAGGACAGATGTTAGGGGTAGATTCTTCACACAGCGGGTTGTGAGTTCATGGAATGCCCTGCCCGTATCAGTGGTGAACTCTCCTTCTTTATGGTCATTTAAGCGGGCATTGGATAGGCATTTGGAAGTTATTGGGCTAGTGTAGGTTAGGTAGGATTCGGTCGGCGCAACATCGAGGGCCGAAGGGCCTGTACTGCGCTGTATCCTTCTATGTTCTATGTTCTATGTTCTATATTTGTTCCTCAGTCTGCCGCTGCCTGCTGGGGGTCAGTAGGACAATCGTGTCAGAGTGATGACCAATTCTTATTTCATTCATTGATTCAATGCATAAATGAGTTCAGTTTCTTTCTTTGACTCAATGAATAACGTTTGATTCATTGATTCAATGATTTAAGTTTGATTCAATGATTAAATGAATGCACTTTGTATCATTCAATGAAAGCTTTATGCTCGCGACATTGAATGACAGACGCTGTACCCACTGAATTAACATATGCAGACTGTTTCCTTGAATGAATGTGTACAGTTTATTTCATTGAATCAACGCATTAAACTCGTCCCTTTGAATGAATGAAAGTATACTCATTGAAATAACACTTGCAGTTTGTTCCATTGAATGCATGAGTTGAGCTTCAAACATTGAATGAATTGCAGAAGCTTTACTCATTGAATTAACACTTGCATTCACTGACTGAATGTGTGCAGTTTGATGCACGACATAAATGAGATAAGTTTGTTTCTTTGACGCAATTAATCACGTTTGATTCATTGAATCAATGATTGAAGTTTGATTCAATGATTAAATAAATACAGTTTGTATCATTCAATGAAAGCTTTATGCTCGAGACATTGAATAAATGAGAGACGGTATAAACCCTGAATTAACACATGCAGACTGTTTCCTTAAATGAATGTGTGCAGTTTATTTCATTGAAACAATGTATTAAACTCGTCACTTTGAATGAATGAAAGTATACTCATTGAAATAACTCTTGCAGTTTGTTCCATTGAATGCACGAGTTAAGCTTGAAACATTGAATGAATGAGAGAAGCTCTACTCATGGAATTAATACGTGCAGTCTGTTTCATTACATGGATGCATGCAATTTGTTTCACTGAATGAATGCATGCAGTTTGTTTCATTGTCGGAATGGCAAAAGCTCTATTCAATGATTGAATGAATGCAGTTTGTTTCATTGAATGAGAGTATACTCATTGAAATAACACTTGCAGTTTGTTCCATTGAATGCACAAGTTAAACTTGAAACATTGAATAAATGAGAGAAAATATACTCATTGAACTAACACGTACAGTCTGTTTCATTGAGTGAAATTGTGCGGTTTGTTTCATTGGGTTTAACTCGTGGCATTCAATGAGAGAGACAAGCACTACTTAATGAATTAACACGTGCTGTTTGTTTCCATGAACGAATGAGTTAAGCTTGCCACATTGAATGAACAAGAGAAGCTCAACTCATTGAATTAATACGTGCAGTCTTTTTCACGGATTGAATGCAGTTTGTTTCATTGTTATAATGCGTTTAGCTTGTAGCATTAAATGAATGGCAGAAGCTCTACTGATTGAATTCACACGTGCAGTGTGTTTCATTGAATGAATGAATGCAGCTTGATTCACTAAATAATTAAGTTCATTTCACTGAATAAGTAAATAAGGTTTGAACCATTGAATTAATTCTTGAAATCGAATGGAATGCACTTTGATTAATTGAATGAAAGCGTTAAGCTCGAGATATTGAATCAGTGAGAAAAGCTCTTCATATGGAATTTACCTGCTTTTTTGAATTAAGCTGTGCAGTTTGTTAGATCAAATAAATGTGTTTATCTCGTGGCATTGAATGAATGGTAGAAGCTCATCTGATTGAATTAAAACGTGAAGTTTGATTCAATGATTGAATGAATGCATCTTGTTTCATTGGCTGAATGGTAAAAACACTTCTCGTTGAATTAAAACGTGCAGTTTCTTTCATTGAATGGATGAGTTAAGTTTGAAACGTTGAATGAATGGCAGAAGCTCTACTCATTAAGTTAACACGTGCAGTCTGTTTCGTTTAATGCATGTGTGTTGTTTAAATCCTTGAATCCATCCGTTAAAGTTGTGACATTGAATGAATGAGACATGCTCTACACATCGAATTAGCACGTCCCGCGTGTTTCATTGAATTAAAGTGTGCAGTTTATTTAATTGAATCAAAACGTTAAACTCATGGCATTGAATGAATGAGAAAAGCTCTACTCATTGAATTAACTGGTGCAGTTTGTTTCACTGAAGGATTAAGTTAAGCTTGAAAGATTGAATGAATGGCAGTCGTTCTACTCAGTGAATTAACCCGTGCATTGCTTCTCAGTGAGTGAATGAGGGCAATTTGATTCATTGAAAGAATGAATGGGCAGTTGGACTCTCTAAATAAATGAGTTAGGCTTGTTTCGTTGAATCAATAATCACTTTTTTTCATTGAATCAATGATTGAAGTTTGATTCAATGATTGAATGAATGCAGTCTATTTCATTGAATGAATGGCAAAAGTTCTACGCATTGAATTAGCACGAGCAGAGTGTTTGATTCAATGAATGAAGTTGGATTCACAAAATAATTGAGTGATTTATTTACTGAATCAATGAATTACTTTTCATTCTTTGAATCAATGATAGAAGATTGACTCAATGAATTAAAAAAATGCATTTTGTTTCATTGAATTAAACCGTTACTCTCTCGATATTGAATAAATGAGAGAAGCTCTACTCATTGAATTAACATGTTTCATTCAATGAATGTATGCAGTTTGTTGGATTGAATCAATGTGTCAGACTCTTAGCATTGAATTGATCTGAGTAGCTCTACTCGTTGGATTAGAACGTGCTGTCCTTTTCATTGAATGAATGAGTGCAGTTTGATTCTCAAAATAAATGAGTTAAGTTTGTTTTATTTAAACATTTGATTCATCGAATCAAGGATTGAAGTTTGTTACGCGGATTGAATGAATGCAGTTTGTTTCATTGAACGAAAGCTTAAGCTTGACAAATTGATTGAATGAGAGAAGCTCTACTCATTGCATTAGCACGTGCAGTATGTTTCATAAACAGAATGCATGCAGTCTTTTTAATTGAATGAGTTGTGTGCAGTTTGATTCATTGAATGAATGAATGAAGTTGAATTCACTGAATAAATGAGTGGTTTGTTTCATTGAATCAATGAATTATCTTTGAATTTTGAATCGATGATACAATGCATGAATAAATGAGAGTAGGTATACTCAGTGGAATCGCATATGCAGTCTGATTCGTTGAATGAACGAGTGCAGTTTGATTCATAAATAAATGAGTTGGTTTGTTTCATTGAATCAATGAATAAGGACGTGACTCACTGGATCAGGGATTGACGTTTGATTCAATGATAAAATGAATGCAGTTTGTTTCATTGAATGAAAGCTTAATCTTGACAAATTAATTGAATGAGAGAAGCTCAGCTCATTCAGTTAACACGTGCAGTCTGTTTCATTGAACGAAGGTGTGCTGTTTTATTTCTTCGAATCCATGTGTTAGACTCGTGGCTCTGAATGCAATAGTGAAACTATACACAATGAATTAACACGTGCAGTGCACTTCATTGAATGAATGAGTGCAGTTTGATTCATTGAATGAATGAATGTTGTTGGAATTTATAAATACGTGAGATGAGTCTATTTCATTGAATCAATTAATAACGTTTGATTCATTGAATCAATGATTGAAGTTTGATTCCATGATTGAATGAATGCAGTTTGCTTCATTGAATGGAAGCGTTAATCTCGAGGCAATGAATAATTGAGTGAACGTTTTCTCAATGAATTAACACGTTCAGATTGATTTCATTGAATGTGTGAGTTAAGCTTGAAACATTGAATGAATCGCAGAAGCTTTACGCATTGAAATAACACATGCGATCTGTTTCACTGACTGAATGTGTGTAATTTGATTCGCTACATAAATGAGTTCAGTTTGTTTCTTTGAATCAATGAACAACGTTTGACTAATTGAATCAATGATTGAAGTTTGATTCAATAATTAAATGAATGCAGTTTGATTCATTGAATGAAAGCTTAAACTTGACAAATTGATGGAAGGAGAGAAGCTCGACTCATTGCATTAAGACGTGCAGTATATTTCATAGACTGAATGCATGCAGTCTTTTTAGTTGAAGGCGTTGCGTGCCGTTTGATTCATTGAATGAATGAATGAAGTTGGATTCACTGAATTAATGAGTAGTTTGTTTCATTGAATCAATGAATTACCTTTGATTTTTGAATCGATGATTCAGTTTGATTCAATGAATTAATAAATGAGAGTAGGTCTACTCATTGGAACCGCACGTGCAGTCTGATTCATTGAATGAACGAGTGCAGTTTGACTCATAAATAAATGAGTTAAGGTTTGTTTTATTTAAACATTTGATTCGTTGAATATCAAGGAATGAAATTTTTTACGCGGATTGAATGAATGCAGTTTGTTTCATTGGGAAAAAAGCTTAAGCTTGACATGAACGAGTGCAGTTTGAATCATAAATAAATGAGTTGGTTTGTTTCATTGAATCAATGAATAAGGATGTGCTCCATTGAATCAGGGATTGACGTTTAATTCAATGATTGAATGAATGCAGTTTGTTTCATTCAATGAAAGCTTAAGCTTGACAAATTGATAGAATGCGAGAAGGTCTGCTCTTTCATTTAACGCATGCAGTCATTGAACGAAGGTGTGCAGCTTTTTTCATTTTAACAATGCATTAAATTCGTGGGATTGAATGAATGACAGAAGCTCAACTCATTAAATTAACACGTGCAGTCTGCTTCATTGAAGGAATGTGTGCTGTTTTATTTCCTTGAAACCATGCATGAGACTTGTGGCTCTGAATAAAATAGTGAAGTTCAATGCAATGAATTAACAAGTGCAGTGTGCTTCATTGAATGAATGAGTGCAGTTTGATTCACTGAATGAATGAATGCAGTTGAACTTTCTGAATAAATAGTTGAGTTTGTTTCATTGGATCAATTAATAACGTTTGATTCATTGAATCAATGACTCAAGTTTGATTCCATAATTGAATGAATGCAGTTTGGTTCATCTCGAGGCATTGAATAAATGAGAGAACTTTTTCTCAATGAATTAACACCTTCATTTTGATTACATTGATTGCACGAGTTAAGCTTGAAATATTTGAATGAATGGCCGAAGCTCTACTCATTGAGCTAACACGTGCAGTGTGTTTCACTGACTAAATGTGTGCAGTGTGTTTGTTTGAATCAATGTTTTGAACTCGTGGCATTGAGTGAATTGGAGAAGCTCTACTCTTTGAATTGTCACGTGCAGTGTATTTTTTTGAATGAATGTGCTCGGCTTAACCATTGAATGTATGAGAGAATATCTACTCATTGCATTAATACGTGCAGTCTGTTTCATTGTACAGATGCATGCAGTGTCTTTCTTTGAATGAATAGCAAAAGTTCGATTCATTGAATTAGCACGTGCACAGTGTTTCAATGAGTGAAGGTTTGCAGTTTGATTCACATAATGAATACAGTTGGATTCACTAAACAAATGAGTGAAGTTTGTTTCACTGAATCAATGCTTTGAACTCGTGGTATAAAGTGAATTAGCACGTGCGGTGTGTTTGATTCGGTTGATTACGTTTGATTCTTTGACTCAATGGTTAAAGTTTCATTCAATGAATGAATGGATGCAGTTTGTTTCATGAATTAAAGCGTTAAACTCGAGGCATTGAATAAATGAGAGAAGCTCGACTCATTGAATTAACACGTGCCGTCATTTTCATTGAATGAATACGTGCAGTTTGTTTCATGGCATTGAATGAATAAGAGAAGCTCTAATGATTGGATTAGCACGTGCATCATTCAATGGGACAGATTGCATACAGGCAGTTGGGCTGAAGTCAGAAATAGGGAAGGAGCAGTCACCTTGTTGGGTGTTTACTAATGGCCCCCCAATAGCAGCAGAGATGTGGAGAAACAGATTGGGAAACAGATTTTGGAATGTTGCAGAAGCCACAGGGTAGTGGTCATGGCCGATTTCAATTTACCAAATATTGATTGGAAGCTCTTCAGATCAAGTAGATTGGACGGGGCAGAGGTTGTGCAGTCTGTCCAGGAAGCTTTTCTAACTCAGTATGTAGATTGTCCGAACAGACGGGGGGCCTTATTGGATTTGGTGCTCGGTAACGAACAGGGACAAGTGATGGGCTTGTTAGTGGGTGAGCATTTTGGTGATGGTGACCATAATTCTGTGACTTGTACCGTGGTTATGGAGAGCGAGATATGCGTGCAACACGGTAGGTTTTACAATTGGGAGAAGAGCAAATACAATGCTGCAAGACATGATCTGAGGTGCTTAAGTTGGGAGCACAGGCTGTTAGGGAAGTATGTCATTGAAATGTGGAAATTTTTCAAGGAACAGATACGACGTGTCCTTGATATGTATGTATCTGTCAGGCAGGAAAGAGATGGTCGTGTGAGGGAATCTTGGTTGTCGAGGGAGGTTGCATATCTTGTAATGAGGAAGGAGGAGGTTTACATAAGGTTGAGGAAACAAGTTTCAGACAGAGCATTGGAGGGATGCAGGATAGCCAGGAGGGAGCTGAAGAAAGGTATTAGGAGAGCTAAGAGGGGGCATGAAAGATCTTTCGTGGGTAGGATAAAGGATAACGCCAAGGTATTTTATGCGTATGTGAGAAACATGAGGACGACGAGAACGAGGGTAGGTCCGATCAAGGACAGTAGTGCGAGACTGTTTATTGAGTCGGAAGAGATAGGAGAGGTCTTGAATGAGTACTTTTCTTCATATTTACAAATGAGAGGGACTGTATTGTTGAAGATGAGATAATTGTTACGAAGGAAAATGTGTTGGGCATTTAGAAAAACTTGAGGATAGACAAGTCACCCGGGCCTGACGGGAGATATCCTAGGATTATGTGGGAAGCAAGAGATGAAATTGCAGAGCCATTGGCAATGATCTTTTCGTCTTCACTGTCAACAGAGGTGGTACGAGGGGACTGGAGAGTGGCGAATGTTGTGCCCCTGTTCAAAAAAGGGAATAGAGATAATCCCTGGAATTACAGACCAGTTAGTCTTACTACGGTGGTAGGCAAAGTAGTGGAAAGGGTACTGAGGGATAGGATTTATGAGTATTTGGGAAAAAAAACACTGCTTGATTTGGGACAGACAGAACGGATTTGTGAGTGGTAGGTCTTGCCTTACAAATCTTATTGAATTCTTTGAGGATGTGACCAAGCATGTGGATGAGGGTAGAGCAGTGGATGTAGTGTGCATGGATTTTACTCAGGCATTTGATAAGTTTCCCCATGGTAAGCCTATGCGGAAAGTCAGGAAGCATGGGATAGTTGGAAATTTGGCTAGTTGGATAGAGAACTGGCTAACCGGTCGAAGTCAGAAAGTGGTGGTAGATAGTAAATATACAGCCTGGAGCCCAGCTACGAGTGGAGTTCCGCAGGGATCAGTTCTGGGTCCTCTGCTGTTTGTAATTTTTATTAATGACTTGGAAGAGGGAGTCAAAGGGTGGGTCAGTAAATTTGCAGAAGATATGAAGATAGGTGGAGTTGTGGATAGTGCGTAGGGCTGTTGTCAGTTGCAAAGGGACTTAGATATGATGCAGAACTGGGCTGAGGTGTGGCAGATGGAATTCAACCATGTCAAGTGTGAGTTTCTCTATTTTGGAAGAACAAATAAGAATGCGGAATATAGGGTTCTTATTAAGGTGGAGGAGCAGAGGGATGTTGAGGTCTATGTTCATAGCTCTCTGAAAGTTGCCACTCAGGAGGATAGAGCTTGTAAGAAGGCCTACGGTGTATTAACGTTCATTAGCAGAGGGATTGAATTCAAGAGTCGTGAAGTGATGTTGCCACTCTACAGGACCATGGTAAGGCCACATTTGGAGTACTGTGTGCAGTTCTGATCGCCTCACTTTAGAAAAGATGTGGAAGCTTTGGAAAAGATGCAGAGGAGATTTACCAGGCTGTTGCCTGGAATGGAGAATAGGTTGTACGAGGATAGGTTGAGAGTGCTGGGTTTTTTTTTCTCATTGGAACGGCGAAGGATGTGGGGTTACTTGATAGAGGTTTAGAAGATGATCAGGGGAGTAGATAGAGCAGACAGTCAGAGACTTTTTTCCACAGGTACAACAGAGTGTTACAAGGGGGCATAAATTTAAGGTAAAAGGTGGAAGGAATAGGGGAGATGTCACGGGCAGGTTCTTTACCCAGAGAGTGGTGGGGGCATGGAATGCGCTGCCCGTGGGAGTGGCAGAGTCAGAATCATTGGTGACCTTTAAGCGACAATTGGATAGGTACATGGATAGGTGCTTAAGCCAGGACAAATGATCGGCACAACTTCGTGTTCCGAAGGGCCTGTTCTGTACTGTCTTGCTCTATAATCTATGTTCTAATTTAACTAATTGAAACAATGAAACAAACTGCACGTGTTAATTCAATGAATAGAGCTTCTCACATTTGTTCAATGGCTCGAGCTCAACGTTTTCATTCAACGAAACAACCTGCATTCATACAATTCTTGAAGCAAATTGCAATCATAGATTCAATAAATCGAACGTTATTCTTTCATTCAATGAAACAAACTCATTTATTTATTGAATCAAACTGCACTGGTTCATTCATTGATTCAAACTGATTCATTCAATGAAACAGACTGCGCATGTTAATTCAATTAATGGAATTCCTCAAATTTCTTCCATGTGTCCAGCTTAACGCTTTCATTAAATGAAACAAACTGCGTTCATTCAATCATTCAGTCAAACTTCAATCGTTGATTCAAAATATCATGGGTTATTCATTGATACAATGTAAGAAAGTTATTTCGTGAATCCAATTGCACTCATTCATTCAGTTAAGCACACTGCATGTGCCAGTTACTTAATAAAACAAACTGCATGTGTTCAGTCAATGAAACAAACTGCGCACATTCATTCATTGCAGGGGTATATTCAATGAGTACAGCCTCTCTCATTTATTCAGTGAAACAAACTGCACGTCTTATTTCAATACGTAGAGCTTCTCTCATTTCTTCAATGCCACGAGTTTAACGCATTGACTCTAGGAAACAAACTGCACACATTCATTCCATGTAACAGACTGCACGTGTTAATTCAATGAGTAGAGATCATCTCATTTATTCAGTGTCTCTTAACGCTTTCATTCAATTAAATTCTTTAAAAAACGGCATTCATTTATTCATTGAATCAAACGTCAAACACTCATGCAATGAATCAAACAGAATTCGTGAATTCAATGAAACTCATTTGTTTCATGAATCAAATTGCACTCATTCCTTCAATGAAACACTCTGCACGTTTTAATTCAATGAGAAGAACTTGTCTCATTTATTTAATGCCTTGAGCTTAAGGCTTTCATTCAATGGAGTTAACGGCATTTATTCAATAATTGAACCATACTCCATCCATTGTTTCAAGGAATCAAACGTTATTCCTTGATTGATGAAACAAAATAAACTCATTTGTTTCGTGAATCAAACTGCACACATTAATTCAATGAAAAAACACTGCAGATTTTAATTCAATGATTGAACTTCTGCCATTCATTCAGTGCCACGAGCCAGATGCATTCATTCAATGAAACAATCTGCATTCATTCATTAAATGAAACAAACTACAGTTTTAATGCAATGAGAAGAGCTTCTCTCAATCCCTCAATGCCACGAGTTTCAGGCATTGATTCAATAAAACAACCTGCACACATTCATTCAATGCAACAGACTGCACGGGTTAAATCCATGAGTTCAGCTTTTGCCATTCATGCAGTGAAACGAAATGCTCGCGTTTAATCAATGAAACAAACTGCTTTAATTTACTTATTGAACCAAACTTCATCCACTGTTTCCAACAATCAAGCGTTATTCTTTGATTCAATGAAACAAACTTGACTCATTTATTTCGTGAATTCAACTGCATTCATTCATTCATTCAATGAATTAAACTGCATTCATTCATTCAATGAAACACACTACACGTCCTAATCTAACGTGTAGAGTTTTGCCATTCAAAGAAACAAACTGCACACATTCATTCATTGAACAGACTGCACGTATTAATTCAACGAAACAGACTGCACGTGTAATTCATTTTTTGAACTTCTGTCATTCGTTCCACGAAACAAACATCACGTGTTAATTCAAAGTGTAGAGCATCTTACGTTCATTCAATCTCTCGAGTTTATTCATTGATTAATTGAAACAAACTGCACACATTAATCCAAATGAATCAGACTTACACGTGTTAATTCAATGAGTAGAGCTTCTCTCATTTATTCAATGTCTCCAGGTTAACTTTTTCATTCAATGAAACTAACTGCATTCATTCATTCATTGCATCAAACCTCAATCACTGATTCAGTCAATCAAACCTTGCTCATTGATTCAATGCAACGAACTTAACTCATTTACGTATTAGATCGAACTGCTCTGAGTCATTCAATGAAGCACACTGCAGTGGAAAGTTCAATGAGGAGAGCTTCTGCCACACATTCAATGCCACGAGCTAAACACATTCATTCAATGAAACAAGCTGCATGCATTGATTCAATGAAAGAGACGGACGTGTTCATTCAACGAGTAGAGCTTCCCTCATTCATCCTCGAGTTTAACGCATTGATTCAAAGGAAGAAACTGCACACATTAATTCAATAAAAACCACTGCACGTTTTAAATCAATGAGTAGACCTCCTCTGATCCATTCCATGTGCCAAGTCTAACTCATTCACTCAACGAAGCAAACTGCACGTGTTACTTCAAAGAGTAGAACTTCTCTCATTCATTGAATGCCACGAGTTTAAAGCATTTATTCAAAGAAACAAATTGGACGCATTCATTAAATGAAACAAACTGCATTTGTTCAATCTTTGAAGTAAACTTCAATCATTGATTCGATGAAAAAACCTTATTAATTGATTAAATGAAACAAATTCAATGAATCAAACGCTATTAATAGATTCAAAGAAACAAACTCAACTCATTTATTTAGAAAATCCAACTGCATTCACTCATTCAATGAATCAAACTCACCCATTAATTTAATGTAGCACACTACACGTGTTAACTCAATGAGTAGAACTACCGCTATTCGTACAATGTTTGCATCTTAACTCATCCATTCAATGAAAGAAACTGCATGTGTTAATTCAATCAGAAGTTCTTATCCCATTCATTCAATGAAACAAACTTCATTCATTCAATTATTGAATCAAATTTCATTCAATGGTTCGACGAAACAAGCGGCATTCATTGATTCAATGAAACAAACTTAACACATTTATTTACTGAATCCAACTGCACACATTCATTCAATGAAACACACTGCAAGTGCTCATGCAGTGAGTAGAGGGTTTTCCATTCCTACAATGAAACAGACTGCACGCATTCATTCAGTGAAACAAAATGCATGCATTCATTCAATGAAACAGACTGCACATATTAATTCAATTTGTAGATTTTCTCTCATTCATTCAATGTTTCAAGGTTAATTCATACATTCAATGGAACAACTGCAGGTGTTATTTCAATGAGTAGAGGATTCTCACATTCATTCAAGCGACGACTTTAACGCGTTGAATCAATGAAACTCACTGCGCACATTCATTCAAGGAACCAGTCTGTATGTGTTAATTCAGTGAGGAGAGATTTTCTCATTTTTTTCATGTCTCGAGCATAAAGCTTTCGTTGAATGATACAAACTGCATTCATTCAATCATTGAATCAAACTTCAATCATTGATTCAAAGAAACAAACTGAACTAATTTATTTCGTGAATCAAACTGCACTCATTCATTCAGTGAAACACACTGCACGTGTTAATTCCATTAGCAGAGCTTCAACCATTCATGTAATGCCGACAGCTAAACACATTAATTTGATGACACAAACGGTAGGCATTCATTTAATGAAACAGACTGCAGGAGTTTTTACCATTCATTCCATGTGTCAAGCTTAACTCATTCATTCAATGAAACAAACAGCACACATTCATGCAATGTAACAGACGGCACGTGTAAATTCAATGGTTGGAACTTTTCCCATTCATTCAATGAAAAAAAAATGAATGAAACATTGAATAAAACACACTGCATGCATTATTTGAAGAAAACAAACTGCACGTGTTCATTCAATAAATAGTGCCTTTGCCATTTATTCAATGATACAGATTGCAATCATTCAATCATTGAATCAAACTTAAATCATTGATTCAATGAATCAAACCTCATTCGTTGGTACACTTTAACAATTTTAACTCATTCATTAGGTGTGTCCAACTGCACGCATGCAAACATACTGCACGTCCTAATCCAACGAGTAGAGCTTTTGCCATTTATAGAATGATGCAAGCTACGCACATTTATTCAATGGAAGAGATTGCACCATAAATTGAATGAAACAGATTGCACGTGTTAATTCAAACAGTAGAGCTTCTGCCATTCATTCAATGCCATGAGCTAACCACATTTATTTAATCAAACAAACAACACACATGAATTCAATAAAACAGCGTGAACAGGTAAATTCCATATGAAGAGTTTGTATCACTCATTCAATGTCTCGAGCTTAACGCTTTCATACAATGAATCAAACTGCATTCAATCAATCATTGAATCAAATTTCAATCATTGATTCAATGGATCAACCCTTATTCATTTATTCAGTGAAACGAACTTGCATCAATTACTTACGAATCAAGCTGCACTCATTCATTCAATGAAACACACTGCACGTGTTAACTCAATCATTGGAGCTTCTGACATTCATTCAATGCTCGGAGCTAAACGCATTGTAACAATGAAACTAACTGCATGCATCCATTCCATGAAACAGACTGCAGTTATTAATTCAATGAGTTGAGCTTCTCTTGTTCATTCAATGTGGCAAGCTTAACTCATTCGTTCAAGGAAACAAACAGCATGTGTTCATTCATTGAGTAGTGTTTGTCTCTCTCATTGAATGCCACGAGTTTAATCCATCGATTCAATGAAACAAACTGCACACTTTCACTCAATGAAACAGACTGCACGTGTTAGTTCAATGAGTAGATCTTCTGTATTTTATTCAATGTCTCTTTTGTAACGCTTTCATTCAATGAAACAAACGGCATTCCTTCAATCATTGAATAGAGCTTTTCCCATTCCTGCAATGAAATAAACTGCATGCATTCATTCAGTGAAACAAACTGCATGCATCCATGTAATGAAAGAGACTGCAGTATTAATTCAATGAGTAGAGCTTTTCTCATTTATTCAATGTTTCAACCTTTACTCGTGCATTCAATGGAACAAACTGCAAGTGTTATATCAATGAGTAGAGGATTCACACATTCATTCAAAGCGACGACTTTCACGCGTTGATTCAATGAAACACTCTGCACACATTCATTCAAGGGAACAGTCTGCATGTAATTCAGTGAGAAGAGCGTTCACTCATTTATTCAACGTCTCGAGATTAGCGCTTCCACTCAATGAATCAAGCTGCATTCATTTAATCAAACTTCCATCATTGATTCAAGGAATCAAACGTTATTAATTGATTCAATGAAACAAAATCAACTAATTTATTTAGGATGAATGGCAGAACCTCTACTCATTGAATTAACACGTGCAGTGAGTTTCACTGGCTGAATGTATGCAGTTTGATTCACTACATAAATGAGTTAAGTTTTTTATTTGAATTAATGAATAACGTTTGATTCATTGGATCAATTATTGGGGTTTGATTCAATGATTGAATGGATGCGGTTAAGCTTGAAACATTGAATGAATGAGAGAAGCTCTAATCATTGAATTAATACGGGCACTCTGTTTCCTTGAATGAATGCATGCAGTTTGTTTCACTGAATGAATACGTGCAGTGTATTTCATTGCAGAAATGGCAAAAGCTCTATTCAATAATTGAATGTATGCTGTTTGTTTCATTCAATGAAAGCGTTATGAAAGAGACATTGAATAAATGAGAGAAGATCTACTCATTGAACTAACACGTGCCGTCTGTTTCATTGAGTGAAAGTGTGAATTTTGTTTCATTGAATCTCGTGACATTCAAATGAGAGAGACAAGCACGTCCTGTTAAGACGTGTCATTTGTTTCCTTGAACGAATGAGTTAAGCTTGCCACACTGATTGAACGTGAGAAGCTCAAAACATTGAATTAATACGTGCAGTCTGTTTCACGGAATGGATGCATGCAGGTTGTTTCATTGTTAAAATACGTTAAGCTCGTAGCATTGAATGAATGGTAGAAACTCTACTCATTTAATTAACACGTGCAGTTTGTTTCATTGAATAAATGAGTGCAGTTGGTTTCACTAAGTAATTGAGATAAGTTTGTTTCATTGAATCAATAAAGAAAGTATGTTTCATTGCATCAATGATTGAAATTTGTTTCTATGATTGATTGTATGCAGTTTGATTCCTTGAATGAAAGCGTTGAGCTTTCATTGAAAAAATGAAAAAGCTCTTGTGAAAGAATTTACACGTACAATCTGTTTTATTGAATTAATGTGTGCAGTTTGTTTGAACGAATGATTTTAAATGCATTGTATTTCGAGGTATTGAATGCATGGCAGAAACTCTACTGATCGAATTAACTTGGGCAATGTGTTTCATTCAATTTTCACGTTCAATCTGTTTCCTTGAATAAATGTGTGCAATTTGCTGCATTCAAGAAATGGCAAAAGCCCTACTCGTTGGATTAGCACGTGCAATTTGTTTCACTGAATGAATGAGTAAATTTTGACACATTGTATGAACGGGAAACGTTCTACTCATGGAATTAACACGTACAGACTTGATGAATGAATGAGTACAGTTTGATTCATTGAGTGAAAGAATGCAGTTGGATTCCCTTAACAAATGCGTAATTTTGTGTCATTGAATTCATGAATAACGTTAGTTTCGTAGAAACCTTGAGTGAAGTTCGATTCAAAGTTTGAATGGAAGCCGTTTGTTGCACTGAATGAAAGCGTTGAGTTCGAGACATTGAATAAGTGAGACATGCTCTACGTATTGAAGTAATATTTGCAGTCTGTTTCTTTGAATGCAGTTTGATTCATTCAAGGAACGCGTGGAGTTTGTTTCTTTGAATGAAATCATTGCACTCGTGTCATTGAATGAATAAGAGAAGCTCTCCGCATTAAATTAACACGTAGCAATTTATTTTATTTAATGAATGAATCTTGACACATTGTGTGAACGGGAGAAGCTCTACTCATGGAATTAACACGTGCTGTCTCGATGAATGAATGAGTGCAGTTTGATTCATTGAATGAAAGAATGCAGTTGGATTCACGAACAAATGCGTTGTTTGTGTCATTGAATTAATGAATAACGTCAGATTCGTAGAAACTTTGACTGAAGTTTGATTCATTGATTAAAAGAAAGCAGTTTGTTGCACTGAATGAAAGTGTTGAGCTCGAGACAATGATTAAATGAGATACACTCTACTTATTGAAGTAACATGTGCAGTCTGTTTCATTGAATGCATTTTGGTTCATTCAAGGAACGCGTGGAGTTTGTTTCATTGAATGAAGGACAAAAGCTGTGTGTTACATTGCATGAACGCGTGCAGTTTGTTTCATTGAATGAAAACATTAACTCGTGGCATTCAGTGAATGGCAGAAACTCGACTCATTGAATTACCAAGTGGAGTGTTTTTCATTGAATGAATAAGAGCTGTCTGGTTCACCACATAAATGAGTTAAGTTTGTTTCATTGAATCAATGATCAACGTTTGATTAATTGAATCAATGTTTTAAGCTTAATTCAATTATAGAACGAATGTAGTTTGGTTCATTCAATGAAAGCTTTAAACTCAAGTCATTGCATAAATGAGAGAAACTCTTCTCATTGAATTAACAACGCAGTCTGTTTCATTGAATGAATGTGTGCAGTTTGTTTCACTGAATGAATGGCAAAAGCTGTGCTCATTATAATAGCACTCGCAGTGTGTTTCATTGAATGAACGAGTGCAGTTTGATTCAATGAATGAAGTTGAATTCACAAAATAATTGAATGGTTTATTTTACTAAATCAACGAATTACATTTGATTCTTTGAATCAATGACTGAAGGTTGATTAAATGAATTAATAAACGCGGTTTGTTTCAGGGAACTAAAATGTTAAGCTCCAGACATTGAGTAAATGAGAGAAGCCCAACAATTGAATTATCATGTATCAATGAATGCATGTATGCAGTTTGTGGGATCGAATCAATGCGTTAGACATTTGGCATTGAATGAATGAGAGTAGCTCTACTCGTTGGCATAGCACGTGCTGCCTTTTTCATTCACTGAACCAGTGCGGTTTCATTCACAAATTAAATGAGTTGCGTTAGTCATTTACAAACATTTGATTGATTTAATCAAGAATTGAAGTTTGATACGCGGATTGAATGAATGCAGTTTGTTTCATTGAATGAAGGCTTAAGCTTGACAAATTGATTGAATGAAAGAAGCTCTGCACTTTCATTTAACACGTGCAGTCTGTTTCATTGAATGAAGGTATGCAGCTTGTTTCATTTTGTCAATGCATTATACTCGTGGCATTGAATAAATGGCGGAAGCTCTACTCATTGAATGAATGAGTTAAGAATTTTTTCGTTGAATCAATGAATAACGTTTGATTCTTTGAATCAATACTTGAAGTTTGATTCCATGATGGAATGAATAAAGATTGTTTTATTGAATTAAAAAATTAAGCTTGCAAAATTGAATCAATGTGACTTAGTCTGTTTCATAGACTTAATTAAATGGGCTGACCGCATTCTGATTCATTGAATGACAGAATGAAGTTGGATTCACTGAATAAATGAGTGGTTTGTATAATTGAATTACCTTTTGATTTTTGAATCAATGAGTAAGATTGTTTCATTGAATAAATCAATGAGCATAGGTCTACTCATTGGAATCGCACGTGCAGTCTGATTCATTGAATGAACGAGTGCAGTTTGATTCATAAATAAATGAGTTGGTTTGCTTCATTGAATCAATGAATAATGATGTGATTCCTTGGATCAGGGATTGACGTTTGATTCAACGATTGAATGAATGCAGTTTGATTCATTAAATAAAAGCATTAGGTTGGACACGCTGAATGAATGAGAGAAGCTCTACCAATTGAATTAGGACATGCAGAACGTTTTCTTTAATAAATGAGTGCAGTTGGATGCAAAAAATGAATGAATTAAGTTTGATTCTTTGAATGAATAAATAACTTTTGATTGATTGAATCAATGATTGAAGATTGATTCAATGTTTGAATGAATGCAGTTTGTTACATTGAATGGATGTGTTATGAAAGAGACATTGAATGAATGTGAGAAGATCTACTCATTGAGCTAACACGTGCAATCTATTTCAATGAGTGAATGTGTGCAGTTTGTTTCGATGAAGCAATGGATTAAAATCGTGGCATTCAATGAAAGAGACAAGCGCTACTCAATTAATTAAAACGAGCTGTGCGTTTCATGGGACGTTAAGTTTAACATATTGAATGAACGAGAGAAGCACAACTCATTGAAGTAAAACGTGCAGTCGGTTTCATGGAAAGAATGCAAGCAATTTCTTTCATTGTTATAATGCGTTCAGCTCGTAGAATTGAATGAATGGCAGAAACTCTATTCATTTAATTAACACATGCAGTGTGTTTCATTGAATGAACGAGTGCAGTTGGATTCACCAAGAAATTGAGATAATTGTGTTTCACTGAATCAATAAAGAAGGTTTGTTTCATTCAATCAATGATTGAAATTTATTTCAATGATTGATTGGATGCAGTTTGATTCTTTGAATAAAAGTGTTACGCTTTCATTGAAAAAAATAGAGAAGCTCTTGTCATAGAATTTACACGTGCAGTCTGTTGTATTAGTTAATGTATGCAGTTTGTTTGAATAACTGAGTTTAGCTCGAGGCATTGAATGAATGGCAGAAGCGCTGCTGATTGAACTAATACGTGCAGTCTGTTTCATTCAGTTTTTACTTTCAGTCTGTTTCATTGAATAAATGCGTGCAATTTGCTACATTCAATAAATGGCAAAAGCCCTACTCTTGGATTAGCACGTTCAATTTGTTTCACTGAATGAATGAGTTAACCTTGGTACATTGTATGAACAGGAAAGACTCTACTCATGAAATGAACCCGTGCAGTCTCGATGAATGAATGAGTGAAGTTTGATTCATTGAGTGAAAGAATGCAGTTAGATTCACTAAACATATGCGTTATATTTGCTTCATTGAATTAATGAATAACGTCAGATTCGTAGAAACTTTGATTGAAGTTCAATTCAGTGATTGAATGAAAGCAGTTTGTTGCACTGTATGAAAGCATTGCGCTCGAGACATTGAGTGATGGAACATGGGCAGTCTGTTTCATTGAATGCAGTTTGTTTCATTGAATGGAAGCGTGACGAAAGAGACATTGAATAAAGGAGAAAAAATCTACTCATTGAAGTAACATGTGAAATCTATTTCATTGAGTGAATGTGTGCTGTTTGTTGCATAGAATCAATTGGTTAAACTCGTGGCATTCAATGAAACAGACAAGCACTACTCAATGAATTTAAACGAGCTGTGTGTTTCATTGAACGTATGACTTAAACTTAACATATTGAATGAACGAAAGAAGCTCAACTCATTGAATTAATATGTGCAGTCCGATTCATGGAATGAATGCACGAAATTTCTTTCATTGTTATAATGCATTTAGCTAGTAGAATTGAATGAATGGCAGAAGTACTACTCTTTTAATTAACACTTGCAGTGTGTTTCATTGAATTAAGAAGTGCCGTTGGATTCACCTAGTAATTGAGATAAGTTTGTTTCACTGAATAATAAGGAAAGTTTGTTTCATTGGATCAATGATTGAAATCTGTTTCCATGATTGATTGAATGCAGTTTGATTAATTGAATGAAAGCGTTAAGCTCTCATTGAAAAAAAAATGAGAGAAACTCTTGTTATATAATTAACACGTGTAGTCTGTTTTATTGAATAGATGTGTGCAGTTTGTTTGAAAAAATTAGTTTAGCTGAGGCATTGAATGACATAAGATTGATTCTTTGAATGAATAAACAATGTTTGATTAATTGAATCAATGATTGAATTTTGATTCAATGATTGAATGAATGCAGTTTTTTCATTGAATGAAAGCGTTACAAAAGAGATAGTGAATACATGAGGGAAGATCGACTCATTGAACTGACATGTGCAGTCAGTTTCATTGAATGAATGTGTGCAGCTTGTTTCCTTGAATCAATGGGTTAAACACGTGGCATTCAATGAAACAAAGAAGCGCTACTCAATGAAATAACACGTGATGTTTGTTTCGTTGAACAAATGAGTTAAGTTTGCCTCATTGAATGAATGGGAGAATCTCAACTCATTGAATTAATACGTGCAGTTTGTTTCATGGAATGAATCCATGCAGTTTGTCTCGTTGCTATAATGCGTTCAGCTCGTAACATTAAATGAACTCAACTGATGGCATTAACACGTGAAGTGTGTTTCATTGAATGAATGAGGGCAGTTTGATTCACTAAATAACTGAGATAAGTTCGTTTCACTGAATCAATGAATAAGATTTAATTCATTGAATCAATGATTGAAATTTGATTCAAAGATCATTGAATGCAGTTTGATTCATTGAATGAAAGCGTTAAGCTCGAGACATTGAATAAATAAGAGAAGCTCTTCATATGGAGTCTGTCTTATTGAATTAATGTGGGCAATTTGTTTTATTGAATGAATGCGTTTAGCTCGTGGCCTTGAATGTCTGGCAGAAACTCGACTGACTGAATTAACACGTGCTGTCTGTTTCATTCATTTTACACGTGCAATCTGTTTCATTGAATAAATGTGTGCCGTTTGCTTGATTGTAAAAATGGCAATAGCTCTACTTGTTGGATTAGGTCGTGTGTTTCGATGAATGAATACGTCCGTTTGGATTCACTAAATGAATGAGTTAAGACTGATTAATTGAATCAATGAATGATGATTGATTAATTGAATCAATGATTAACGTTTGAATCAATGATCGATGGAATGCACTCTGTTTCATTTACTGAATGCATGTGGTTTATTTAATTGCATGAATATATTTAGTTAGTGGTATTGAATGAATGTCAGAAGGCACTCATGTTTGAATTAGCACGTACAGACTGGTATTTCATTGAATGAATAAATGCAGTTATATTCACTAAGTAAATGAGTAAAGTTGTTCCTTTGGACCAATGAAGGTGGTTTGATTCATTGAATCAATGGTTGAAGTTTTATTCAAGGAATGAATGCAATTTGTTTCATTGAATGAATGGCAAACCCTCTACTGATTGGATTAGCACAGGAAGTGTGTTTAATTGAATGAATGAGTGCTGTTTGATTCATTGAATGAATGAATGCAGTTGTATTCACTAAATAAATGAGTGATGTTTGTTTCATTGAATCAACGAAAAACGTTTGATTCTTTGAATCAATGTTCGAAGTTGGATTTAATGAATAAATGGATACAATTTGTTTCGTTGAATTAAAGCATTAAACTCGAGACATTGAATTAATGACAGAAGCTGCATTCATTGAATCAACACGTGCAGTCTGTTCCATTGAATGAATTGCGAAAGCTGGATTCATTAGATAAGATCGAACAAATTGATTCATTGAATGAATGCATTTAGATTCACTAAACAAATGAGTGACGTTTGTTTCATTGAATTAATGAATAACGTTTGATTCATTGAAACAATCACTGAACCAATGATGGAATGAATGCAGTTTGTTTCCTTGAAAGAAAGCGTTCAGCTCCAGACATCGAATACATGAGAGGAGATTTACGTTTTGAATTAACACGTGCAGTCGGTTTCATTGAATGAATGTGTGCAGATTCTTTCATTGAATGGATGCGTTAAGTTAGTGGCATTCAATGGATGAGAGAAGATCAACTCATTCAATTAACATGTGCAGTTTGTTTCATTGAAAGAATGGCAAAGGTTTGCTCATTGGAATAGCACGAAAAATTTCTTCCATTGGACGAATGAATTAAACTTGACACATTGAATGAATAGCAGAAGCTCTTCACGTTGAAATAACACGTGCAGTCTGTTTGATTGAATGAACGTGTTTCACTTGTTGCATTGAATGAATGGCAGAAGCTTTATGAATGAATTTGTGCAGTTTGAAAAACTAAGTCAATGAGTTAAGTTTGTTTCATTGATTCAATGAATATGGTTTGCTCATTCAATCAATGATTTAAGTTTCATTCTGCGCTTCAATGAATGCAGTTCGTTTCATTGAATGAAAGCGTTAACTCGAGACATTCAATAAATGAGAGAAGCTCTACTCATGGAAATAACACGTGCAGTATGTTTCTTTGCATGAATGTGTGCAGTTTGTTTCTCTGAAACGATACCTTAAACTCGAGGCACACATTCATTCAATGAAACTGATTGTACCTATTCATTCAAAGAGTAGAACTTTCGCCATTCATTGAATGAAACATACTGTATTCGTTCAATCATTGAATCAAACTTAAATCATTTATTCAATCAATGAAACTTTATTTATTATTCAATGAAACAAAAGTAATTTCATTTCTGCAGTGAATTCAACTGCACTCATACATTCAATGAAACACACTGCACGTGGTAATCAAATAGTTGGAGCTTTTGCCATTCATTCAATCAAACAAACTGCATTCATTCCTTGAATCATACTTCCAATATTCATTCAATGAATCAAACGGTATTCATTGATTCATTGAAACAATCTTAACTCATTTATTTACTGAATCCAACTGCATTCTTTCATTTAAATAAACACACTGCACGTGTTAATTCAATAAGAAGAACTTCTCTAATTCATTCAATGCCACGAACTAAACGGCTTGATTCAATAGATTTAACTGCACACATTCATTCATTGAAACAGACAGCACGTGTTAATTTAATGCGCAGAGCTTCTCTGATTTCATTGAATGTGTCAAACCTAACTCATTCACTCAAGGACAGAAACTGCACGTGAATAGCTTGTCACATTCATGCAATGGCACGAGTTTAAAGTATTGATTCAAAGAAACAAACTGCACACATTCATCAATGAAATAGACGGCACGTGTTAATTCAGTGAGTCGAGCTTTTACCATTCATTGAATGAAACAAATTGCATTCGTTCATCATTGAATCAAACTTTTGTCGTTGATTCTCGAATCAAACGTTATTCATTGAATCAATGTAAAAAAGAGTAACTCATTTATTTCGTGAATCCAACAGCAGACCTTCAATCAATGAAGCAACCTGCACGCATTCACTCAATGAAACAAACTGCACATGTTAATTCAATGAGTAGAGCTTCTGCATTTTATTCAATGTCTCGAGATTAACGTTTTCATCTAATGAAACAAACTGCATACATTCAGTCATTGAATCAAACTTCAATTATTGATTCAATGAAGTAAATCTCATTTTCCGAGTGAATCCAAAAGCATTCATTCTTTCAGTGAATCAACCTGCAATGATTCAAACAATGAAACAAACTGCACTTATAATTCAATGAATACAGCTTTTCTCAATCATTCAATGGGACGTGTTTAACGCATTCATTCAAAGAAACAGACGACATGTGTTAATTAAATGAGTAGAGCTTTTGCCATTCATTGAATGCAACAAACTGCATTTGTCCAATCATTGAATCAATTGGCAATCGTTTATTCAATGAACCAAACATTATTCAATGACTCAATGAAACAAACGTTACTCATTTACTCAGTGAATCCAACAGCATTCATTCAGTCAATGAATCAAACTGCACTTTTTCATTCAATGAAACTGACTGCGCGTGTTCATCCAAGGAATACCGTTTGTTATTCGTTCAAGGAAACAAACTGCATTCATTTCATCATTGTTTCAAACTTCAATCACTGTTTCAATGAATCAAACGTTATTCATTGATTCAATGAAACAAACGTAACTCATTTCTGTAGTGAATCCAACTGCATTCATTCATTCAGTGAATCAAACTGCACTCATTCATTCAATGAAACACACTGCACGTGGTAATCCAATAGTTAGAGCTTTTGCCATTCATTCAATCAAACAAACTGCATTAATTCATTCATTGAATCAAACTTCGAACATTCATTCAATGAATCAAACGGTATTAATTGATTCAATGAAACAAACTTAATACATTTATTTACTGAGTCCAACAGCATTCTTTCATTCAGTGAAACAAGCTACATTCGTTCATTCACTGAAACAGACTGCACTTGTTATTTCAATAAGAGCTTCTGTCATTCATTCGATGCCATGAATTTAACGCCTTGATTCAATGGAAGAAACTGCATTCATTCGATGAAACACACAGAATCGTGTGAATTCAATGTGTCGAGCTTCTCGGATTTCATTCAATTTGCCAATCTTAATTCATTCATTCAAGGAAAGAAACTGCACGTGTTAATTCAAAGCGTAGACCTTCTCTCATTCGTGTAATGCCACGAGTTTAAAGCATTGATTCAAAGAAACAAACGTTCATTCAATGAAACAGATGGCACGTGTTAATTCAGTGAGAATAGCTTTTGCCATTCATTGAATGAAATCAACTGCATTCGTTCAATCATTGAATCAAACCTCGGTCATTGATTCAATGGATCAAACGTTATTTATTGATTCAAGAAACAAACGTAACTCACTTATTTCGTGAATCCAACTACATTCATTCATTCAATGAATCAACCTGCATGCATGCATTCAATGAAACAATCTGCACGTGTTAATTGAATGAGTAGAGCTTCTCTCATTTATTAAATCCCTCGAGCTTAACGTTTTCATCCAGTGAAACATGCTGCATACATTCAATCATTGAATAAAACTTCAATTACTGATTCAGTGAATCACACATTATTCATTGATTCAATGAAACGAACTTAACTCATTTACGGAGTGAATCAAATTGCGCTCATTCATTCAGTGAAGCAAACTTGCATGTTCTATTTCAATGAGTGGAGCTTTTCCCATACATTCACTGCTACGAACTAAACGAATTCATTCAATGAAACAAATTGCATGTATTGATTCAATGAAGCTTCTCTCATTCATTCAATATCACGAGTTTAAAGCATTGATTCAACTAAACAAACTGCACACATTGAATTAATGACTGCAATTCCATTCAATGATTCAATATTGATTTAGCAAATTATTTTAAAAAAAACAGTTTGTTTCATTGAATAAAAGCGTTAAGGTCGTGGCATTGAATCACAAAGCATTTGAACGAATGCAGGTGTATTCATAAAATACGCTTCATTGATTGAAATAATGATTGAAGTTTGATTCAATGAATGAATACAGCTTGTTTCGTTGAATGACAGCGTTAGGCTGACGACATTGTATAAATGAGAGAAGCTCTAATGATTGAATTAACAGGAACAGTTTGATTCATTCAATGAATGGTGAAAGATTGATTCATTGGATGAGCACGACAAATGTTTTTCATTGAATGGATGTTTGTAGTTTGATTCATTGAATGAATTAATGCAGTTGGATTGAATAAATAAATGACTGAAATTTGTTTCATTGAGGCAATGAATCACGTTTGATTCTTTGAATCAATGTTTGAAGTTTGATTCAATGAATGAATGAAAGCAGTTTGTTTCCTTGAATCATTTGTTTCTTTGAATTCCTCGAGTCATTGAATAAATGAGAGACCTCTACTCATTGAATAACACGTGCAGTCTGTTTCAGTGAATGAATTGCCAATACTCGATTCATTAGAATCGTAACCTTTGTTTCAGTGAATGAATGTGTGCAGTTTGTTTCATTGAATCAATGAGTTAAAGTCGGAGCATTGAATGAATGAGAGAATCTCTACACATTGAATTAACAAGTGTCATGTGTTTCATTGAATGAATGAGTTAAGCTTGAAACATTGAATGAATGAGAGAAGCTCTACCCAATGAATTAAATGCGGGAAATCTGTTCTATTAAATGAATGGCTGCAGTTTGTTTAGTTGAATGAATGTGTGCAGTTTGTTTCATTGAAGCAATAGCGAATGTTCGCCTCATGGGATAGGCATGTGCAGTGTGTTTCAGTGAATGAATGAGTGGAGTTTGATTCATTGAATGGCAGAATGCCGTTGGATTCAGTGTATAAATGAGCATGTTGGCTTCATTGAATCATTGAGTAATGTTTGATTCATCGAATCAATGATTGAAGTTTGATTCAATGACTGAATGAAAGCGTTAAGGTCGACAGATTGAGTAAATGAGAAACTCTACTCATCTAACATGTGAAATTTGCTTCATTGAATGAATAAGTTAACCTTGAAACATTGCATTAATGAGGGAAGCTCTACTCATGAATTAACAGGTGCATTCTGTTTAATTGAATGAATATGTGCAGTTTTTTAAATTGAATCAATACGTGAGTGAAGGGGCATTGAAGGAATGAGATAAGCACTACTCGTTGAATTTACACGTGCAATAAATTTGTTAAACTTGTGGCATTGAATGAATGAGAGAAGCTCGACTCATTGAATTAGCATGTGCAGTTTATTTCATTGAATGAATTACATCATGAGACCATGAATCCAGCTGGGGGACTTTAGGGATGGAGGAAGTGGAGGGAGACCACTGGAAGTGATGCGGTCACAGGCAGGGTGTGTGATCGTGGCCTGAATGGGCCGAGGTGGGGTTGTGATCAAGAGGGAGCTATAATGTGGTGTCAGAGAGCTGGTGTTCGGCCTCTGCAACACAGGGCCCCTCCACCCATACGACCAATGCCCTGCCTTTGGCAGCGGGTTAGATGGTGAAACGGGGATTGGTACGGAGAGAGTGGAGTGCCCCACATGTGGAACCGGAGAGCGAGAAGTGAGTGAGGGGGAAGTGGAGAAATCGAGGCGGTCGAGGTTCACATCCGTAGTCAGCAATAAAAAGGTATAGGATGGATAAGAGGCTAGAAGGAGAGTGCAAGCGGAAGAGAAAGCTTCATTGCAAGGTGGTTGGTAGTCTGTCAAAGGAGGCACAGAGTTGGCAGAAAAGTTCCACTTCATAGTAGACAGTGAACCAGATGAGGTGTCGGTGGGAGCGGAGAGGCACAACTGGGAGTCCTTTATTAAGGACAGACTTTTCGGCCTCAGTAGAGGGGGTGGGGTAGAGCGGAGGGAGAAACAGTGAATATGTGGAAATGCTCAGAGGTGGAATCTCCAGGAGACTGGGTTGGGGTAAAAGCAAGTGATGCATTAGAGTTTAATGGATGTGGTGTAGTTGGGCGGGGTAGGAGTAGTTTTGGGAGGAAGAGTGGGAGAGGGGTAGACTGGGAGACTGTATTTAGTTAGGGGTGCAGACAGGGCGAGGATGAAGTCCAGGGGAGAGCGAGTGTGTATTGTGCGAGTGGACAGATCATGATGGAGAGCAAGTGTGCTGGCTCATTGCAGATAGTTAATATGACCGAGGAGTTGCTTTGCCAATTGAAGGGTGGGTGGAGACTGGAGTGGGAGCGGAAGTTGAGGTAGTTCCCAGTCTTCTTATTGGTGCAATCCGGGTCAGCACTAGAGAAGGTGTCCGGAAAAGAGCAGGAGGTTGAAGACGAGTTCCTGCAAGTCCCGGATTCCAATGAAGGATTGGGACCTGCCTCACCTTCCTGGCAACTCCCACTCCCGACTCTGCTCATTCTCCAATAAAACAACGGATTCCAATCCCCAGCGTAACTCGTGTGTCCTACTGGACATCTGCACCTGACCAGCACACCAGCTCTCCTCCCTCACCTGCCCAGTCCCACAATGCATCCTTTCCCTCCACCTCTCCTCCCCCTTTTACAACACATTCTCCTCCACAAATCTTTCAACCCATGGCTTTCCCTCCCATAACTACACCACACCCCCAACCACGATCAGACTACATTCAACCCTCACCCAGATATTATTGCCCTTTCCGCCCTCTTCAAGGCTCGAGATCCCCTCCCAAAACCGCACATGCACCTTGTCACATATTCACTGTGCAACTTCCCTCCTCCCCGCCATAAGTGCCATGTCCGCCACGGCATGGAGATATTCTTTTGCTGCGGACATGTCTTCTTTGAAAAATACTTCCAACCACCTTCGACGACCCCTTCTCCCACCTCCAACCTTCCTATTGCACAAACAACTCCCGGTCTCTATTGCTGACTGCCAACGTTACCTTCAACTGCTTTAATTTCTCCGCTGCCCTGTCCATTCCAACCTCACCCCATCCGAATATGCAGACTCCACTCTATCCGCACCAATCCCAGTTTCACCATCAAACCTATTTGGAGGACAGGCCTCAAAGTGGCAGAGACTAAACATCACCACTCTCTCTACCTCTTCGGAAAGTTTCATTTCCCTTGCATCCAGCACTTCATCCTCTCTGTCGATATGTAGTCCTTATACAAATCCATACCCCACAAAGACAGCCTGGAGGTCTTCAGCTTTTTTTTTCCCTCTCCAACAGACCCAATCAGTACCCACCACCACCACCAATACTTTGTTCCGCCTCACTGTATTAGTCCTCTCTCAATAACTTTTCATTCAAATTTTCCCACTATTCCCAAATCCACGGGGGTATCACAGACACTCGCATGGGTCCGACATAGCCCTGCCTCTTTATCAAGTTTCTCGAAGAGTCCTTCTTCAGTACATGTATCAGTACTGTTCCCCAACTCTTCTGCCATTACATTCTTGAATGCAGTGGTACATTCTGCATCCAAGCTGAACTGGGCTTCATCATCAACTTCCACCCTGCCCTCAAATTAATTTTGTCTATCTCAGACAGCTCCCTCCCCTTTCTTGACCTATTCGCTTCCATCTCGGGTACGTTAACAGACGAGCATTTACAATGAATCCACAGCCTCTTGCAATTACCTAGACTGAACCTCCTTTCATTCTGATTCCTGCAAACTTTCCATCCCCATTATTCTAATTTCGACATCTTCAACACATCTGGTCTGACAAGATGTTCCACTCCCAAGAATCCAAGATGCTCTCTTATTTCAAACAATGATTTGTTTCCTCCTCGTTCATCCAGACAGCCTTCCACTGCATTTCCTTCAATCCTCACTTGACTGCTCTGAAGCCCATCCTATCTAAACAAAGAAATGGTCCCCCTTGTCCTTAATTTCCACTCCATCAGTCTCCACGTCCAACTCCAAATAGACCCCATTACCCATAAGTTGTTCTTCTGCCTAGTCCTCTCTGCTCTCCACAAGAACCGTTCCCTTCACCAATTCTTGGGTCACATCACAGTCCCACTAAACCCGTCTAACATACCCACCACCACAATTGTAAAAGATGCAACACCTGCCCGCACACCACCTTCCTCACTTCCATCCAGGACCAGAGGCAGACCGTCCATGTGAACAGAAATTCACCTGCAGCTCCTCTAACCTAGTGTACTGCATCCAGTGCCCCCGATTTGGTACTCTCTGCGTTGGTGAGAGCAAATAAAGTAAACTAAGTGTCATCAGGGCCCCTAGTCACCGACCATTTCAATTCCGCCTCCCACACCCTCCATAACACGTTAATTTATGACCTCCATTGCCGCAGTGAATCAAGAACACCACCTCATCTTCCACATAGACAGCTTACAGCCTGGAGAACTCAGCACAGTTTTCCAATTTCAAATAACCTGACGACTCATGACCAAAATCCCCTTTGACATTTATCCCATGTGGTTGCAGGATCACAAGGCAGAATATGAGGCGTTTCTGCTCCAGTTTTCGGCTGGTAATGGTTTGGCAGTGGAGAAGGGCCAGGACCTGCAAGCCCTTGATGGAGTGGGAGAGGGAATTGAAGTGCTCAGCCACGGGACGATGAGGTTGGTTCGTGCAGGTGTCCCAGAGATGTTCACTGAAACGACCTGTAACAAAGCATCCAGTCTCCCTGACGGAGAGGAGACAACACCGGGTGCAATGGGTACAGTACACGTAGCAGGTGCAGGTATATCTAAATTTTTGACTGATGCGGAAGAATCCCTTGGGGCCTTGAATGGAGATGAGGGAAGTGGTGTGGGCGCAGGTTTTGAACTTCCTGCAGTGGAAGGGAACGGTGCCAGGAGTGGTGTGTAGGCTGCTAGGAGGTGTAGACCTGACGAGGGAGTCACGGAAGGAATGGTCATTTTGGAAAGCTGATCGGGGTGGGGAGGGAAACATATCTCTGATGGTGGGCTCCATTTGGAGGTGGCGGAAGATGATGCATTGTAAGTAGTGGTTGGTGGGGTGGAAAATGAAGACCTGGGGTATTCTGTCCTTGTTGCTTCGGAAGAGTGGTGTTCAAGGGTGGTGGTGTGTGTTAAGTATAGGAGATGTGATGGAGGGCATCATCAACCACGTGGAAAGAGAAGTAGTGATCGTGAAAGGAGGAAGCCACCTGAGATTTTCATGTGGAACTGCAATCAGATGCAGTGGAGGCGGAGGAATTGGATAAAAGTTTTTTTTTATGCATGAGTTAGGGCGGGAGCAAGTGTAGTCTAGGTAGCTGTGGGAGTAAGTGGATCTATGTCTGTGATTATTCGATCACCAGAGACGGTGTTGGAGAGGTCCACGAAGGAGAGGAAGGTTTCCAAGATGGTCCAGGTGAATTTGAGTTCGGGGTGGAGGGTGTTGGTAAAGTTGATGAACGGTTCAACCTCCTAGTGGGAATATAAAGCGGCGCCAATACAGTCATTGATATAGAGGAGGAACAGGTGTTGAGTGGGGCCGATGTAACTGTGGAAGGTGGACTGTTCCACGTATCCGACAAACATGCAGTTATAGCTGGGTCCCATGCGGGTGCCCATGGCTATCCCTTTGGTTTGGGGAAAGTCTGAGGACTAGAAAGAAAAGTTGTTGAGGGTGAGTATCAGTTCAGCCAGGCGGGTGAGGGTCAGGGAAAGCGTGCTGGTTGGGACAGCATGACATGAAGAAACAGAAGGCTTGGACACCTTCATTGTGGCAGATCGTTGTGTACAGGGACTGGTGACCCAAGGTAAAGATGAGACATTGGATGCCGGGGAAATGCAAAACTTGGAGGAAGTGAAAGGCATGGGTGATGTCACGAACGTAGGTGGTGAGTTCATAGACAAAGCTGGACAGGATAGTGTCGAGATAGGAAGAGAATAGTTCAGTGGGACAAGCGCAGGCTGAAACAATGGGTCGACTGGGGCAGTCAGGTTTGTGAATCTTAGGAAGGGGGTGGAGTCGAGCAGTGCGGCATTCACGGACAATGAGGCTGTGGATGGTGATCCACAGAGATGATGAGGTCATGGTCTGGGGGATGATGGTTTGGTGATGGGAAGTGAGGTTGTGTTCAAGGGGGTGGTCAAAGTAGGTGTCCGCTTCAGTATAGTAGGGTCAATGCACCACACTACTACTACGACATATCCCCTCTCCTTTTCTGCAGGTTTGATGGTGAGGTTGGAGTTGGAGTGGAGGGAGACGACGGCTGCACTTTGAGAGGGCGAGAGTTTGAAATGAGTGAGGTGGTTGAACAAATTGATGTCAATGTCTTGGTAGCAGTTTAAAATGAAGAAGTCAAGGGCAGGTAACAGGCCAGCATGGTGGGTCCAGGTGGATGTGGCGTGTTGAAGGCGGGACAAGCATTCCCCAGTGGGTGGGTGAGCGGGTGTCTCGGTTGAAAAGTTGACACGACGGAGGCAGAGGAAGAAACTTTCAAGGTCGCAGCTTGTGTCGAACTCATTAAACTGGGACCGGAGAGGGATGAAGGTGAGGCCTTTACTGAGGACTAAACATTCATCCCACGTCAGGGGGAGGTCTGGGGAAATGGTGAAGACATCGCAGGGATGGGAGCTAGGAACCCAACTAAACCCCCTTCCCCCATTTGTTGCGCCCCTTACCATCACCCAGATCCTGAAGAAGGGTTATACCTGAAACGTTGACTTCTTCACCTCCCGGTGTTGCCTGGCTTGCTGTGTTCTTCCAGACTACTGTTTTCCTATTTTGGATTCCAGCATCTGCACGGTTTTTTTTGTCTCTGGCCAGTCACTGAAGCAGTATAAACTGGAATTGCACCATGGGGTCTTCGGAATTTTTTGATATGTGACTGAAGCAAAGGGCATTTCCTGTAAAATTGAAAACTCTGTCCGGATAGTCTCTGTGCACCTGGAAACCATAACTTTCAGAGGATTCTAACTTACTCAAGCTTCATAATTACATAACAAAAGTTCCGAGTTGAAAACTGTACTCCAACTGTTTGGTAATCATGAAGCTAAACTCAACTTCATCACTCGGCTCCAGCACAACATCTTCCATCCCACTCCCCAATTCCAACTCTCACATCGTCCACCCCATTCAGACTCCTCCACAACCTTCACCTGATCTGAACCCAATTCAACATCTTCCTCAGAGCCCACAGTGACCCTAACCTTCTCTCGTTCACACCCCACCGGCTACACAATATTTCGCTTGTAGGACTCCGTTGGCCCCTCCTCAGAGCTCACCCTGACATAACGATTACCCGCAGCCACTGACTACACCCTGACACCACACTGACTAGATCACACCCCGACGGCAATCAGCGATACCACCCACTTCCCTTAACCCAGCTGGCCCTGGGTATTGTCTGTGGTGACAGCTCAAACGGGATAAGAACTCGAGACTAATTGCCGTTTCCCTCGCGACCACACTCAGCTCCGGCAACCTCTCTCACCATGTTCAAGAACTTTCCGCTGAACCATTTAACCTTCCTGCGCTCTGCCAGAGCATGCGCAACAGGGATTATCTGGGAGGGGACATGCGCACTAAATGCCTTCTCCAGCCTGACATTCCTTGCCTTGGGAACTGGTAGTGGCAGCGATTGTGAGCGGCGCTAATTTTGGATTAAGTCGGTCAGTCATAAGTAAAACGCTGGTAATAAGGAAATTAATGGATTTAAAGAGTAGAGATCCTCGGGGTGTGCCTGTTACCATCCGAGTGTGTTAAAGGAAATTCCCTCGTTAAAATCATGTGGAGTCTTCTGGATCGGAAAATAACACCACTCCGAGGACAACCAGGGACACACTGACTAGTTGGTCTCAGTGTTGGAGTTTATAATCAGGGATGGGTTAACTGAATATCTTGGACATTTTTAAGTTAATCAGTGAGCATCATAACACGTAGGTCATGCCTGACAAACCTTGGAATTGTTTGAAGAGGTGACTGAGGTAGGACATGGCAATGTTAAAAGGGACAATGCTTTCATGGACTACCAGGAGGCATTTGATAAAGTCCCACATAATAGTCTAAGGCAGAAACCTATGTAATTGAAGGCAAATTACTGAGGTGGGTGGATAATGGATAAGAACTCTAATTTGGCAGGACGTGACCAGTGGTGACCTGTAGGGATCTGTGTTAGGCATTCAGTTATTCTTATTATTCATTGGATAATGACACAATGGCGATTGCTGATGACACAATGTTAGGTGTTCAAGGTTTCTGTAATTATTTGTAGCTCAGGTGCCTGTTGCCATGGTTCTGGGTATGTTCGCTGAGCTGAGAAGTTGCTTTGCAGACATTTTTGTCTCCTATCTCGGTGACATCGTCAGTGCATGTTAAATGACATTATAGACAGTGTAGGTGATGGCATAAAATTACATCGGGATATTCATAGCCTATGTGAGGGGGCAAAATTGTGATGGAGAGAGTTCAGTGTGAGTGTGAGGTATCAATTGTGGACTGAAAGAGGATAGATCATGATGTGTTTCAAGAGTGTATGAAGTTAAGTATAGTGGAATCCCAAAGCGACTTTGGGTTTCGTTGAATAGATCTTTAAAATGCCATGAATGCATGTAGAAACAAATCATAATCTAACCAATGCCAGCATTTGTAATGAGAGGGCGACAGTACAAGGATGCAGAAGTAACGCTGCAGGTATTTAAAACTCTTTGGTCCTTACTTGGAGTACTGAGAACAGATTTGAGCATCAGGTTTCAGGAAGGATACGTTGTCCTTGGAGTGAGTACAAAAGAGGTTTACAAGAATGAGACTTTTATTCACTCATGAGATGTGAGCTTTGCCGTCTGGCGAGCATTTATTGTCCCACATTAAATGCCTTTGTGAAGATGGTGGTAATGTGCCTTCTTAAATTGCTGCAGTTGATGCTATTGGGTCATCCATCATAAGGTCAGAAGTGGGGATGTTCACTGATTCTAGAGTGTTCGGAATTGGGGACTCCTCATATACTGAACGCTCCACGTTCAAATGCAACAAAATCTGGGCAGTTTCTACAATTGTCCTGACAAGTGACAAGTGACATATGCACTAACCAAATGCTTGGCTATAACCATCACAAATAAGCGACAACCTAACCACCATCCCCTGGTATTCAATTGTATTATTATCATCAACTATCAACATCCTAGGGGTTACCATTGACCGGGAACTCAATTGGACTTACCACATAAACACAGTGGCTATAGGCATAGATCAGAGATTAGGAATACTGTGGCAAGTAATTCAGGTTGTGACTCCCAAAGCCTGATGATTATCAATGCCGCATAAGTCAGGAGTGTGATGGAATACTCCCCACTTGCCTGATTGATTTCAGCTCGCACAACACTGAACAGGTTTGACACCATCCAGAAGAGGACAGTCTGCTTCATTGGCTCGACATTCTCAGTAGCTGTAGTGTGTACCGTCCACGAGATGCACTGCAGTAATTTACCAGAGATCCTCAGACAACACCTTCCAAAACCATGACCACTTCTATCTCAAAGGAGAAGAGCAGCGAAAACATGGCAGCACCATCATTTTCAAGTTCCTCTCCTAACATTCATTCTGACTTGGAAATATATTGCCTCTTCTACACTGACACTGGGTTAATATCATGGAATTCCCTTCCTCATGTTAGTGTGGATCAACCTACCACAAGTAAACTGCAGCGGTTCAAGGAGTGGTGCCACTGTTTAAGAAGGGTGGTAAGGACAAGCCAGCGAACTAGAGATCAGTGACCCTTATGTCGATGGTGAGCAAGTTGTTGGAGCGACTCCTGACGGACAAGATATATATGTATTTGGAAAGGCAAGGACTGATTAGGGATAGTTTTGAATGGGAAATCGTGTCTTGCAAACTTGATTGAGTATTTTGAGAAAGTAACAGAGAGGATTGATGAGTGTAGAGTGGTAGATGTGATCTATATGGACTTCAGTGAGGCATTCGGCTAGGTTCCCCATGGGAGACTGATTAGCAATGTTAGATCTCACGGAATACACGGAGAACTAGCCATTTGGATACAGAACTGGCTCAAAGGTACAAAACAGAGGGTGGTGATGGAGGGTTGTTTTTCAGACTGGAGGCCAGTGGTCAGTAGAGTGCCACAAGGATTGGGTGCGGGGTCCTCTTCTTGTTGTTATTTGAATAAAAAAATTGAATGCGAGCATAAGAGGTACAGTTAGTAAGTTTGTAGCTAACACTAAAATTGGAGGTGTAGTGGACAGCGAAGAATGCTTCCTCAGATTACAACAGGATCTTGACCAGATGGGTCAATGAAAAAAAAGTGGAAGATGGAGTTTAGTTCAGATTAATGTGAGGTGCTGCAGAAAGGGAAAGCAAATCTTAGCAGGACTTATACACTTAATGGTAAGGTCCTTGGGAGTGTTGCTGAACAAAGAGACCTTGGAGTGCAGGCTCGTAGCTTCTTCAAAGTGGAGTCGTCCGTAGATAAGGTAGTGAAGAATGCGTTTAGCATGCATTCTTTTATTGGCCAGAATACTGAGTACAGGAGTTGGGAGGTCATATTGCGGCTGTACAGGACATTGGTTAGGCGACTGTTGGAATATTGCATGTATTTCTGGCCTCCTTACTATGGAAAGGTGTTGAGCAACTTGAAAGGGTTAAGAAAGGATTTACAAGAATATTGCCAGGGTTGGAGGATTTGAGCTATAGGGAGAGGCTGAAAAGCCTGGACCTGCTTTCCCTGGAAAGTTGGAGCTTGATGGGTGACCTTATAGACGTTTACAAAACTATGCAGGACATGGATAGGGTAAATAGGCAAAATCTTTTCCCTGGGGTGGAAGAGTCCAGAACGAGAGTGCATATATTCAGGATGAGAGGGGAAAGAGACAAAAGAGAACTACGAGGCAATTTTTTTCACAGAGGGTGGTATATGTATGGAATGAGCTGCCAGAGGAAGTGGTGGAAGCTCGAATAATTGCAACATTTAAAAGGCGTCTAGATGAGTATATGAATTGGAAGGGTTTGGAAGGATATGGGCCAGGTGCTGGCAGATGGGACTAGATTGGTTTGGGTTATCTGGTCGGCATGAACGGGTTGGACTCAAGGGCAATGATGAATCTACAGTGTCCTTCGGGAAGGAATTTCAGGGTTTTGACCCAGTGACTGGACGAATAGCAATATGCTTCCAATGCTGAATGACGAGTCGATTGGAGGAGAACTTGCAGATGCTGGTGTACCATGAATCTTCTGCCCTTGTCATTCTGGATGGAAGTGATTTTACATGATGAATCATGTAAGGTAACAGGCACAGGTTGTGAGGAACTATTGCACTGAAGGGGCTGCTTCCGCACTGGAGAGATTCTGTAAACCCCTTGGACTACCTTCTCAACAACACACCATTAGCCATGTAAATCTTGTCCTGTTCCTCTTACCGAAATGCAACAGTTGGCATTAAATTCCACCTGCCACTCTTCAAAAACCATGCATTTGAGATTCTCATTCAAATCCTTCACGTAAATGATAAACGGCTTTGGACACTTCACTGATTTCTGTATTAATCACAGGCCTCCAAATCTAAAAAAAACACCCTCATTGCCTACATCAGACACCCCCAGAACATGCACAGCAGTGGAACATACACTGCTCTTGCAAAACAGAAACTAATATTGTCTTCAGTTTATTTAAAAAAAAGACTATTACTCTGGGGAACAAAACAGAAATAAATAAACAATCAAAATTAGGATCTACCTGGACTCTGTCCCCACCTACCACTCATAAACAGGGCCACAGGGAGGCAAAATAAAAACAATATATTCAAGAAAATCAAAGAAAACAAACAATAAATTTATAGCTCTGATGACGAGTCATCTAGACTTGAAATCTTAGCTTGCTCCCATTCATAGAAGCTGCCTGTCATGCTGTGATCTGCAGCTTTTGTACCTTTCAACTAAATAAATAAATTCTTTCTGCTCTGTCACAATCAAACATTCCTGGAAAAGGAAAAATAGATTAAAATACATAAGGAGCACACCTGCTCATTTCAACTAAAATTAACTTAACGATATATCGATCCCCATCAAGTGCTTCTGTACAGCGACAGTGCAGGACTTCAATAAAAGCCTCCCTGCTTCAAAAGTTAGCAGCTTGTTGGCAATGAGGTCCTGCAGCAAGGTAGATTCTGAATCAGTGTTGAGGTGATGATCCAGTCCTGCTCGACACCGGTTCAAAGAGGAAATGGGTAGGTGTTGAAGATATTTCAGGCGAATGGTGACGTCAGTCAGGATTCCTTGACTGGACCAGATGAACAAACACATCCTGGGAAATTATATTCAATGAGGTTCACTGGCCTACCGTGTTCCAATCATTATCTCCAGCCGCCTCTAATTCCTGGGTCATAGACACAGTTCTTTATGAGTAGTATGTCGTGAGGCATTATTCCACGAGGTCTAGTTACTTGGAGTCTGGCTTGGCTCGTGCTGGCATGTGTGAAACTGTGCCCTATGCCCTGTGTCTCAGAAAAAAAGCATCATCTTTCACAAATGGAAGTGGCATCAAGGTTGCAACATCTGCAGTGTCTAATTTGCCCTCAGAGGTTTAGTGGACAGTGGGAGAATGGGGAGAAACCACAGGTTTGGGCAGCATTGCCGGATGACTTGGAGAGCTGTTCTTTTTCAGCATGGCTACTTGCAAGTTTGCAGCTATCATGTGACCCTTACATTTGTTCAGGACATAGAACATTGAGCATTACAGTGCAGTACAGACCATTCAGCCCTCGATGTTACACTGACCTGTGAAACCTATTTGAAGTTCATAAATCCGACATGATTCCATTTCAATCCATATGCTTATGCAATGACCAATAAAAAGCTCTAAAGTTTGATGATTCTACAACAGTTGCAAGCAGGACATTCCATGCCCCTACAGCTCTCGGAGTAAAGAAACTACCTGACTGCTGCCCTTTATCTATCGCCCCTCAATTTCAAGCTTTGCTCCCTCATGTCCGCTATTATGACTTGAGGAAAAAGGGTCTCACTGTCCAGCTAGTAAAACCCTCATATTAGCTGAGATGTCCCAATTAAAGTCACTTCTCTCAGTGCTCACTCTCTCAGCAGAGCAGGTAAGGGCTGTTTGGCAGTGACTGCTTGAAGGCTCGGTGACGTTTGTTTAACGGTTTTAATTTGAAAGTTTTTTTTAGAAAAAGCGCGGAGCGGACCCGAAAGCTGGTGTAGCGCAAGCTTACCTGGGTAAGTTGTTTTCTTTTCCCCTATAAAGGCGCGCAGGAGAAGAGATATATCTGGGGGCAGGGAAATTATGTTGCGGTGAGGCATGACTTAGGATGTGTGGCTTGGAAAAGTAGGCTTCAAGGATAGGGTGCAATCGATATGTGGAGCTTGTTCAAGGAGCAACTGTTGAGTATCCTTGATATGTATGTACCTGTCAGGCAGGGAGGAAAAGGTCGTGTGAGTGATCCGTGGTTTAATAAGGAATTAGAATCCCTTGTTAAAGGGAAGAAGGCGTGAAGATGAGGAGTGAAGGTTCAATTGGGGCGATTGAGAGTTATAACCTAGCCAGGAAGGATCTAAAGAGAGAGCTATGAGCAGCAAGGAGGGGACATGAAAAGTCCTTGGTTGGTAGGATTAGGGAAAACCCAAAGGCTTTCTATAGACATGTCAGGAATAAAAGAATACCTAGGGTAGAATAGGTCCAGTCAAGGATAGTAGTGGGAAGTTGCGTGTGGAGGCTGAAGAAATTGGGGAGACACTGAAGGAATACTTTTCGTCAGTATTCACTCAGGAACAGGACATTGTTGCCGATGTGAATATTGAGTCACAATTAAATAGAATGGATGGCTTTGCGATATGTAGGGAAGAGGTATTGGAAATTCTGGAAAGGGTGAATATAGATAAATTCCCTGGGTCTGATGGCATTTATCCTAGGATTCTCTGGGAAGCAAGTGAGGAGATTGCCGAGCCATTGGCCTTGATTTTTATGTGCTCGTTGTCTACAGGAATATTTCCAGAAGACTGGAGGAGAGCAAATGTGGTTCCCTTGTTCAAGAAGGGGAGTAGGGATAACCCTAGTAACTATAGGCCGGTGAGTCTTACCTCTGTTGTGGGCAAAGTCTTAGAGAGAATTGTAAGGCATAGGATTTATGAACATCTAGATAATAATAATGTGATCAAGGGTAGTCAGCATGGTTTAGTGAAGGGCAGGTCATGCCTCAAAAACCTTATTGAATTCTTTGAGAAGGTGATGAAGGAGGTGGACGATGGAAAAGTGGTAGATGTGGTGTATATGGATTTTAGTAAAGCGTTTGATAAGTTTCCCCATGGTAGGCTACTGCAAAAAAATACGGAGGTATGGCATTGAGGGTGAGTTGAAGGTTTGGAGTAGGAATTGGCTGGCTGGAAGAAGACAGAGGGTAGTAGTTGATGGTAAAGTTTCATTTGGGAGTGCAGTTACCAGCGGTGTTCCACAAGGATCTGTTTTGGGACCATTGCTGTTTGTCATTTTTATAAATGACCTGGAGGAGTGGCTGGAAGGTTGGGTGAGCAAGTTTTACTGATGATACGAAAGTCGGTGGAGTTGTTGACAGTGAGGAATGATGTGGCAGGTTACAGCTGGATATAGATAAGCTGTAGAGCTGGGCAGAAAGGTGGCAAATGGAGTTCAATGTAACTATGTGTGAAGTGATTCACTTTGGTAAGAGTAACAAGAAGATGGAGTACTGGGCTAGTGGTCGGATACTTGGTAGTGTGGATGAGCAGAGGGATCTTGGTGTCCATGTACACGGATCTCTGAAAGTTGCCACCCAGGTAAATAGTGCTGTGAAGAAGGCATATGGCGTACTGGCATTTATTGGTAGAGGAATTGAGTTCCGGAGTCCTGAGGTCATGTTGCAGTTGCATAATACTCTGGTGCGTCCGCATCTGGAGTATTGTGTGCAGTTTTGATCGCCATACTATAAGAAGGATGTGGAGGCACTGGAACGGGTAAAGAGGAGGTTTGCCAGGATGTTGCCTGGTATGGTAGGAAGATCATATGAGGAAAGGCTGAGGCACTTGGGGCTGTTTTCATCGGAGTAAAGAAGGTTTAGGGGTGACTTGATAGAGGTGTACACGATGATTAGGGGTTTAGATAGGATTGACCATGAGAACCTTTTTCCACGTGCGGTGTCAGCTATTACGAGGGGGCATAGCTTTAAATTAAGGGGTAGTAGGTATAGGATTGATGTTAGGGGTAGATTCTTTACTCAGCGATTCGTGAGTTCATGGAATGCCTTGCCAGTAAGAGTGGTGGACTCTCCCTCTTTATGGTCATTTACGCGGGCATTGGATAAGCATATGGAGGTTATTGGGCTAGTGTAGGTTAGGTAGGCTTCGGTCGGCGCAACATCGAGGGTCGAAGGGCCTGTACTGCGCCACATTTTTCTGTGTTCTATGTTCTCAACCTTCTTCTCGCTAATAAGAACATACTCAACTCCATCAGCCTTTCTTCATATGATCGTCACTCCAATACTTGACAACAACCTTGTAAATCGCCTCTGAACAGTTTGCAAAGGTTCGACATTCTTCCTATAATCTGGTTACCAGAACTGTATGCTCCAAGTGTGGCCTACAAGTATAGCTGCAGCATGACCTCATGCCGCCAAAACACAATCCCTCGACCAATAAAAGCCGACATACCATATGCCATCTAAACAACTCTACAAATCAGGGTAGCAACTTTCAGTGGTCTATATGCATGGACACCAACATATCTCTTGGTTCATCTGCGCTATCAAGAATCTTACTATTAGCCCAGTACTCTCAATTTCAGTTCTTCCTTCCAAAGTGAATCAACTCACACTTTTCCACATTAAATTCATTTTGCCACCTCTTAGCCCAGCTCTCTAGCTAATCTATGTCCTTGGTAACCTGCAACACACTTTGGAACTGTCCGCAACTCCACTGACCTCAGTGTCATCTTCAAATTTACTAACCCATTTTTCTACGCCCTCATGCAGATCATTTATAAAAATGACAGTGGACACAGAACCCATCACTGCAGTGCACCACTAGTAACTGAACTTCAGAACGAACATTTCCCTTTGAGATTGCAATCTGCCTTTTTTAAGCTGACTAATCGCTGACACAAACTGGTAAATTACTCTAAATCCCATGTCTCCGTATTTTCAGTAATAGCCTACCATAGGGAATCTGATCAAACACCTGACTGAAATCCATATGCACCACATCAACTGCTTTTCATTAATACACCTGTTTGGTAAACTTCACAATGAAATCAAAAGATTTGAGAGGCACAACTCACCTTTCACAAAATCGTGTTGAGGATCTGAAAGGACCTAGATGTTGTACATGATGGGATCTGTCCCCACTTCAACCATGGCTCTTACAGATGCAGGACCATTCCCATGGTTTCATCAGCACATTTTGTCCCAAGACATAGACTGCCTCTGGCGCAAAAATTAGCTTTGTGGCCTGCCTTTGTTTTCCTGATGCCGTTTCACCCTCCCCACACGGTGCGGGAAGATCAGATATACCCTGGGTATGGAGACTTCTCTGCATTAGCAACTCTGCTGGAGCGGGCTCTGCAGTTATGTGAGCACTGTTTCATAATCAAAGAGAAATTGGGACAGTTTGGTATCCAGGGAAGTTGTCGGCTATTTTCTTAACTTTGCCCCCAATGGTTGGACTGCTGTTTCAACAGACTATTGAATAATGAATGCAGCTCTTATTAAGTGTCAAATATCATTCGACTTTAGGAAATACTCAAAACTCCCTGCTGGCAAATGAATGCCATTTATCTGTCACCAACGTGGCCAGACGACAGAGGCTGACAGCATTTCAATCATTGTCATAGACATCCAACCTCTCTGAACGGGTGTGCACAATGATTAAACGTATAGATCCCACAAACAGACTGGCACATTTGACATGAGTCCAAGCTATACCTGCCAATTCCATCAGCATCAGGCACTGCCAGCAAAAATGTTGTCCTTGTTGGCACTTTGGGTCCTGCCCCACCAACATAGCTGTATTTCCATCTAAACCTTGCCACCTGATATGATTTATCGTCAACAGCTTCATTTTGGAGATCAGTGGATGACCCGGTTGGAGTTCAGCCAATAATTCGCTTGCGAGAAACAATTTTGCTCTTCATATTACGATGCCACCTACGATGGTGATCTGTTTGCACCAGGTCCAGACAGGATTCCAACCTGGCTGTGATCAGTCTTTCGTTTCCAACCTCAACACATTTCTTTTTGTTTAGTCAGGACTGGGTCGTTTGATTCCATAGTTTGATATTGTCAGAGATGACAAGAAGGTATGGAAAATAAAGAGAGTGAAAGCATGGAAAGGTTTAAAGCATGAAGACTACTGGCAGTCTGTGGTCTGTGGAAGGCTAGATGGGATAACCATAGAGGAATGCTGTTACACCAATGAGCAGATTAAGAGTAAGGCTGAAAACGCCACAATGGCTAGGTGATTTAACACTTAGTAGGGCTAGTTTCTCTGTTAAGTGTTATTATGACAAGATTGGGACCACAAATATTTGGAACATGAAATTAAATATCCAATTAATAGTTAGCAGATTCAGTTTGAGACAGGAGACTATCGTAATAGATTGAATAGTCAAATATCAGTGGTTTGTTATGTAACTAGAATGAGGTACTTTGATTAATAGAGTTGGACATGCGAATAAACTAACAGAAAAATGATTTTAAAAATATGAAAAAAAAACGGACGCTGAGGTTCTGAGCATTCAAGAATCTGCATTCTCAGTGTCACAGTTCTTCGTGTGCAAATAAAAAGACCTACTTCGTGAAGAACTCTTTGCGTCTCCTGGTGATTTCCTACATTTTCTCCATGACAAAAGTTGTCCAGAAAGTTTAAAACCAGACCAGACTCCTCCAATGGTGGTAGCAGTCATGGTGTATCCACTATTGGGAGTCAGCTTCAGGCATTACCCACTTGACCAACTGGTGGTGTTGCAACAGACGACTGAATAATGAATGCAGCTCTCATTACATGTCATTGTTTGTCGAATGACCTTGTTTGTCAATGTGCCATTGTGATTCAATGAGGATTCCCATAAACATGCACCAATAAATATCCAAGGTCTACACATCGTCCCTATTTATCAGAAGATTTGCTAATCACTGAGACGATCAAGAAAGATCATTTAATATCTGTCCAAGAGCACAGCAAGGAAACATATTGTACTCCAAGACATCCGAAGTGACCTCTTCGTGCTACAGCGTGGACAAGAGTGAGTTGTACACGTTGAAAGATAATGCAAGTGCAATCAAGGTTTTCTCGGCTCCCACGTCTTATCAAATGTGGAGGCACAACTCACGAACCTGGAAAGCTAAGCGATCATCAAACTATTATAGTTTGCCGTAGGCGCAGCACTATTGATACACATTATTGGTCGATTCGTATTTGTGGAGTTTTGAAAGTAATGCTGAGCCAGTTTTTAAAGTCACGTAAATACCAAAGGATTGCATTGAGGAGTTTTACGCAAATGTGCACGGGACCTGTTGGTATCAAAGCTGGGAAATGAGCCATGTGAATGTGCCATTGTGATTCAGTGAGAATTTCAATAAACATGCATCAATTAATGAGGGATGGAAACAATATACTTGACCGCGTTTTTTGGGGGTATCATTAGCCGGTGAACAGTTCCAGGGAATGGGGGAGAACATTTTACAAGGTCTACTGCAGGTTGATATTTATCTGAATGATGTGCTAAATAAAGTGACGATCAACATAAACGTGTTTAATGTTTCTCCAAATCCTTAGGAAGGTAAAGAAAGTGTGTTCCAAGGCATCTGAACTGAACTCATTGAGCTACTGCATCAACAACAGTGGGTTTTACACATGAGGGTATCCAAGCGTTCCTCAGTTCCCACATCTGTATCAGTACTTTGGTATTTCTTTGGGTTGATGAATTATGACAGAAAATTCTGTAATTAGCTGGAATTCATTCTGGCAGCTTAACTTCGCTATTCATAAAGAGCCAGCTTTGCAAATAGTCAAGTCATCAGGAAATATCCTTTCAGGAATTGAAAAAGCAACTGTTGGCATTTAAAGTTTTGACACTTTCTCATCCCCAGTGAGATGTGGTGCTGACATGTGAAATCTCCCTGCTCGGCATCCAGTTACTGCTGGCTCAACGACAGCTCAGCAGAGGATTGCCCAGTAGTATATACTTCCCAGACTTTCGCTGATGCCGAATGAAAATACATCCAGAGCGAGAAAGAAAGTTTGGCGATAATCTTTTGTGCGATAAAATATATCCAAACAATGCATTCAATTAATATGTTACTACACATACGTTTGATGTGGTAATGGATCAAAAAGCCCTGTTAAGGCTTCCCGAGTAAGAAAGGGCAATCGCACTTTTATCTTCAGGTCGAATTCAAAAGTGAGCTCATATTCTGAGTGCAAGGAATTACAAGTTGGAATAGCATGCATGCCTGCATCCAACTCCCTACGGCGGATACACCATGGTGAGTTCGAGCAAAGGAAGACTCCATTCTGGTTTTCAACTTCCTGGTCATCTCTGACAATATCACACTGAGGACACAAAAATATCCTATCCTGGCGAAACAAAAACAGCTGGTGTGTTCGAAACGAAAGGGTGATCACTACCAGGATGGAATCTTTTCTGAACATGGCGAGATCAAACGACAATTGTCCACTGCATATTAATATGGGGAGCAAGCGTATTTGTCACAAGCAATGGTCACTCTTAGATGACAGGTCAACTCCACCGGGGTCATCCTGTGATTTCCAAAATGAAGATGTTGACGAGAAGTTATTTCTTGTGACCAGAACTGGTTGCCGATGCAGCCATGTTGCTGGAGCAATATCCACAATGCCAGCAAGGACAGAAATTGTCACCAGCAGACCACTCTCTTCATGGGAATGTCCAGGTATAACCTTGCATCAGTTGCACATTGAATGTGCAAGTCCGTTTGCAGGATATATGTAAGGAAAGCTGCACCTGTTGCCAGGTAGTCTGGTGGAAGTAACAGTTCAAACTTTGAGGGCAAAGTTAAGAAAACAGCTGACAACTTCACAGAATTCCGTACTATGCTACATTTCATCTTCCCAGATGTTGTAGCGAGTGGAAAGCAACATCTAGTTTGCCCATGCAAGCCACAAAAATGCTCTTTGTGTGAGAGACAGTTTATGTCATGGGACAAAGTCTTCTGTTGAAACCATGGGAATAGCCTTGCATGGGTAAGAAGGATTGTGCGGGTGAGGGCAGATCCCATGATGTACAATACTTCGGTCTAACAGTCAGTACTGAACAAATGTGGGGATCACATGATAGCTGTAACCTCACAAGTGGCCAGGAGAAATTCACACCCAGTGCTTCAGAACATCCAGCAAGGCTGTCCAACATCTGCATTCTCCTGATTCTGGAATAAACTTCTGAGGTCGAGATGAAGCCAGTTAGTGTTGCAGCATTGTCGTCGTTACCATGTGTGGAAGAAGCTAAACATTTTATAACAGGCAAGAGTTGGACCGCAGATCAGCACATGCCGACATTAGATACGCCATGTTGGAGTTGTGGACCTCGTGGGTAAATGCCTCAGGAGATGCTACAGGAAAAAGAAGGGCCTATAGATCAGGACTTAAAGCAGGATGGACGTCATGTTTGGAAAAGTGTCAGCCTGGGAACTGCATTGACATAATATTCCACGTTATGGCTGCTAATCAGATCTAGTCAGGGTGTTCTTACTGGCAGGTGTTGCAGGGGTTCTGTTACACACGAGGAGCGACTCTAAGAAGGCAAGGTCAGTGTCATATACTATGCATGTGTAAAATCTTGAACTGTATCCTGTTGCGTATTACACACGCAGAGCTTAGCAATCTCCAAGCTTGGCCGTAACAGAGAAAGTTGTCGTCCAGCTGAAAGAATGCGGCTGCAGGTGCGTTTGGTATTCTCCCTGAGGCATTGAGGTGGAGAGGCACTGAGCTCCCAATGCAGCTGCAAGCCCTTATCTGCCTTATGTGGAAGGAGGAGAGTATCCCTTGAAAACCCCAAATGCCACAGTTGTGAATGTTTTCAAAAAAAGTGAACTTGTCAGACTGTGCTAACTACAGCATACTCTCTCTGATGACGACCATTGGAAAACGGATCACCAAGATTCTTGTCAACTATCTCCTCCCTGTGCCTGAGGAGCCCATCCGGAATTTCTGTGGGTATTTCAGCGCCAGACATAGAACATAGAACATAGAGCATAGAACATAGATCATAGGAAAATACAGCGCAGTACAGGCCCTTCGGCCCTCGATGTTGCTCTGACCCAAGCCCACCTAACCTACACTAGTCCACTATCCTCCGTATGCCTAGCCAATGCCCGGTTAAATGCCCATAAAGAGGGAGAGTCCACCACAACTACTGGCATGGTATTCCATAAACTCACGACTCGCTGAGTAAAGAATCTACCTCTAACATCTGTTCTATACCTACAACCCCTTAATTTAAAGCTATGCCCCCTCGTAATAGCTGACTCCATACGTGGAAAAAGGTTCTCATGGTCAACCTTATCTCAACCCCTAATCATCTTGTACACCTCTATCAAGTCACCCCTAAACCTTCTTTTCTCCAATGAAAACTGCCCCAAGTGCCTCAGCCTTTCCTCATACGATCTTCCTATAATACCAGGCAACATCCTGGCAAACGTCCTCTGCACCCATTCCAGTGCCTCCACATCCTTCCTATAGTATGGCGACCAAAACTGTACACAAGCCACAGACGGGCACAAAGGACATGATTTTTACTGTTAGACGCTCTGAGACCTTTCAAAGTCCTTTGACACCATCAAACATGAAGCATGTGGGCGGCACGGTGGCACAGTGGTTAGCACTGCTGCCTCACAGCGCCTGAGACCCGGGTTCAATTCCCGACTCAGGCGACTGACTGTGTAGAGTTTGCACGTTCTCCCCGTGTCTGCGTGGGTTTCCTCCGGGTGCTCCGGTTTCCTCCCACAGTCCAAAGATGTGCGGGTCAGGTGAATTGGCCATGCTACATTGCCCGTAGTGTTAAGTAGGGGTACGGGTGGGTTGCGCTTCTGCCGGTTGGTGTGGACTTGTTGGGCCGAAGGGCCTGTTTCCACACTGTAAGTCTAATCTAATCATATGTGGAGCGTTCTTCTCTGCTTTAGTTGCATCATGAAATTTCTCACCATTCCTCACCTGGTCCAGAATGATGTGTAAGTCATTTTATAGACAAACGGCTTCAAGACTGACCCAGTCTGCCTCTGAACCAGTGTCAAGCAGGGCTCCGTCATCACCACCAAATCGCTCAGAATCTACCTCACTGCAGGACTTCACGGCAAATGTGCTGCCAACTTTATGCCAAGGGAGTTTGTACTGAAGTCCTGCTATATCCCACAAACCCTTGATTGGGGAGTTAATGTGAGCCATAAGTTGTTTTTAGTTGAAATGAGCAGATGCCCTTTCTCTGGATTTTTAACCGTTCCCAGATTCCTTTTTCAGGAGTATTAAATAGCAGCAGAGCAGAGGCAATTTATAAAAAACGTTTCGTTGAATTGAACAAATACTGGCGATTACAGCGGTTCAGACATAATCCATGAGAGAGCAAGCTAAGATTTTATGACGAGAATACCCCGCATCTGAGCTCTTCATTTGTTGTTTAATTTATTTGAATACCTTGACTTTATTATCATATTGGCGCTGTGTGGCCCATGCCCAGGAGTGGTTGTTCGGCACAGGGAGAGCCAATTTTTGATTGTTTGTTTCCTTCTGCCTTTCCCGAGAGGAACAGTGCATTTTTTTTTGTTTTACAAAGTGAAATCTGCATTTATTTCTGTTTTGAAAGAGCAGAGTGAATGTCCTGATACGATGGCGATTCGGGCAGAGTCTGTTGCACACAGTGGGTGTTGCTTTTCAGATTGGAGATTTGTGATGAATTTTGCAATTGGTGATGTGTCCAATATCGTTTGTGATTTATGTAAATGATTTGGGTGAGAATGTAGGTTGCAAGGATTGCGAGGAGTGGCAGGTGGAGTATAATTTTGTTACATGCGAAATGTTGCATTTTGCAAAGAGGAACGAGGTAAGACCAATTTTGGAGCGGCCAGTGGAGTGTTGTCGAAGAGAAAGTCCGAGGGGTTGACAGAATCTCTATAGTGCAGAAGTAGGCCGTTTGACAGAACCGGCCCATACTATCAGTCCCATTTTCCTTACGTGCAAATGGAGAAGCCCAAATCAATATCCTGGAAAGCTCAGCGATGTTCAAACCACTACAGTGAAAGATAACGCAAGGGAAACCAAGCGTTCATCGGCTCCCACGTCTGCATCAGAGCGTTAGTCTTTTCTTTGGTTAGTGAAATATTATGGATAATTGTGAAATATCCTGGCTTCTATTTTGGCAGTGGAGATTTGGTATTCAGAAAGGGCCATCTTTGCAAATACTTCCATCACCAAGAAGAACCCTCACTGGAATTGAAACAGCAGTTCTCACCATTTAATGTCTTGGCACAGAATGATCTCCAGTGAGATGTGGCGCTGACATGTGAAGCCTTACCATATGGTATCCAGGTACTGCTGGCTCACTGATAGAGGGGACTGCCTGATAGTATATGTCTCCCAGAGTTTGGCTGATGCTCAATGTGTCAGGTTTGCAAATTGTCCCATTCCAAGAAGCAGCCTTTTGTTGAGCTATTTTTGACTTTGTCGACCCCACTCTAACACTGGGCCTTTCCTAGACTTGAAAGAGCAGAGTGTTCACCCGGTGCTGTGCCTGTCTTGGGATTATCTCATGCAGGAAATGTCAGGTGCTCTTGTTCATTTTTCCATTTACATCTTTAGTTTTATGAGAGTGGGGGATTGTTGATTAACTTAGATACCTGTGATGAATACAAGAATGGACGCTGGGTCCATTGCCATTTGTCATTTATGTAAATGTTTAAGCATTGACAATGCAGGAAACATGGTTACATGTATGAAACGAGCTCCCAGAGGACGTGGTGGAGGCTCGTACAACTCCAATATATAAAAGGCATCTGGATGGAAATACGAATAGGAAGAGTTTTGCTGGATATGGGCCAAGTGCTGGTAAGTGTGACTGGATAAATTTAGAATATGTGGGTGGAATGGTTGAGGAGGACTGAAGAGCCTGTTTCCATGTTATACGTCTCTGCAACACGATGTTTAGTAATTTTTCCAGATGTCACCAAATTCTGACGGATAGTAGACAGTGAAGTAGGTGATCAAAGATTCCAAATGTAACCTGATGAATTCGGCCAATGGGCCGAGGAGGGCAGTTGGAGTTTAGTTTTGATAAATGGGAGATGTTTCATTTTGTTAAAATGGACATGACAAGACTGACACAGTTAATGGTTCGGCCTTTGGAGAATTGCCAAAGAGCGACCTACGGTTTGATCGAACCTCTATAGTGCGGAAGCCCACCATTTCGCCTCTCGTCCACACGACCAGTACCACTTGATGTGCGTGCAAATGTAGAGGCAGCATTCATTAGGCTGGGGAAAGTGAAGCAATAATAAAACCACTATGTTTACCGTATTCACAGTGCTGGTCGTACCCATTGTGGTTCAGTTTGCCTTTGTGGAACCATATTTTGAAGCCAGATAAATAACCGATCCATCACAGTGAGGACTTATATGCAAAACGCGATAGGCTTTGGCCTTCATGAAGCTAGATATGAGCCATGTGGACCTACCATTGTGATTTGATGAAGATTCCCATAAATATGTTTCAATTAATACCCATAATGGTTTGTATCAATATCCGAGATGGTTTTTGGTGTTGGGATATCATCAGCCTTTGAAATTGTCCAGTGAACAATGGAGGACTTCAGGATACGATCTGTCTGAATGATGCACCAATAACTGTGAAGAGCATTTTGAGAGATTAGGCACAGCAATTAAATGGTTCTCCAGTGCCTGAGAAGGAAAAATGTGTATTCTAAGGCAGCCAAGTGACCTCCTTGAGCTATAGCATCGACAAGACCAGGTCAAACACGTTGGAAAATTAAGTGAGGTCAATCATGTGTGCCCTGGCTCCAACCAGAACTTCGATTTGAACGTAGGTTGGTGAAATATGATACTGAAGCTTCCCATTATGTCTCCATCTTGGCAGCATGGATTTGCAATTCAGAAATAATCAGCATGGCAAATAATTTCATCGCCCAAAAGTAACCTTTAAGGAAGTGATAAAGCAGTCTTTGTAGATGGTGTTAGCACACAATAGTCCACAGTGAGAAGTGGTGCTGACATGTGATGCCTTCCAATACAGTTTTGTTCACTGATAGCTCAGCAGAGATGGTAGATGCATCACAAACTTTCGCTGATGTCAAATGAAGACACGTCCAGACGGAGAAGGAAGGTTTGCTGGTAACCTTTCATGTGAGAAAGTTCCACCAATACCTTATAGGACATCAATTTGAAATATAAATGGACTACAAACCCCTGCGAGGGATACCTGATGATGACAGGGCCATCACGGCTCAATCTTCAGGTAATATTCAGGGGCTGCCATGCTCAGTGCATATAAGGTCAGAAAACTGTGCGCAATCATGTGTTAAATGCAGTTGCGTGAAGCCTGCTCCCAATGGTTTATACACCATGGTGGGTGCCATCACGAAAAGAGTCTGTTCTGGTTTTAAACATTTTGGACACGCTTCACATTATGTCTGACAACATCAGACTGTGGATGCAAAAAGATCCCTTTCTGGTGAATAACAAACAGCTGATGGTGTTGGAAATGAAAGGGGCATTACAACCAGAATTAAATCCTTTCTGGACTTGGCGAGCCTAGATGTCCATTGAGTATGACATAGTAATACGGGGAGCAAGTGTGTTTGTCCCAAGCAAAGGTCACTGTCAGATACTGACTGAACTCCACCAGGGTCATCCTGTGATTTCCAAAATGAAGATGTTGATAAGAAGTTTTTTCTGATGGCCGGAATCAGATGCCGACGCTGCCATGTTCGTGGGGCAATGACGAGAGTGCCAATCAAGACAAAAATTGCAAACAGCAGCTGCACCACATCCATTGGACTGGTCGTGTAACACATGGACTCAGTTACACGTCAACTGTGCCAGTGTTTTCATGGTGGTTATGCATTTAATCATTATATACACATAAATTGTTTGGAAGTGCATAAAGTGCATTTGTCAAATGTGAAGATGACAATTGAGAAGTTCTGAGAATCTTTCACAATACAAAGAAACTGGAAGTGCTGGTCACAGATAACAGGCCATCATTTAGCAGGAGGGAACAGTATGTATTTCCTAAAGTGGAATGATATTCAGCATGAAAGGACAGCTGCATCTGTTTTCTGATAGTCTGGTGGAAAGAGCAGAACAAACATTGAAAGAAAGTTTAAAGGTACAACCTACAACTTCAGTCAATACTCAAATGTCCCAATTTCTTATTAATTATAGAAACTGTAAATACACAAATGCAGGAGCAGAAGAATTGGCAATTGCAGAGAAGACTCTACTCCACATTAAATCTGATGTTCTTCAACCTTGTGGAGTGTGTGAAAAGGTGTCATGAACGCCAATGCTGGGCAGAAGACATTTCAATTCGAGAGAGGTAGTTTAGTCCAGGAGACAGAATTTGCAGTTAAAACAATTGGAAATGTCATGCATGCATAAGAGGCATGGTCGAATGATGTACAATTCTCAAGGTACAGCCGTGATCCTGAATAAGGATTTGTGTCACCTGATAGGTATAACATCAAAAGTTAGTTAGGAATAAAACATACCCAGCCCCTCGGAACATCTGAAAAGCTGCCAGAAACTGTGAGCTCTCCCTGTCCTCTCAGTGTCTAAGAGACTGCTGAGGACAAGATTGACATGACAGATGTCGCAGCCTTGATGCCATTACCACCAGCAGAAAAAGACGAATTCCTGCTGAGATGCTACATGGGCAAGAGGCAGGCCGCAGTCCAGTACATGCCGGCAGTATCTGAGCCAGAATCTGTGGAACCAAATCTGGTGTGTGTATGCCCCAGGAGAGGCAACAGGAAACAGAATGAGCTTATTTCTCAGGACCGCGATGGGGAAAAAGGTAATTATTGAAATGAGGTCAGTGAGGTCGTCCTCACTGAACTTGATTTCCCAGATTGGACCAAGTTAACTGCCCCGATCAGGTAGTTCAGACAGTCAGATGTACGGGGAGGTCTGCTCACCTGAGTTTCCATCTCTGTAAAGTCTCGCTGAATTATTATGTAGTGTGCATGTGTACATTGTTGAATTTCATCACCCAGCATATTACACGCAAGGAGCTCAGCTTTACCATGTCATGGATAGAATATAGATGGCAATCCACCAGATGAAGATGACTGCAGCTGCATTGGCTCTCCCCGTAAAGCATTGATGTGTGAGGCACGGAGCTCCCAGTGCAGTGGAATGCCCTTGCGTGACTGATCTGGAAGGAGGAGATGAAAAATCATTCGTTGTTTCAAAATAGGCAACAATTCAGACAGTATTAAAAACAGGAGAATATCACTGATGTTGACCATTGGACACTCATCATCAAAGTCGTTTTCAGCTATCTCTTTCCTGTGGCTGAGGAACTCCTCCCAGAGTCTCAGCGTCAGTGAAACAAAGTCAAGCACAGTGGACATGTATTTCACTGTTGTCTATGTCCCTCTTGAACTTCATAAAGGTCTTTGAAACCATCAGTTTGAAAGCATTTGTGGAACATTCTTCTCCCCATTTGTTGCAGCTTGAAGTTTGTCACCATCTTTCGACGCTTCCACAAATGCATGTAAGCCATCGTAGCGTCAAACGGCTTCAATACCTATCCAGTTGGGCAGGGCGGTGTCAGTAACTCAACACTGTTCTGAATCCACCTCACTGCAGGATGGCATTGCTGACAAGCTGGACAGTTTTGAGCCCAGGTGGCTTTTATTGTCGTCCTTCATTTTTGCTGTCCCAGAAGCTCTTGATGGGCTTTCGTGTGAGGTTAAGATAATTTTATTTAAAATGAGCAGACGTACTACATCTGAATTTTAACCAGTGTTGTTACTCTCCCAGGAGCAACAAAGCAGAGGCATTTTATTTTTATTTAGATGAAAAGATCTAATGCTGGAAATCACAGTGGGTCAGACAGCATCCATGAGAGTGAGCATGCTAAGTTTTAATATCGAGATGGCTCTTCATCAGAGCTGTTCGTTTATTGTTGGTTTTCATAGATTTGCTTGAGTTTAGTTTTATATTGGCCCCGTGTGGTCGCTGCCCACGAGTGCTTGGTGGGGACTGAGTGCAGGGAGAGACAGTTTTTGGTTGTTTATTTCCTTCTGACTTTGGCGAGAGGAATAGTACCTTTTCTGTTTTAGAAATTGAAAGCAGGTTTAGTTTCTATTTTAAGAGCTGCAGTGTGGTGTCTGTTCTGGGAATGTCTGTTGCAGGCAGTGAGGGTTGTTTTTTTCAGGCTGCAGGCCTGTGACGAATACAGGAATGGGTGGTGGGTCGAATGCCATTTGTCGTTTACATAAAGGATTTTGATGAGAATATTGCATGCATGTTTTGTGAGGAATGGCAAGTGGAGTTTAATTTTAATAAATGCAATGTGCTGCCATTTGGTAAGATGGACAGGACAAGACTTACACAGTTCATGTGGAGTGTTGTAAAAAAGAGGACCCTCGGGGTTGGTAGAACGTCGACAGTGCATAAGCAGGCCATTCAATCAAACAGGTCCACATAACCAGTGTCATTTGCCTTGCACCCAAAGAAAACAGACTGTCAAGAAACTGGAAAGTGAAGCATAATCAAACCATTGTTGCAATCCCTTTGAGCAGCACTGGTCATCCTCATGATTTGCCTTTGTGGAAAGTTTAAAGGAACGGTGAACCAGTTTTCTAAGCCATGTAAATAAACATTCCTTCATCAGCTGGCAAACCGGTGAACAACAGAGAACAGTTTACAAGGTCTATCCCCAGTTTGCTATTTATCTGAATGATGTGCTAATAACTGGGAAGATTAATTAACAGCATTAATGCTTCTCCAAGGTCAGAAGAAGGAAAGAAATTTGTGTTCCAATGCACCCCCAAGTGACCTCCTTGAGCTACACGATGGAGAAGTGCGGGTTACACGCATTCGAAGGCTAAATGTCGGCAACCTCAGCTCCCACGTCTGTATCTGAGCTTCGGTGTTAATTTAGATTGGTGAATTATTATGGAAAATTGGCAGAGACGGCTCCCCGATCGTCTAAGCTTGGCAGACTTTTGTTATGATGAAGGAAGATACATTTAGGTAGAGAATGGAAGTTGGGCTGGAATCTTTTGTGTGAAAAAGTTCAACTACTAACTTTTTGTAACTATCTTTGAAGCATTAATCCTACTCTGGCTACCGGTCATGGGTGGCATCCCACTTCTAGTTTCAGGTCATATTCAGCAGTGAGCTCTTATTCTGAGTGCATGCGATTTCAAATTGGGACACCATCTGTGTGGTCAAGGGGTTACTGACTGAAGCCAACTCCCAATGATGGATACACCATGGTGGGTGTCATCCCTGGATAAGTCTGTTCTCGCTTTAATCTTTCTGGACAGCTCCAGTCATTGCTGACAATAACAGACTGTGGACGCGAAATTAACCCATCCTGGCCAAACAAAAATCAACTGCTGGTTTTGGAAATGGAAGAGTCATCAAAACCAGGCTGGAATCCTTTCTGGACCTGGCGAGACCCGATGTCCATTGAAAACTGCTAACATGGCTGGCAAGCATGTTTGCCACAAGTACTGGCTGAATTGTACCAGGGGCATCGTGTGATTTCCAAAATGAAGATGCTGACGAAATGTTATTTTTGGTGACCAGGATTGGAAGCTGGTTCAGCCATTTTGGTGGGGTAGTACTCAGAGTGCCAACAGGGTAAAAAATTGTCACCAACAGTGCACGATACTGATGGAATTGGCCAGGCATAGCCTGGACCCGAGTGTGAAAAGCAACCCACTTTGCCTGCATAGTTGAATGTGCCAGTCCGTTGATGGAATCAATACTTCTAAATACTGTGCATCCCTTTCCCCTTTCAAAGTGGTTTGATATGCATAAAATTCATTTGGCAAATTTGTGGATGACAATTGAAAAGTTGTCAGCCTCTAGTGTCTGGACTCAGTGGTGGGATAAAATGGCATTTATTTGCCAGCAGGGAATTCTATGTTTTTCCGAAAGGTGAACGGCTTTCTGCATGTAATAACGGCTGCGTCCGTTGTCTAATAGGCTGGCAGAAACAAACTTCCAAACACTGAAGGCAATTTTCAGAAAACAGCTGACAGGTTTATTGGATAACAATCTGTCCCAGTTTCAGTTTTATTATGGAAACAGCGCTGATGCAACTGTAGAGACAGCTCCAGCAGAATTGTTTCGGTAGAGAAGATTCCACAGCAAGTTAAATCTGATCTTCCTGGACCTTGTGGAGAGGGTGAAACGGCAATGGGAATGGCCATGCCGGCCACAAACCCTCTTCGCATGAGAGACCGTATACTTCAAGGGTGAACATGTGCTGGTCCCATGGTATATCTGGAATAACCCTGCATGGATAAGAGGCATGGTCGAAGTGAGGCTGGGCCACATGATATACAATCTTTGGGTCCTTTCCAGAAAGGAATAATTTGATTCGAGATAGTTAACACGGTTTTGTAAACAGGAGGTCATGCCTCATAAACCTTTTTGAGTTCTTTGAGAAGGTGACCAAACTGGTGAATGAGAGTAAAGCGGTTTATGTCCTTTACATAGATTTCCGTAAGGCACTTAATGAGGTTCCCCATCGTAGCGTACTGAAGAAAACATGGAAACTTGAACTGAGAGTGATTTATCAGAAGTTGGTTATCTGAAAAAGGACAGAATGTAGTGGTTGATAGAAAATGTACATCCTGGAGTTCAGTTACCTGTGGTGTACTGCAATGATGTATTTTGGGTCCACTGCTGTTCGTCACTTTTATAAATGCTCTGAATGCGAGTGTTGAAGGATGGATTAGTAAAGTTGAGGATGAAACTAAAATCAGTGAAATTGTGGACAGTGACAAATGGTATTGCAGGTTACAGAGGGACACATAACCTGCAGAGATGGACATGAGAAGTGGCAAATGGAGTTTAACGTGGAAACGTGTGAGGTGATTCACCTTGGAAGGATCAACAGGAATAATGAGTATTGGACTGATTTTCAGACTTCTGGTAGTATAGATGAGCAGAGAGATCTTCGTTGAAAGTGCCCACCAAGGTTAGTAGGGGTGTCAAGAAGACATACGATGTGTTATATTGAGTTTCTGAGCCATGAGGTCATCTTGCAGCTGGAGGAAATTCCGGTGCAGCTGCACTTCGAGTATTGTGTATTTTCTGGTGACTGCATTACAGGATGAATGCAGAATATTTGGAAATGTTTCAGAGACGATTTATAATGATGTTGACTGGTATAAAGGAAAGTTCTTATGAAGAAAAGCTGAGGGAGTTGAGGCTGTTTTCATTAGAGTGAAGAAAGTTTATATGTGACTTAGTTGAAATATCTAAGTTAATCAGAGGATTCAGGGTGGAGGGTGAGAGCCTTTTACTGCAGATTGTGCAGGCTCGCATGAGGGGACACAGATTTGAATCGAAGGGAGATAGATACAGTACAGATGTCAGAGTTAGTTTCTTTATTCAGAGAGTTGTACAGGTGTGAAATGCCCTGCCTGCAACTGTCATAGACTCATCAAATTTATGTGCATTTAAATGGTCATTGGGTAAACATATGGATGAAAATGAAGTTGTGTAGGATAGATAAGCTTCAGCTTGGTTCCACAAATCATCGTAACATCGCGGGTTGAAGGACCTGTGCTGTGCTCTAGTGGTCTCTGTTCTATATCTTGAACAAAGACGCAGATAACATGACAGCTGCAAATTCTCAAGTGGCCAGTCTCAAAACATGCCCAGCCCTTCAGAACATCCGACAAGTCTGTCTGAACCTGTGGGTTCTCCCAGTCCTCCCAGTATGGAAGACACCTCTGAGGGCGAGATGGATGTGACAGATGTCTCAGCCTTGACACCATTACCACCTGCTAGAAGAACATAAATCTTTTCTGAGATGCAAGATGTGGGCCACAGTCCAGTACATGGCACTATTGGCCAAGCAAAGTCCGAGTAAGTGGACATAGTGGGAAAATGTCTCAGGATATGTGACAGGAAAGAGAATGGGCCCATGTGCCAGTACTTAGAGGAGGATATAGGTAATGATTGGAACGTAGTCACCCAGTGAACCTCATTAAATATAAATCCCCTGGTTGGGACTCTTCACCTGCTCCAATCAGGGGGTCCTAACTGGCACGGGTGTCAGGTGTTCTGCTCACTCGAGGAGACATCTGTGTGAAGGCGAGGTCAGTGTCATGTCCTGTGTACGTGTAAATTCTTAAAATGCATCGCCCAGCATGTTGCATGCAAGGAGCTCAGCAATACCCAGATGAGACAAAGAAGACTGTCCTCCAGCTTCATAACAAGGCTGGGGGTGCAAGTGGTACTCCCCCTGAGTGTGGAGGTACTGCTCTCCCAGTGCAGCGGCATGTCCTTGTCTACCTTATCTGGAAGGAGGGGCGCATCCCAGGAGAGCTCCCAAATGCCATGGTTGTGTGTGTGTTATCACAAAACGGAACATGTTAGACTGTGAGAACTCCAGGGGAATACCCTTAATGTCGAGCATTAGAAAACTCATTGCCAAGGTCCTGTTCAACTCTCTCAGCCCAGTGCCTGAGGAATTACACCGGAGACTCAGCATGGATTTCTGTCACAGAGGAGCACAATGGACATGATTTTCACAGTTGCATGTAGCGTTCTTGGACTTTACAAACGCTTTTGACACCATCAATCAGGAAGAATTTTTGTAGCGTTCTTCCCCACAGTATTTATAACATGAAATTTATCACCAACCTTCCCCTCCTCCACAATGACATATATGTCATCATAATGACAAATGGCATAAACACCTGCCATTTGCCCCTTTGAACTGGTGGGAAGCAGGGCTGTATCATCACCACAAAACTTCTGAACCTATGTTGCTGCAGGACCACTCCACTGACAAGCAGCGCATATTTGAGCCAAGGGGGCTTTTATTTTAGTCCTGCACAGTTGCTGTCTCAAAAACTCACATTGTGCTCCAGTGTGAGTGATAAATTATTTTTAGTTGAAATGAGAAGGTGCACTTCCTCTGGATTGCAAACCAGGAGTGCTCAATAGCGACAGAACAGAGAGAGTTTATTTGTTTTGTTGAAAAAAACCAAATGCTGGATACTACTGCAGGTCAGACAGCATCCATGACAGAGAGCAAGCTAAGATATAGAGTCTAGATGATTCCTCATCAGAGGTGTTCATTTATTGTTTGTTTTCTTTGATTTACTTGAGTTTCTTTTTATGTTTGTTGTGCACATGGACTTCAGTGAATTGGAGGATGCATAGATTAGATTATTTTATATTAGAATGAATCCTCGGCACAGCGTCGTGGGCCGAAGAGTCTGTTCTGTGCTGTACTATTCTGTGTTCTATCTTGGCCCCCTATAACGCCAGCCCATGAGTGGTTCATGGGAGAAGAGTCCAGGGAGGGCCAATTTTTGATTGTTTATTTCTTTCTGTCTTTCTCCAGTGTAATAGGGTATTATTTTGTAGAAAAAGTGAAAGCAGCTTTAGTTTCTGTTTTGTAAATGCAGAGTGTATGTCACACTGTTAGGGTTATTTTTTTCAGATTGGAGGCACATGACAAGTGTAGAATTCCGTGCAGGTCCATTTTGATGAGAAGTTCAGGTGTATGGTTTGTGAGGAGTGGCAGGTAAGTTTAATTTTGATGAATACAAAATTTTGCATTTAGGTCAAAGGAACAGAGCAATACCTTCACAGTTTATGGTTGGACCCATGAAATGTTGTGGAACAGAGAGTCCCAGGGGTTGACAGAAACTCCACAGTGCGGATGTAGGCCTTTTGGTACAGTAGACCCATAGGCTGTGTGATATATTGTGCACATGTAAAACTTTGAACTGTATCCCGCAGCATATTACACGCAAGGAGCTCAGCAATCCCCAATCTTGGACAAAACAGAGAAACTTAAGACTGAGGCTGCAGGTGGAATTGGTATTCTTCCTGAGGTATTGAAGTGTCGAGGTACAGAGCTCCCAGTGCAGCTGCATGCTCTTGTCTAACTTATCTGAAAGGAGGAGAGCACCCCTAGAGAGTTCACAAATGCCACAGTTGTGAGTGTTTTCATGATAAGAGAATGTTGCATTTTGGTAAGAGGAACAAGGCAAGACCACTTTTGGAACGGCCTGTGGCGTGTTGTCGAACAGAGCATCCTAGGGCTTGTCAGAGTCTCTGCAATGTGGAAGTAGGCCATTTGGCACAACAGGCCCACACTCTCAGCCCCAGTTCCCGAACGTACAAATGTATAGTTACAAATCAAGAGCCTGGAAAGCTCAGTGATCTTCAAACCACTACAGTGAAAGATAAAGCAAGGGCAATCAAGATTTCATCTGCTCCCACGTCTGCATAGGAGCTTCAGTCTTTTCTTGGGTTGGTGATTTTTTTTTGGAAAATTGTGTGATCATCTAGCCAACATTTTGGCAGCTGAGATTCAGTATTCAGAAGTACTCAGCTTTAAAATACTCACGTCGCCAAGAAGAACCCCTAAGGGAATGGAAAAAGCAGCTATCATCATTTAATGTCTTGGCACAGAATAATCTCCCGTGGGATGTGGCTTTGACATGCGAAGCCTCACCATATGGTATACAGTTATTGCTGGCTCACTGTAGAGAGGACTGCCTGACAGTATTTGTCTCTCAGAGTTGGCTGCTGCTGAATATGTTCATGGACAGCATCCATGAGAGAGATCAAGCTAGGATATAGAGTCTAGTTGACTCCTCATCAGAGCTCTTCATTTATTTTTGTTTTCTTTGATTTACTTGAGTTTTTTTTGAATGTTTTTGTGCATATGGACTGCAGTGAATTGAGTGGTGCATAGATTAGGTTATTTTGTTTCAGGATTAATCCTCGGCACCTCAACATGTGCTGAAGGGCCTGTTCTGTGCTGTACATTTCTATGATCTATGTTGGCCGCCTGTAAACCCTGCCCATGAGTGGTTCGTGGAAGCAAAGTCCATGGAGTGCCTATTTTTGATAGTTTATTTCTTTCTGTTTTTCCTCAGAGTAATCGTATCTTTTTTGTGCAACAAAGTGAAAGCAGCTTTAGTTTCTGTATTGAAAGTGCAAAGTGTATGTCATGGGGCTGTACCTGTTCTGGAGGAGTCTGTTACGAGCAGTGAGGGTTGTTTTTCAGACTGGATGCACAAGACAAATAAAAGAATCAGTGCTGCTACTATGTTGCTTATATCAAGAATTTTGAATGAGAAGCACAGATGCATTGTTTGTGAGGAATAGCAGGTGGACTTTAATTTTGATAAATACAAAATGTTGCATTTTGGTGCGAGGAACAGAACAATACCTTCAAAGTTAATGGTAGGGACCATGAAGTATTGTCAAACAGAGTTCCAGGGCTTGACAGTACATCTGCCGTGTGAAAGCAGGCATTTCGGCACAACAGGTCCATACACTGTGTCATATACTGTACACGTGTAAAATATTGATCTGTATTCTGCAGCATAGGAGCTCAGCAATTTCCAATCTTGGGTGGTACAGGGAAAGCTGTCCTCTAGCTTAAGAATAAGACTGCACGTACAATTAGTATTCTTCCTGAGGCATTGAAGTGGAGAGGCACTGAGGTCCCAATGGAACTGCATGCTCTTGTCTGCCTTATCGGGAAGGAGGCGGACATCCGTGGAGAGACCTGAGATGCCACAGTTGTGAGTGCTTTCAAAAGAAGAGAACGTGTGAGATCGTGCTAATCTCCCTGATGTAGACTATTGGAAAACGTATCGCCAAGGTCCTTGTCAACTGTCTCCTGCCTGTGCCGAGGAACCCATCACCGAATTTCTCTGTGCATTTCAACCCCAGATGGGCACAAAGGACGTGATTTTTACCGTTTTACTGGGCGCTCTTAGATCTTACAAAATCCTTTGACACCACGAAATGTGGAGCATTCTTCTCTGCTTTAGTTGCATCATGCAACTTGTCACCATCCCTCATCTGGTCCAGAACAATATGTAAGTCATTTTAAAGATAAATGGCTTCAACACTGGCCCATTCTGTTTCTGAACCAGTGTCGAATAGGGCTACATCATTACCTGGAAACAGCTCTGAATCTACCTCACTGCAGGACCTCAATGCAGATAAGTTGCCCACTTTTAGGCCAATGGGGCTTGTATTAAAGTCTTGCAAAGTCGCTATCCCAGAAACCCTTGATGAGGATCAGTGTGATCAGTAGGTGGTTTTTAGTTGAAATGAGTTGGTTTCCTTCCTCTGGATTGTTAAACATTTCCAGATTCCTTTCTCAGGCGTGTTCAACAGTGACAGAGCAGAGACAATTTAAAATAAAATGTGTTTCGTTGAAATGATCAAATGCTGGAGATCACAGCGGATCAGACATAATCCATGAGATGGAGCAAGCTCAGATTCTGTGAAGAGATGGCCCTGCATCTGAGCTGTTCACTTGTTGTTTATTTTGTCTGTCTACGTTGACCCTATTTTTATTTTGGCGCCGTGGGGCCCATGCCCAGGAATGGTTGGTGGGTACAGGGAGAGCTAATTTTTTAAATGTTTATTTCCTTCTGTCTTTCCCTGGAGGAACAGTGTCTTATTTTGTTTTACAAAGTGAAAGCAGCTTTTGTTTTAGTTTTGGAAAAGCCGAGTGCATGTCCTAGTACTATACCTATTGGGGGCGGAGTATGTTGCACACAGTGGGTGTTGTTTGTCAGACTCGAGACTTGTGATGAATATAGGAATTGGTGATTTGTCCAATGCCGTTTGTCATTTATGTAAAGGATTTGAATGAGAATATGGAGTGCATGGTTTGTGAGGAGTGGCAGGTGGAGTATAATTATGATACACGCAAAATGTTGCATTTTTGTCAGAGTAACAAGGCAAGACTACGTTTAGAATAGCCTGTGGAGTGTTGTCAAACAGAGAATCCTAGGGTTGACAGAACCTCGACATGCGGAAGTAAACCATTTGGCACAACAGGCCCATACTATAAGTCCCATTTCCCTTACGTGCAAAAAAAGCTAAGCGATGATCAAACTCTATTAGCGCTATTCTAACCCATTCTGTGTCAATTTGCCGATGTGGAGATTTAAAAGAATCGATGAGCCAATTTTTGAAGCCAGGTATAAAACCCATCCATCACATTGTGGACCTGTCCGGAAAACCGCAGATGCTGTGTCCTTCACAAAGCTGGAAATGAGCCATATGAATGTGGCATTGTGTTTCAGTGAGCATTCCCAGAAATATGCTACAGTTAATACCCAGAAGAGGTGTAACCACTGTACTTGACTCCCTTTGTTTTGGGATATCATCAGCTGGAGAATCGTTCCAGTGACTGTTGGAGAACAGTTTACATGGTCTACCCATGGCCCCTATTTATTTGAAGTTTTGCTAATCGCTGGAATGAGCAATAAAGATCACTTAATGTTAGTGCAAGACGTTAGAAGGGATCAAATTATGTTCCAAGGCACCCCTAGTGACGTACTTTAGCTACGGCTTGGACAAGTGGGTAACACACATTGAAAGTTAAAGCAAGGGCAACCATGGGTTCATCGGCTCCCACATCTGCATCGGAGATTCAGCCTTTCCCTTGGGTTGGTGAAGGATTACGAAAAATTGTGCAATTATCTGGCATCCATTTTGGCAGCTGGGATTTGTTATTCAGAAAGGTCCAGCTTTGCAAATACTTGCGTCGCCAAGAAGAACCCTTACAGGAATTGAAAAAAACAGCTATCATTGTTTAATGTATTGGCACAGAATGATCTCCAGTGCAATGTGGTGCTGACATGCCAAGCCTCACCATATGGTATTCGGTTACTGCTGGTTCTCCGACAGAGAGGACTGCCTGATAATATGTGCTTCCCAGAGTTTGGCTGATGCTGAATGAAAATGCATCCAGATATCGGTGGAAGGTTTGGAAATAACCTTTTGTGTGAGAAAGTTCAACAAATACGTTGTTAAACTTGTCTTTATTGAAGAAATGGACCATAAAACCCTGCCAGAGCTACCTGAAGAAGGCAGGGCTATCCCACTTCTAGCTTCAGGTTAAATTCAGAAGTGAGCTCTAATTCTGAGTGTATGGAATTACAAGTTGGAACACGATACCTGCAGTCACCTGGATAATGTCTGAACTCACCAAGGCGCGTGCCACCAAAAGAAGAGTGTGTTTTAGTTTTAAACTTTCTGCATCACTTCTGTGCATCTCTGACAATATTACGCTGCAGATACAAGAATTTCTGGACCTGGGGAAACAAAATCACTGGTGGTGTTCGAAACTGCTGGTGGTAATCACAACCAGGATGGAATTCTTTCTAGAGCTGCCAAGACCAGACGACCATTGAAGTTGGCACACAAGTATATGGAGCAACGTGTTTGTCACAAGTAAACTCATTGTCAGATGCCAGCTAAACTCCACTCGGCCCATCCTATAATTTCGAAAATGAATGTGCTGGCGAGATGTTATGTCTGGTGGCCAGAATTGGATGCCGATGCAGCCATGTTGGTGGGACAGCACTCACAATGCAAAGGACAGAAATTGTCACCAGCAGTGCATCATATTCATGACACTAGCTCATTTACACATCGAATGTGCGAGTCCAAGCATTGAGGGCAATGTTAAGGAAACAGCTGAAAACTTCACTGGATACCAAACTGGTCCACTTTCTCTTTGAATACAGAAACTGCACTCAACACAACTGCAGTGACAACTCCAGGAGAGTTGCTATTGCGAAGAAGACTCCAGGTTTAATCTGATTTCTCTGATGTTGTGAGGAAAGATAAATGGCATCAGGAAGGCCAATGCCAATCATAAAACCCCTCTTTGTGAGTGAGACAGTTTACTTCATGGGATATAATGTGCTTTTGAAACCATGGGAGTGGCCCTGACTGGATCAAAGATATGTTCAAAGAGAGCACAGTTCGCAAGATGTGCAATGCTTACGTCACACAGGCAGTCCTGAACAATTTTGAGGCTCACATGATTGCTGCAACCTCAAGACGTGGTAAGGAGCAAAACATACCCAGCCCCTGACAACATTCTGCAAGGCTGCCCGGAACTTTGGGTTCTCCTCCTCCACTCAGTGTGGAAGAATCTTCTGAGGGGGACATTGGCAAACATTGCAGAACTGACACCATTACCACCTGCAAAAGAAGATAAGTTTCTTCTGAGATGCAAGATGTGGGCCACAGTCCAGCACATGGCGGAAGAATGCAACCGCTAGTCCGAGGAGTTGGATTATTGTGTGCAATTCTGGTCTCCTTCCTATCGGAAGGATATTATGAAACTTGAAAGGGTTCAAAAAAATTTACGAGGATGTTGCCAAGGTTGGAGGATCTGAGCTACTTGGAGAAGCTGAACCAGCTGGGGCTGTTTTACCCAGAGCATCGGAGGCATAGGGGTGACCTTATTGATGTTGACAAAATTATGAGGGCCATGGATAGGATAAATAGACAAAGTCCTTTCCCTGTGCTCGGGGAGTCCAGAATGAGATGGCATAGGTTTAGGGTGAGAGGGGACATATATAAAAGAGACCGAAGAGGCAACTTTTTCACGCAGGTGTACGTGTATGGAAAGATCTGCCAGAGGGTGTGTTGGAGGCTGGAACAATTGCAACATTTAAGGGGCATTTAGAAGGGTATATGAATAGGAAGGGTTTGGAGGGGAATGGGCCAGGTGCTGGCAGGTGGAACTAGATTGTGTTGGGAAGTCTGGTCGGCATGGACGGGTTGGACAGAAGGGTCTGTTTCCATGCTGGACATCGCTAAGTGGACCTAGTGGAAAAATGACTCATTCAACGTTGCAAGAAAGAGAGTGGACTTTTGTCCCAGGTAGCAGATGGGACGAGATTGGGTTAGGATATCTGGTCGGCATGGACAGGATAGAATGGAGGATCTGTTTCCATGCGGTACATCTCTGTGACTCTAATTAGATAGGGTCGGAATGTTATGATTGAAACTCAGTCAACGAGTGAACCTCACTGAATATATATTTCCAGTTTGATGCTGTTCACCTGGACTATTCAGGGAAACCTGACTGGCAGATGGTTCAGGGTTTCTGCTCATTTGAGGTGCTGTCTCTATGAAGGCTCGATCAGTGTAACGAACTGTGACCGTAGAAAACTTTATGAGTGCATACTACAGCAAATTACAAGCCCAGAGTTCAGCAATGCCTAAGCCTTGGATGAAACAGAGAAGGCGGTCCTCCAGCTGAAGAACAAGGCTGCAGTTGCAAATGGTATCCCTCCTCAAGCTCAGAACTGCGGAGGCACCGAGCTTCCAGTGCAGCTGAATATTCTGCTTTCTCTGGAGGGAGGAGAGCATCCCAGGAGAGCTCCCAGATGCCAAAGTCAGGAGTATCTTCAAATAATGGAAAATGTCAGACTGTGGTACGAACAGGACAATGTCCCTGATGTTGACCACTGGACAATTTATTTCGAAGATATTTTCAACTGTCTCCTCCTTCTAGCTGATGAACTCCCTCTGAAGTTTCAATGTGACTTTCAGCCAGAGGGGTACATTGGTCATGATTGTATATGGCCTTCTGAGACCTTACAAACACCTTTGACATCATCGATCAGAACGCACTTGCGCAGCATTCTTCTGCGCTTTTGGTGCAGCATGAAGTTTGTCACCATCCGTCATCTGATCCATAACAACGTGCAAATCATCGTAATAACAAGTGGCTTCAAGACCCGTCCATTCCCCCTTAAATCCGGTTTCGAGCATGGCTGTGTCATCACCAAAAAACTGCTCTGAATCTACTTCACTGCAGGACCTTACCGCAGATAAGCTGCCCACTTTAATGCCAACGAGGCTTGCATTGTAGTCCTGCAATGTTGCTATCCTAGATACCTTTGCTGATGGTCAGTGTGAGCCATAAGGTATTTTCAGTAGACATGAGCATGGACACTTTCTCTGGATTTCAAACCATTGTTGTTTGTGTTCCAGGAGTGTTCAATCATGACAGAGCAGAGAGGATTTAGTTACGAAGTTGAAAGGAACAAATGCTGGAGATCACAGTTGGTCAGACAACATCCATGAAAGCAAGCTAAGATTTTGAAAGTATATGTCTTGTCATCAGAGCTTTTTATTTTTTGTTTGTTTTCTTTGATTTGTTTGAGTTTCTTTTTATGTTACCCCCTGTAGCCCCTGCCAACGGGGAGTTAATGGGAACAGAGCCCATGCAGAGCCAAGTGTTGATGAAGTATTTCTGTATTTCTGCAGAATAATAGTGTCTTTTTGGCTCAACTAGTAGCTTTAGATTCTTTCTGGTAGACCATAGTGTATGTAACGGTCTTGTGCCTTTTCTAGGAGTGCCTGATACAGGCAGTGATGGTTGTTATTCAGATTGGAAGCCTATGACGAATACAAGAATCGGTTTTGGGTCCAATGCCATTTGTCATTTATGTCAAGATTTGGATGAGAATATAGGATGCATGGTTGGTGAGGAGTCGCAGGTGGGGTTTAATTTTGATAAATGCAAATTGTTGCATATTGGTAAGAGTTGCAGAGCAAGGCGAAAATAGCTAATAGCGGGGCGTGTGGATTGTTGTTGAACCGAAAGTCCCAGGGGTGGACAGAAGTTGTACAGTGCAGAAGCAAGGCATTTGACACAATAGGTCCATGCCACCAGTGCCATTCGCCTTGTGTGCAAACGTAGAGGCATTAGCTTGGAGAACTAAGCGATCATCAAATCACTGTAGTTTGCTATTGGAGCAGCACTGTTGATACCCACTATTAGTCGAATTGCCTTTGTGGAGATTTGAAAGAAATGCTGAGCCAAATTTGTTGCCAGATAAATAACTGATAGATTGCATTGAGGAGTTTTATGCAAAAGTGCACGGGACCTGTTCGTCACGAACCTGGATATGAGTCATGTCAACGTGCCATTGCGATTCACTGAGGATTACCATAAACATGCACCAAGGTCTACACATGGACGCTGTTTATCCGAAGATTTCCTCATCACTGGGACGATCAATAAGGATCATTTAATGTTTGTCCAAGCCCTTAGGAAGGAAAAATATTGTGCACCAAGACACCCCAAGTAATCTTCTTGAGCTGCAGCATGGACAAGAATGAGTTGCATTCATTGAAAATAATGCAAGCACAACCAATGCTTCTGCTCACATGCCTCATCAAAAGTAGAGGCACAGTTCACGAACCTGGAAAGCTAACCGATCATCAAACCACTGTAGTTTGCCATAGAAACAGCACTGTTGATACCCATTCTTGGTCGATTCGCATTTAAGGAGATTTGAAAGAAATGCTGAGCCAGTTTTTGAAGCCAGATAAATAACCAGTCGATTACATTGAGGAGTTTTACGCAAACGTGCAGGGACCTCTTTATCATGAAGCTGGATATGAGCAATGCGAATGTGCCATTGTGATTCAGTAAGGCTCCCCATAAACACGCACCAATTAATATCCAAGAGCGATGGAAACAATATACATGACTGCTGCCTCACAACGCCAAGGTCCCGAGTTTGATTCCAGCCTCAGGTGACTGTGTGGAGTTTGCACATTCTCCTTGTGTGGAGTTTGCGCACCCTCCAGGTGCTTTCGTTTCCTCCCACAATCAAAGTATATGCAGGTTAGGTAAATTGGCCGTGCTAATTTGCTGACGGTGTTCAGGGATGTAACGGTTCGGTGCATTAGTCAGTGGAAATGTCGTAGAATAGGTCTGAGAGGGCTACTCTTCAGAGAATTGTTGTGGGCTTGTTTGGCCAAATGACCTGTTTCTACACTGAATTCTAGGATTCACTATTTAAGAAAGGTGATTAGGGAAAGCCAAAGAATTTTAGACCGGTGAGTCTCTCATCGTGGTAGACAAGTTGCTGGAAGGAATCCTGAGAGACAGGATTTACAAATATTTTAAAAACAAGGACTGATTAGGGATAGTCAGGCTTTGTGCATGGTGAATTATGTCTCCCTTCCTTCATTGAGCTTTTTAAAGAAGTTACAAAGAGGATTGATGAGTGCAGAGCAGTGGATGTGATCTGTATGGACTTCAGTATGGCACTAGATAAGATTCCTCATGGTGGACTGGTTGGCAAGGTTAGATCACATGGAGGAGAGGGAGCAATAACCATTTGGATACAGAACTGACTCGAAGGCAGAAGAGAGAGAGTGACAGTGGAGTGATGCCTTTCAGACTTGAGGCCGATGACCAGTGGAGTGTCACAAGGATTGTTACTGTATTTCATCATTTAAATAAATGATTTGCGTGAAACATTGGAGGTAGAGTGAATAAATTTGCAGATAACACCAAAATTAAAGTTGTAATGGGACAGCAAATAAGGCTACGTCAGAGTACAACAGGATCTTGATCAGATGTACTAAGGAATGGCATATGGAGTTTTATTTAGATAAATGTGGGATGCTGCATTTTGGAAAGGCATATCAGGGCAGGAGACATTTAATGGTAAGGTCCTGGAGAGTGTTGTTCAACAAAGAGACCTTGGAGTGCAGGTTCATAGTTCCTTGAAAGTGGAATCTTAGGTAGATAGGATAGTGAAGAAGTCATTTAATATGCTTTCTTTTATTGATCAGATCATTGAGTGTTGGAAGGTTTTGCTGTGACTGTACAAGACATTGGTGAGGCCACTTTTGGAATATTGTGTGCAATTCTGGTCTCCTTCCAACTGGAAAGATGTGAAGCTTGAAAACGTTCAGAAAAAATTTACAAGAATGTTGCCAAAGTTGGAGGGCTTGACCTATCGGGAGAGGCTGGAGCATTGAAGCTGAAGGGTGAACTTATAGCGATCTATAAAATCATGAGGGCCATGATTCGGGTAAATAGACAATGTCTTTTCCCTGGAATGGGGGTGTCCAGAAATAGAGAGCATCGGTTTAATGTGAGAAGGGAAAGATATAAAAGGGAACCAAGGAAAAACCATTTCACACAGAGGGTGGAATATGCATAGAATGAGCTGCCAGAGGAAGTGGTGGAGGCTGGTATAATTAAAACATTGAAAAGGCATCTGGATGGGTGTATGAATAGGAAGGATTGAGAGTGATATGTGCCAAGTGGTGGCAAATGGGACTAGATTAATTTAGCATACCAAGTCGCAAGGCCAAGTTGGACCAGTTTGCTTCCATGCTGGATTCCTCTCTGACTCTGTGGTGGTATACTGGCAGTGCACTCGAGGTTAGTCGGTTTGAATCAGCGGAAGCAGTGAGAGCAAGGTCCAGGGATCTGCCAGGAAGGTGAATTTTCTTCTGAAAGACTTACCTCATGAAAAGGCAGAGCGAAGGCTTAACAGAAGTGGACACGGAAACGAGGATTGCTGGGTACATGACCTGATATATTCAGGCTGTGGCTCAACCTGAGGCACTACACGTGTAATGTCTCCTACCTGTCGTTCTCCTCCTCTAACCAATAAAAAAGACCGTGTGTGGAGGGTTGGTGAGGTAAAGGTTTTTCTTTCATTCTTTTTTCACCTATTCAATCTCTCTTGGCAATTTCGAGCAGAGAGGATGGAGGCTAGGGCAGTTGCATGCTCCATGTGTAGGATGTGGAAAGTAAGTGTCACCTCTGGTGCCCCTACTTACTTCCTGTGTGAGAACTGCACCCAACTCCAGCTCCTCACAGACCGCATTAGGGAACTGGAGTTGGATGAACTTCAGATCAATTGGCAGGCTGTGGGGGTGATATATATTTGTTATAGGGAATTAGTCAACCTAAATTACAGGATAAAGGAAGGTGGGTGACTGTCAGGTGAGGGAAAAGGAATAGGCAGACAGTGCAGGGACTCCCTCAATAATAAAGAAACCCTAAATATCCATTGTGGATATTGTTGGAGGGGTTTATCTACCTGGGTAAAGCCTGGCTTTGTGGTTCAGAACGAAAAGGGAGAGAACAAGACAGTGATAGTGATAAGAGATTCAATCGTGAGAGGGACAGAAGAGTCTATAGTTGTGAGTGAGACTCCAGGATGGTATGTTTGCTTCCGGGTGCCACGGTCGGCAATGTCTCAGATCGGGTCCAGAGGATTCTTAAGGGGGACACAGTGCAACCAGAAGTCGTGGTCCATTTCGGAACCAATGGCATAGTAGAGAAAGAACAATTAGGATAGTATCACAGCTGCAGAAAGGGATTTCTTTGAGGAGGATTTGTCCATTGAGTGGAGGTCAGAAACATGAGAGGAGCAATCACTTTATTGGGAGTTTTCAACAGGCCCACAAAGTAGCAACAGAGACACGGAGAAGCAGGTTGAGAGGCAGATCTTGGGAAGATGCAGAAGTGACAGGGTTGTTATCATGGGTGATTTTAACGTTCCTAATATTGATTGTAACCTCTTTAGTTCAAATAGTTTGTGTGGAGCAGTGTTTGCCAGGCATGTCCAGGAAGGGTTCCTGACTCAATATGAAGATAGTTAAGATCGTGGTGCTGGAAAGGCACAGCAGGACTGGCAGCATCCCAGAAGCAGGAAAATCAATGTTTTGGACAAAATATTTTGCTCAAACCGTCGGTTTCCCTGCTTCTTGGATAATGCCTGACCTGTTGTGCTTTTCCAGCACCACACTCCTAACTTCAGTACTAAGTTTCGTCTATATGAAGATCGGCCAAACAGAGGTGACGCCATACTGGATTTGCAGCTTGGCAATGAACCAGATCTTTCGGTAGGAGAGCATTTCAATGATAGTGATCACAACTCTCTGACCTTAACTATACTGATGGAGAGGGATAGGAGCAGACGGTACAGGAAAGTATTCAACTGGGGGAGGAGAATTTACAATGCTATTCGACAGGAAATGGGGCGTCTGAATTCGGAACAAATGTTATCAGGGAATTGCATGTCAGAAATGTGGAGGTTGTTTAGAAAGCACTTGCTGATAGTGCTGGGCAGGTTTGTCCCAATGAGGCACGGAAAAGATGATATGTTGAAGGAACCTTGGGTGACAGGTGATGTGGAACATCTAGTCAACAATGCTGATAAAGGGCTTTTGCCCGAAATGTTGATTTTGCTGCTCCTCAGATGCTGCACGACCTGCTGTGCTTTTCCAGCACCGCTCTAATCTTGACTCTAATCTCCCGCAATGGCAGTACCCACTTCTGCCGAACGGAGGTGGGACATCTAGTCAAGAGACCGAAGAAAGCTTGCTTAAGGTTGAGGAGGCAAGGATCAGCAGGTCTCTCGAGGGTTACAAGGTAGCCAGGAAGAAATTGAAGAATGGACTGAGGAGAGCTAGAAGGGTAGAACATAGAACATAGAAACGTACAGCACAGAACAGGCCCTTAGGCCCATGGTGTTGTGCTGAGACCTAATCCTAATGTGAAATATAGTAACTTAGTATATGCACCCCTCAACTCACTGCTATCCATGTGCATGCCCAGCAGTTGCTTAAATGTCCCCAACAACTTCGCTTCCACCACATCGGCTGGCAATGCATTCCATTCATTCACAACTCTCTGTGTAAAGAACCTACCTCTGAAGTCTCCTTTATACTTTTTCCGAATATCTTAAAACTATGATTTCTCGAACCAGTCAATCCTGCCCTGGGGAAAAGTCTCTGGCTATTGACTCTATCTATTCCTCTCATTATTTTGCACACCTTGACCAGGTCTCCTGTCTTACTCCTTTTCCCCAGAGAGAAAAGTCCGAGCTTATTCAACCTTGCTTCATAAGGCAAGCCCATCAGTCCAGACAGCATTCTGGCAAACCTTCTTTGGACCCTCGACAAAGCCTCCACATCTTTCCTTTAGTAGGGCGACCAGAAATGGACACAATATTCTAAGTGTGGTCTCAGCAGGGACTTGTAGAGCTGCAGCAAAATCTTGCAGCTCTTAAACTCGAATACCCCTGTTAATAAAAGCCAAAATACAATATGCATTCTTAACGAACCAATCCACTTGGGTGACAACTTTGAGGGATCTATGTACTTGCACACCCACATACCTCTATACCTGAACACTGCTAACAATCCTGTCTTTAATTCTATATTCAGCATTTAGCCAGGTTAAACTCCATCTGCCGTTTCTCGTCCAAGCTCTGCATCCTGTCTATGTCACACTGCAGCCCGCAGTAGCCCTCAATATTATCGACGACACCTCCAACTTTTATGTCATCTGCAAACTTACCAATCCACCCGTCATCCTCCTCATCCAAGTCATTTATAAAAACTACAAAAAGCAGAGGCCCACGAACAGAGCCCTGCTGTTCACCACTCAAAACTGACTTCCAGGCAGAATGCATGAATATGCTACAGCCGGTACGATTAAGGAAAACTCTAAGGCATTCTACACTTACGTGAGGAACAATAGCCTGGCCAGAGAGAGGGTAGGGCCAATCTGGGAGAATGGAGGGAACTTGCACCTGGAGTTGGAGGTGGCAGGGGAGGTCCTTAATGAATACTTTGCTTCAGTATTCACTGCTGAGAGGGACATTGACGTTTCTAAGGACAGCAAGGAACAGACTGATCTGCTTGGACAGTTGATGTTAAGAAGCCGGATGTGCTGAAAGTTTTGAAAATCCTGAAGTTACATAAATCCCCTGGGCCCAATGGGATATACCCACAGTTTACAGGAAGCGAGGGAAGAGATTGCAATGACCTTTGGCAATGATCTTTGCATCCCCATTGTCCACTGGTGTAGTGCCAGAGATTAGAAAATGTTATTCGCTTGTTCAAGAACAGAAATGGGGATAATTCTGAGACTTATATATCAGTCAGTCTCATGCCTTTTGTGGATAAATTATTGGAGAGGATTCTGAGACACAGGAGTTATGATTATTTGGAGAAATATAGTTTGATTAGAGATATTCAGCATGGCTTTGTGATGTGCAGTTCATGCCTCACAAACCTTACTGAATTCTTTGAGGATGTGACAAAACGCATTGATGAAGATAGACCAATTCAGACACCTCAGTTCCTGCCTAATGGCTTTGTAAATTCTCCTCCCCCAGTTAAATATTTTCCCATAACATCTGCTCCTATCCCTCTCCATGAGTATAGTAAAGGAAGGGTATGAAGATTTTAGCAAGGTGTTTTGTAAGTTTCTCCATAGTAGACTCATTCAGAAAGTGAGGCATGGGATACGAGGAAATCTGACTGTCTGGATGCAGAATTGGATGGTCCATAGAAGACAAAGTGTGGTGGTAGATAGAAAGTATTCAGTCTGAAGCTTGGTGAACAGTGGTGATCAGGAGGGTTTGGCTCTGGGGCTTCTGCTTCTTGTGATGTTGGTACGTCACTTGGATAAGGAAGTGGATGTGTGGGTTAGTGAGCTTGACAAAACACAAAGTTTGGTGGAGGAGTAGATAGTGTGGAGGGCTGTTGTAGATTGAAATGGGACATTGACAGAATGCAGAACTAGTCTGATAATTTGCAGATGGAGTTCAACTTGGAAAATTGTGAAGTGATCCACTTTGAAAGGCCAAATTTGAATGCAGAATACGGGGTTAAAGGCAAGATTCTTGGCAGTGTGGATGAACAGAGGAATCTTAGTGTCCATGTCCATAGATCCCTCAAAGTTGCCTTCACGTTAATAGGGCTGTTAAGTATATCGTGTGTTGGCTTTCCTTAGCAGGGGGATTCAGTTTAAGAGCCATGAGATTATGCTGCAGCTCCATAAAGCCCTGGTTAGACCATACATCGAATACAGAGAAACCTCAATTATGTGAACGAGATGGGCGGGCACTATTTCATTTGGATAATTGATTATTCGGTTAATTGATTCAATGCCTCTCCTCTGGGGATCGGAGTTTTCTGAAGTTTACTTTTTTCTCGCTCTGCCTTCCATGCTTTCTCTCTCTCTCTCTCTCTCTCTCTCTCTCTCTCTCTCTCTCTCTCTCTCTCTCTCTCTCTCTCTCAGGGTTTGTTTATGAACAGACTCACACTTGTGTGTGAAGGATGTGCAACATTGCTGAACCCTCCCCACCACCCTTCCCCATTGGTTCAATAAGATTGACTCAGCGAGCACTTGCTAAGTCCATTCCCTGTTCAGGAGACTAAGCAGCAGGAAAATACACACAAGGCCCTGCCCCCGCACCCCCACCCCCTTCTGCCCCCATCCGCTGGTCCGCACCGACAATATGCTTCTAGCCCCTGGACACCAAGACTACAAATGCTGCAGCCTTTGTGGTTAAGTTTCCAAACAGCGCACGCAAACACACACACACACACACACACACACGCACACACACGCACACGCACGCACACGCACACACACGCACACACACACACACGCACACACACACACCATAGATCAGTTGGTTGGGCCTGCCCTGAGTCGAGTAGCAGTCAGGTCCGATTCCATTCTGGGTCGTGGTCAGGTCACTGCAGAGTCACAGGTCAGGTCAGTGTCCTCATGGACCCTTCAAAGGTCTGTCCTGGGTCTGTGAGTCCAACATCGGCAGTACTTGGGCTTGGATGACTGTAGATTCCTCAAACCTGTAAGGAGATTTGAAAGAACATGGATTTAAAAACATTCCAAACTGGAAAAGCGGTTCTGACTATCCACACTACCCACGTCTCTCCTTACTTTCTATCTCTGTGCCATGTCTCCCCTCAGCCTCTGAGACTCATGTAAAAATGATCATCAGTCCGTGTACTCTCTCGTTATACCTTTTCCACTCTCATCCAGGCACCTTCTGCTGAAACTCTTTGCACCCTCTCCAAAGCTTCCACATCTTTCCTGTAGTGTGCAACAGGAACTGCACGCAGTACACCAAGCATGACCAAATAGAAATCTTATACAGTTTTAACATGGCATGCAAACTTCTCTACTCATTGCCTACTTACTCATTAAGGCTTTACCACCTGATCCACACGTGTTGCTATTTGCACCCAAAATCCCTCTGTACACCAATGCTGCTAAGGCCTCAGATATTAGCAGACATCAAGTGAATTGCAGTGGAAGAAAAATGTCTTCAGGAATTGTGAGGGGAAACATTGCTGAATCCTTTAACATCCTCCCTCACTAGCCACAGCTCAACCACCTCTGCCTAATATGCACAGGCACTTCCAAATGTCGTCTGCAAAATTATTATTCAGACCACCAACATTTTCATCTCAAACAGTGATAAAAATTACAAACAGAGGTCGCAGCACTGATCCTTGCGAAATACCACTGGCCACAAACCTCCAATCAGAAAGACGCTCCTCCAAACACCCCTGTCTGCCATTTCTAAAACAATTTTGCATTAAACTTGTCAACCAGCATGATTTCCATAGAATGTGTTTTAGTCTTCTGGAGCAACATACCATGAAGTACTTTGTCAAATGTAAAGTGCATGCAAATCCATTGCCTTAACCTCAATAGCCATCTTTGTCGCTTCCTTTGGTTTCCCTCATGCAAGAATCTGTAACCAGAAGGCATAAAATCCAAGCAAGGGCTTACTCCTTCAAGACGGGGATGAGGAGGAATTTCTTCACTCAGAGGGTAGTGACATTGTGGACTTCCTTATTGCAGAGAGCTGTTAAAGCTGTGTCATTAAGTGTATCTACAGCAGAGATGGTCAGATTTTAATCAATCACGTGATACGGAAAAGACAGGAAAGTAAAGTTGAGGATTATTGGATCAGCCATGATCTCATTGAAGGGCAGAGAATACTTGATGGACCAAATGGCCTAATTCCATTCTATATCTCTTGTATCAGTAGCAACCTTAAAAAAAGCATCACGTTATGATTCTCTGCCCACAAAACATCCAGGCTATTATAGGAAATCATCTCATATGCAATCCAGGATCAAGGTTCAGAAACTATGTACGAGGATATTGCCACATTGGCGGATTTGAGCTATGGGAAGAAGCTGTTTTGCCTGGGCACCAGAGGCTGAGGGATGACCTTATAGAGGTTTACAACACTATGAGGGACATGGACAGGATGAATAGACAAAGTCTTTTTTTTCCCCTGGGGTAGGGGAGTCCAGATCTAGAGGGCATAGGTTTAGGGTTTGAGGGGAAAGATATAAAAGAGTACTAAGGGGCAAATTTATCATGCAGAGGGTGGTACTTGTATGGAATGAGCTGTCAAAGGAAGTGGTGGAGGCTGGTAAAATTGCAATATTTAAAAGGCATTTGGATAGGCATATGAATAGAAAGGGTTTGGAGGGACATGGGCTGAAAATATGTTGGTGGAAAAGCGCAGCAGGTCAGGCAGCATCCAAGGAACAGGAGATTCGACGTTTCCAGCATAAGCCGGGATTATGCCCAAAACGTCGAATCTCCTGTTCCTTGGATGCTGCCTGACCTGCTACGCTTTCCCAGCAACACATTTTCAGCTCTGATCTCCAGCATCTGCAGACCTCACTTTCTCCTTGGATGGATATGGGTCGAGTGCTGGCAGCTGAGAATAGATTGGGTTGGAGTGCCTGATTGGCATGGACGGTTTGGACCGACGGGTCTGTTTCTGTGCTGTACATCTCTATGACTCTATGACATTACATCTGATGCGCAGTTATCCAGTTGAGATAGAGACTACTGTCACGTAAAGTTACTGTACTGCCCTTGCTGCACGTAACAATCACATTTCTGATTGTAACTATACTTACATTCCCATCAATGTTTGATGCCTATAAAATAATTCTTATTATAGTTGCTGACACTTGTGATCTCAGCTCCAACCAAGTAGACCCCAAATTTTGATCTCCAGACCCATACACTGACTGCAGGATCAGCTCAGCAAGATCTCAAGCTTACGCCTTAAAGCTACAAATTATTTTGCTGTTTAATCCCATGGTCTGATCAGTAAAATCTGTTATTCAAATTGTAAGATCCTTCAGGTTCCGCAACCCATTCTACCTTGGTCCAATCCTGCAGGTTCTATGAGTCCTACTACCTCTAACATCATGCAGGTTCACGTCCCTTTCTCCATTTGTACCATCTTCCAAGTTCTGCGACTTTCCTGTCTCTGTGACATGCCTCAGATTCTGCAACTATTCCTTTCTCTGCAATGCTCCGTTGCAGAGATAGGGAGGGATATCAGGACTGGAGGGTTTTTCACACATTAACAGATTTGTATCAGCAGAAGAAAAGCATTCCGTAATTGTGAGTGTTCATGGTGATAAAGAAAATTACAAAGGGTTGGAAGATTGTAGGGAATTGAGAAGGTTTCACAGTTTGGGAATGTAATGACTGCAGGAGTTAGGTAGGGAGGGTGAAGTATAGCAGATAGGGTTGTTAGAGCTGGAGAATATTATAGAGATGAATAGCTGGACGCAGAGTCTGGTAGAGATTACATTGACAGTGGTGTGATAGCAACAGGAGGATGTTCCAAAGAAAATGAATCTTGTAGAAACTGGATTACGAGAGTCAGGGACAGCAGAGTGGAATCTACAGATCACAGTATTATGGGGACCTGAGAGAATTAGAAAATTGATAGTGATGTTGAGGGTATGTAGGTAGGGAGGAATGTATGACCTGCAGGAATTTATGATGATTGGCAGTTTAAGATGGCTTCCAGCAGTTTGCAGGGAGAGGGACATTTTTAGGACATTTGCGGGTTACAGGTAATGAGGGTTGTGTCACTTGAGAAAGTTACAGAAAGATCTTTTGGGTCTGAAAGAGATTACATCATTAGGGACAGATGAAGAGACTGGGGGATTTCTCACGGATAAGTTGGTTTCAAAATTTCTGTCCAGGGATGCTGCCAGAACTGCTGAGCTTTTCGAGCAAGTTTTATTTTTGCTTCCAAGGATGCTGACTGCTGTAAGGCTTTACACAGATTGGGATGGTTGTACCGGCTGGAGAAGTTTACACTGATACACACAGTACTAGGGAGTGAAGAATCTGACAGAGGTAAGGAGTATTTAATGACTAGACGACATCACAAGTAGAGAAAGGACTGTCGGGACTGGAGAATATGATAGATGTGGAGATCTGTCGGGTTGGGAAAAATGTGTTTATTCTCGGAATGGGGCGAGTGTATACTCATCATGAGGGTTGTCAAGACTTAACTATTCTATTGTTATAGAGGGGGACTGGGAAGGTAGCAGTCAAAGGAAAGTTTATGCAATCCATATCAGTTTACAGTGAGATAATTGGTTATTGGATTTGCAAGAGGGGACTTTGAGAGGGAACGATATAAAGAATGACGATGTAACTTGTTTTTTCTCAATTTCTGTATTCTGATAGTAACGATTATACCAAGATACTCAGTACCTAAGGTGGCAGTACGTTGGTGACATTGTTGCAATGTATTCCATCTTGTAACCGAAGAGTCTAAACCTAGCTAACTTTGTAGCACTGTAAGTGGCGACACATGAACTTTTTTGGATTAGATTCCCTACAGTGTGGAGACAGGCCCTTCGGCGCAACAAGTCCACACCGACCCTCCGAAGAGAAACCCACCCAGACGCATTCCCCTAAATTTACCCCTGACTAATGCACCTAACACTAGAGGCAAATTAGCATGGACAATTCGCCTGACCCACATCTTTGGGATGTGGGAGGAATCACATGCCGACTTGGGGAGATCGTGTGAACTCCACACAGACAGTTGCCTGAGGCGGGAATTGAAAAGGGGTCTTTGGCTCTGTGAGGCAGCAGTGCTAACCACTGAGCCACCGTGCCACCCCAATGTATTAACTACATTAATTTAGGTAAGTGACAATAAAGTTAATTAATTAATTCATTCATTCCAAAGTTACAGTTGTAGGAAAAATTATAAAGGCAGGAAGAGGTGACAGTCATATATAAGGGCAAGAGAAGGTTACATAGGCAATACGTTTTTTCGTAGAATCCCTACAGAGCGAAATCAGACCATTCGGCCCAACAAAACTGCACCAAACCTCTGAAGAGTAATCCTCTTAGACACATCCCACATTCTATCACTCTATATTTGCCCATGACTACCGCACCTAGCCTACACATCCCTTAACATTATACGCAATGTAGCACAACCAATCCACTTAACCGGCACATCTTTGGAATGTGTGAGAGGCCCGCACAGACATGGGGAGAATGTGGAAACTCCACACAGACGGTTGTCCAAGGCTGGAATTGAACCCAGGTCCCTAGCGCTGTGAAGTAGCAGGGCTAACCACTGAACAATCACAGGTTTTACAACTGTAGGAATTTACAGAGAAAAGGAAAGTTGAGATGTTCAAGAGACAGGCATGGTTGATGGGACTGTCGGAAGATCTGATGATACAGAATATTGCTGAGATTGAATGAGGTCACAATGTTTACAGGGATTGGAGGAGCAGGAGGACGGCACAGTCGTGGTGTGAAAAAGGAACAGGAGAAGGTGACATAAATAGTGTACTTTAAGGGGATAGGAGAAGATTACAGCAGATGAGAGGACTGTAGAGGTTTGGGATGATTACAGAGTTTATTGATGAAGTTCGAAATACTGAGAGTTACAGATTCTGGATGAGGTTATAGAATTACGAAAGGGTTATTCAGACTGGCATATATTGCAGTTGTAGAGATTTCAAGTGGTTACGGCAATCAAGATAATGTCTTCGTCACATGGATGTTTTAACATGGATGGCTGCAGTAGGTTACAGAGTTATGAAGGCTAGTAGTGACTGGAGGAGGCTAGAGATAGCTAGCCTTGTCGTGATGGGCGTAGGTCACAGAGATAGAGAAGATCACAGAAAGTAGATGAGGTTGCAGACAGAGGGGGATCAAGTCATTGCAGAATGTCACACACTTGGATTGAGAGATGTGTAGGGACGGTAGAAGGTTAGAAGAAGTGAGGTGCTGTCGGGACTTGAGAAGTTTACAGTGATATCATTTGCTGTAGAGGTTGGAGGAAGGTGCACAGGTTCAAAGTCGTTATGGAAAGGATAAGGATATTGCAGAAGTTGTCTAAATTTGGCAAAAAAAACACTTATTATTAGATAGGCACTATGACTAGATATTATTACTATCATTAGACATGATCTGGTAAACAGTCTGGGAGAGAAACTACTTTCAGTTGAGTCTATATTCAAAAAGTGGAAGTGTTTTGAAGTGACACAGTGGGAATTTAGGGCCAGTGTGTTCTTTGAGAGGGGAACGACAAAGGCAGCAAGTCAAGTGAATTCTGATCAAGCAATATCATAACTACAGTGCAATAAAATCAGGTGAAGTCCTTCAAAAGTATAAATAGTGCAAGTATAAATAGTGCAATAAACTAAGGGCAAACAACAGTCATGAAATATCTTTGCCAAATACTGACAAGGAAAAGCCACAATATATTTTGTAAGTATAGATAGAACAAGAGGATTACCGGGCACGAACGGGGCAATCTGTACACGGAGCCAGAAGAAGAAGGTGAGATCGTAAATGAAAACTTCTTATTTGTATTCACAAAGGAGCCGAGGAGATACTGAAAGCTTTAAAATTGGAAGATTCTGCAGAGAAACTGAAGTAGGTAGGATGGAACGTGGTTACAGTCATAGGGACTATGAAAGGAGCTCAAGTAGGTTATGGAAATAAAATGTATTGTCATGTCAGGAGGAGGTTGAAGATATATAGGTTGGTAGTGACTGAAGGAGATTGAATGCATTGGGAGAGTACTAGGAGCTGGCAGAGTTTACAGAGATTTATGTTCTTTCAAGATAGAATGAGTTTATAGCTTTCCTAGGATTGTAGAAACTAAAATATATGATAGGGAGAGTAGTTCTGGATAGTATCCAAAGACAAGGAGGCTTCGAATAGGCCGAGGAGGGCACTAAGGGAGGCAGAGTTTTGTCGCGATGGGGCAAAGTGACAAAGATAATGAGAGGCGGAGGAGCTTGACGTAGTAACAAAAACATAATTAGAGTCCCTACTGTGTTGAAACAGGCCATTTGGCTTAAGAAGCCCAAATGGGGAAGGTTTTCTGGTCTGGAAGAGATTACACTTACAGGGATGGCTCAAGAGACTGAAGAATTTTTCACAGATAAGGAGGGTTTTAGGTGCTGGAGAAGATTACACAGTTAGGGACGGATATAGGAATGAAAGGTGAATACACAGATATGGTCCCCTCTGCTATCTCAATGAGGACCAGTACAGCACAGGGGAAAGCAAGACCCTAACAAGATGGTGGGAATGAAGTCCAGTATTCTGTTCTCTTCCTTGTCCAGCCCTTTATCTATGTGTTGTCTTGTGTGTCTGAATTTCGAGTTCTACTAACTCCCCACCCCCCACCCCCGCTCCATTCTCTGAGTGATCTTACCTCCCTTCAGAATTTCTTGAAGTTTCCAGATGTCACTGTCTTCTGGCTGACCGATTGTCTTCAATGAAGTGATGGACGACACAGGAGTTGGGAATTCTGCTGAGCCAGGAACATCCTGAGTACGTACAGGAGACAGAGAAATAGACAGATCTAGGAATTAGTCTGATGCATGAAGGACAGCACATGTAGAATGGTACTGCATCCCACAGGGATCTTGAAAATCGCAGTCTTCATCCCTGACCTGTGCTGCCTTATCTCTGAAGTGGAGAATAGTCTTGGCTCATGATCTGGAGTAGATGCAAAAGGGAAAGAGAGTTGCAGACGGAGGCAACAATTAAACCTACACTAGTTAGTGATAACCTTGGTATTACCAAGACAAAATTTGGCCTCCGATTAAGAATATGCATGAATGCTAATTCTGAGTGTCAGACATCAGAAGTGGATGGGCAGTGTTAAGACCCCCTAACAGCATTATATTGTCATCCACTTATTACGCAGGGATTTATTGGAATTTGTAACAAAAGCACTGATAATTGTGAGAGAATGCAATTTTCATATCTCATTATTTCACTGACGGTTGGTTGAAGATTAGGATGACTCTCTTCCACTCTCAGGGTGAGTCTGTAAGTCAATATACAAACCAATGTGGTTTTGCAGACTCTATTACACTTGGGGCAAAAGGTGGATATGAGAAAGGGGTGGGTGAGGTGCTTATGGAACAGTCTGCTCTTTGCATTGTTTCAACCTGGCTTCAACTTTTACCCCAAGGTGCCTTCCTGATGCTCCTCTTCCACCTTGGATTGTCTTGGGCGAGTGATTCCCAGGTTCCTTTATTAATTTTAAAACATTCATTCATGGGAACCATTAGAAAGTTTCACCTGCACATCCACCAATGTCATTTATTGTATCCGTTGCTCCTGATGTTGTCTCCTCTATATTGGTGGGACTGGACTCCTCCTCGCAAAGTGTTTCAGGGACACCCGCACCAATCAACCACTCCGCGCTGCGGCCCAACATTTCAACTCCCCCTCCCACTCTGCCGAGGATATGCAGGTCCTGCGCCTCCTCCACCGCCCCTCCCTCACTATCCGACGCCTGGAGGAAGAACGCCTCATCTAACGCCCCAGAACACTTCAATCCCAGGGCATCAATGTGGATTTCAACAGTTTCCTAATTTCCCCTTCCCCAACCTTACCTCACTTCCAAACTTCCACTTCAGCACTGTCCTCATGACTTGTCCTACTTGACAATCTACGTTCCCACCTATGTACTCCACCCTCCCCTCTGACCTATCAACTCCATCTCCATCCTCATTCACCTATTGTACTCTTTGCTACTTTCTCCCCAGCACCCCCACCTCCACCCCGCCCCATCCCAGTTATCTCTCCACTCTGGATGCTTCCTGCCTCTATTCCTGATGAAGGGCTTTTGTCCCATTTCCTGCTCCTCGGATGCTGCCTGACCTGTTGTGGTTTTCCAGCACCACTCTGATCGAAACTCTGGTTTCCAGCGTCTGCAGTCCTCACTTTTGCCAACATTTACTGCTTACCCAGAATTGCCCAGAGGGCAGTTAAGAGACAACCACATTAACTTTGTCTGAAGTCACTTGCAGGTCAGACAAAATAAGGATTGGTAGCTTCCTTTTTGAGTGATTGACGTGCATTTTTCACGCAATTGATTCATGCTCATCATTAGACTTTGAATGCCAGATTTTCTTTCTCCTGAATTCATATTTTATCATCCACTGTGGTGGGTTTTGTGCCCAGGTTCCCAGACCATTATTGGAGTCTATGGATTAACGAGGAGAAAGTGAGGACTGCCGATGCTGGAGATCAGAGCTGAAAAATGTGTTGATACGCTTTTCCAGCAACATATTTTTCATCTCTGGATTAACAGAGCAGTGATAATACCAATAGGCCATCTGCTCTCCCAAGGTTTCTGGAGGAATGCTGTCCTCCACCATTGAGGCTTTGAGGGTACCCCTGAAGTCCTTCTGACCACCAGGTGTTCACCTGCAATTATTAGATTAGATTAGATTATTTACAGTGTGGAAACATGCCCTCCGGCCCAACAAGTCCACACCGACCCGCCGAAGCGCAACCCACCCATACCCCTACATTTACCCCTTACCTAACGCTACGGGCAATTTAGCATGGCCAATTCACCTGACCTACACATCTTTGGACTGTGGGAGGAAACCGGAGCACCCGGAGGAAACCCACGCCGACACGGGAGAACGTGCAAACTCCACACAGTCAGTCGCCTGAGTCGGGAATTGAACCCGGGTCTCAGGCGCTGTGAGGCAGCAGTGCTAACCACTTGAGGTGGAAGAGGAACATCAGCACCTCCTTGAGGAGTCTCGTGTCGAACATGCAGGCAACATGCCCAGCCTATCGTAGCCACTCAAGAGGTCAGTACCCGATACTGGGGATGTTGGCCTGGTCGAGGATACTTGTGTTGATGCGTCTGCCTTCCCACCATAACGAATAAGTAATTTGGGTGGTACTGCTCCAGCATCTTGTGATATCTTCTGCTGCTGACTCTCCACCCCTCAGAGTGTAGGAATCACCACACCTCTGTATACCATGATCATAGATGTCAGATTTAATGTTGTTATCCTCGATCACCCTTTACCTCAGATGGGCAAGGTGGTACTAACATACTGGATGCCGTGCTGGATCTTTTTATCAATATTTGCTTTGGTAGACAGGTCACTCCCAAAGTATTGCATTGTCCAAGGCCTCCACATGGATTATGACAATTGGGAGTTTGCTCCACAATGCCACGCCAGGAAAGTGGAGGACCTTCATCTTGTGGATGTTCAGAGTGAGACCCATGCTTTCATATTCCCTGTAAAGGTGTTGACAATGGTCTGCAAAAATCCTCAGATTGCACATATGCAAACATCATCCATGTCCTGAAGCTCGATTACACTGGTTGGGGTGACTCTGGTTTTGGTTTGAAGGCAGTGGAGGTTGAATAGATTCCTGCTGCTTCTGCACGTTAGCCCCACTCCAGCGGTGAGGTGAAGCATTGCAGCGAGGTAGATCAGTGTTGGCTCAATGACACAGACCTGCCTGATACTGGTCCGAACAGGGAGCTGGTCGGTAGTGAAATGATTTGTTATCACCACAAATTCCTTGCCATGATGAAGCAGGCGAAGGACGGTGGCAATATTCATGGTGTGGCAAAATTGGAGAAAGACACTCCATAATGCTTCTCGGTTGACAGTGTGAAAGGCCTGCGTCAGGTTAAAGACAGCAATGCAAAGCTGTACAGTTAGCGTCTGTCTGTATCCCAATCTGGAGTCAAACGGCTTCTATTTCCAAGAAGAAAGTGAGAACGTGGAGATCAGAGTCGAGAGTGTGGTGCTGGAAAAGCACTGCAGGTTAGGCAGCATCTAAGGTATAGGAGAATTGACATTTCGGGCAAAAGCTCATTTTCAGGATGTAGCCCTTCTATTTTAAAAGTATAATTTATCTGAAAATGCAATTCTGCAACGTAAATTCACCTTATAGACTTTACAGAGAGAGAGTGAGTGAGCATTAGAGAAAATATGTCTGCGTGTGTGCATGATTGGCAGAAAGTTTGTGTGAGTGTGATGGACGAGAGTATGAAGGGTGTATGTCTGAGTGTATAAGGGAGAGCGTGTATGAGAAACATACGCATTCATCTTACATATTCATGCCCTCATGCCGACCCTCTCTTACATACACGCTGTCTCTTTCACTCTCTCTCTCTCTCTCACACACACACACACACACACACATCCCACACACCTTCAGACGGGCTTTTACTCTATCACAATTACAAACACACACTCTACCAAGAATGCACACAAACGAACAGAATCTCTCTGACGCACACTCGCATGAACGCACTCATATGCACACACTCACATACTGTCTCGCTCATGCACACGCACAAACACATAAAGTTTTATGGGACGAATTTGCATTTGCAGACTTGTATCTAGAGATACATTCTATATTGCTCAAAATACACACAATCTGCAGGCAGTCAATCCATGTAACAGTTTATAAATTACTACTTTGGAAATAGAACAAGTCTGACTCAAGATTGGAATGCAGACACTCTAACCTCAGAGCTTTAAAACTTGGAACATAGAACATAGAACATAAAACTGTACAGCACCGAACAGGTCCTTCAGCCCACAATGTTGTGCCGACCACTGATTCACATGCATGTACCCTCACATTTCTGTGACCATATGCATGTCCAGTAGTCTCATAAATGTCGACAACTGTTCCTAGCAACGCATTCCGTGCTCTCACAACTCTCTATGTAAAGAACCCGCCCCTGACATCCCCTCTGTGCCTTCCTCCAACCAGCTTAAAACTATGACTCCTTGTGGTAGTCATTTCTGCCCTGGAAAATAGTTTCTGGCTATCGACTCTATCTATAGATAGAGTCGATAGCCAGACTTATCTTGTATAACTCATTTAGGTCGCCTCTCTTCCTCCTTTCCTCCAAAGAAAAACGTCCGAGCTCAGTCAAACTCTCTTCGTAACATAAGCCCTCCAATACAGGCAGCATCCTGGTAAACCTCCTCTGGACCCTCTCCAAAACATCCACATCTTTCCTATAATTGGGCGACCAGAACTGGACACAGTATTCCAAGTGCGGTCTAAACTAAGTTTTATAGAGCTGCAACAAGATATCACGACTCTGAAACTCACTCATGCTGTTAATGAAAGCCAAAACACCATATCCTTTCTTAATAACCCTGTCCACTTGGGTGGCCATTTTCAGGGATCTACTTACCTGCACACCAAGATCCCTCTGTTCCTCCACACTGCCAAAAATCCTATCCTTAATCCGGCACTCAGCTTTCACGTTCGACCTTCCAAAATGCATCACTTCGCATTTATCCAGGTTGAACTCCATGTGCCACCTCTCAGCCCATCTCTGCATCCTGTCAATGTCCCGCTGCAGCCTACAACAGCACTCCAAACTTTGTGTCGTCTGCGAACTTGCTGACCCATCCTTCAATCCCCTCGTCCAAGTCATTAGTAAAAAATATCAACAGTACAGGCCCAAGGACAGAGCAAAGTGGAACACAATTCACCACTGACTTCCAGGCAGAATATTTTCCTTTTACTCCCACTCGCTGTCTTCTGTTGGCCAGCCAATTGTGTATCCAGACAGCTAAGTTACCCTGTATCCCATTCCTCCTGATCTTCTGAATGAGCCTACCATGGGGAACCTTATCAAACGCATTGCTGAAGTCCACATACACCACATCCACGCTCTACCTTCATCAACTTTTCTAGTCACGTCCACAAAGAACTCGATAAGATTTGTGAGGCATGACCTGCCCCTCACAAAGCCGTGTTGACTGCATTTAATCAATCCATATTCTTCCAGGTGGTCATAAATCCTATCCTTCAGAATCCTTTCTAACACCTTGCAGACGACAGACGTGAGACTTACTTGTCCGTCATTACCGGAGATTCCCTATTTCCTGTCTTGAAGAGAGGAATTACATTTGCCTCTCTTCAGTCCACAGGTACGACTCCAGTGGAGAGCGAGGAAGCAAAGATCTTCGCAAGTGGTGAAACAATTGCATTTCTCATTTCCCGTACAGCCGAGGACAAATCTGGTCCGGGCCTGGCGACTTGTCAACCTTACTGTTTGACAAAAGTTTCAGCACATCAGCTTCCTCTATCTCTATTCATTCCAGCATGCACACATGCTCTTGAAAAGTTTCATTCACTACGAAGTTCGCTTATTTCGTAAATACAGAAGCGAAAAACCCATTTAGCACTTCTCCTACCTCCTCATACTCCACACACAAATTCCCAATGCTGTCCCTGATCGGGCCGACTCTTTCTTTGACCATTTCTTTGTCCTCACATAAGTGTAAAATGCCTCTGTGTTCTTCCTAATCCGTTCTGCCAAGCCTGTCTCGTGCCCCATCCTCGCTCTCTCAGACCATTTTTGAGCTCCTTTCTCGCCTGTCTGTAATTCTCTAGAGCTGAGCTTGACCCTAGCTTCCTGCACTTTATGTAAGCTACCTTCTTCTTTTTGACGAGAAATTCTACCGCTCTCTTCATCCAAGGTTCCTTTATCTTACCACTTTTTGCCTGTCTCAGAGGGACATATTTATTCATCGCTTGCAACAACTGTTCCTTAAACAGTCTCCACATGTCTATAGTGCCTTTACCATGGAACAATTGCTCCAAATCCATGCTTCCTAAGTCATGTCTCATCGCATCATAGTTTCCTCTTCCCAAATTAAATATCCTCCCATTTTGCTTCATCCTCTCCTTCTCCATATCTGTATAGAATGTGAGGCAGTTGCCTTCACTATCACCAAATTGCTCTCCCACCACAAGATCTGATACATGCCCCGACTCGGTTCCGAGCACCAAGTCTAGAATGGCCCCTCTCCTCGTCGGCCTGTCAACGTACTGAGTTAGGAAACCCTCCTGAAGACACTTTACAAAAATAGCTTCTTCCATATCATCTGCTCGAACGACGTTCCAATCAATATTGGGAAAGTTAAAGTCACCCATTACAACAACCCTACTATGTCCACACTTTTCCAAAATCTGCTGACCTATGCATTCTTCCATCTCCCTGCTGCTTCTGTGAGGCCTGTAGTAAACCCCTAACGAGGTTACTGCTCCCTTGCTGCTCCTAATTTCCACCCATAATGACTCGGTAGGCAGATCTTCTTCGAAAATGGAAGCTTCTGTAGCTGTGATACCCTCTCTGATTAGTAGTGCTACACCCCCTCCTCTTTCCCTCGCTCCCTATTATTTTTAAATGCTCTAAACTCTGGAACATCCAGCAACCATTCCTGCCGCTGATAAAACCATTTCTCTGTTATGGCCACGACATCATAGCTCCGGGTACTGATCCATGCACTAAGTTCATCACCTTCATTCCTGATACTACTCGTGTTAAGTCAAACACACTTTAACTGATCCCTTGGTTGCTTCCCAGAAAAGTCCTTCCCACTAGCTGGTCTACCTCTTGCTATTGACTCGCCTGGATCAACTCTCACCTCCGGTATACAGCTCAGGTCCCCACCCCGCTGCCATAATAGTTTAAACCCTCTCGAACTGCTTGAGCAAACCTTCCACCCAGGATATTAGTCCCATCTTCCCCAGAAGGCATCCCAATTATCTAAATATCTGAAGCCCTCCTTCCTACACCAGCTGTGCAGCCACGTTTTAACTGCACCTGCTCCCTGTTGCTCGCCTCGCTCTCTCGTGGCACCAGTAGTAAACGAAGAACACTACTCTGTTTGTCCTGCTTTGCAGTTTCCATCCTAACTCCCTGAAATCACTTTTTATATCCTCGGTCCTTTTTCTGGCTATATCATTAGTGCCAATATGTAACGCGATTTCTGGCTGTTCGCCCTCCCCTTTTAGAAGCTTATACCCCCGATCGGAGATGTCCTGGACCCTGGCACCAGGGAGGCAACATACCTTCCGGGAATCCCGATCCTGACCACAAAATCTCCTGTCGATTCCCCGAACTATTGACTCCCCTACCACGAGTACTTTTCTGTTCTGACCCCTTCCCTTCTTTGCCACAGTATCAGTTTCAGTGCCAGAGTACGACTGCTATGGCTTTCCTCTGGTAGGTCATCCTCTCCTGCAGTATCCGAAACGATATACTTATTGCTGAGGGGAATGTCCACAGGGGATCTCTGCACTTTCTGTCTGTCCCCTTTCCTCCCCCATCTATCCTTGCCCTGAGCCTTAGGAGTGACCAACTCCCGGCAACTCCTCTCAATTACCCTGTGGACTGTAATCTAATGTTGTGTCATTTTTAACTGAATCAGCATAATCCCACAAAGTATGCAAGGACAAGAGATGTATCCAGACGGCTCCACGGTGATGAATATCTTCTATTCCCACAACAGGGACCAATGCGGCTGTATAGTTCTGAATCATGTTCTGAGCATGTGTGATGCTGATGATGGCGATGGGAGCCGATCCATTTTTCTCTCAATAGCCGCTCAATGGCGGCGGCAAGATGCAGAGGAAAATGTTAGTAAAAAGATGTTGAAGAAGATTTATAAACACCTTCAGTAGGCCACCACCAATGAAACAAATCTGTGCAATAAACGTTCCCAATCCTTGCAGTCACATCGCTGTAGTGCTCACCAACTGCCAATTTCAATCTGCGCAACAAGCTCATTTACTTTATTCTTATACTGCATGCATTCAGATGTAACACCTTTAGTCCTGTTTTAACCGTCCCTCTTTGCATTGTCATTCAATTCCCGTGTGCTTGAAGTTTGACTGCTAACCCTTTCCATACTTTCTGTCCTATTCATTTCTGTGCTTGAGATTTTAATCATTCTCCTGAGTTCTGCACTCTTACCTCCTTTAATTTGCGTTTTCAAATTTCCCATATAGCTAAACACTTCCCTTCAACACCACCTACCGCCGCACCAACTGAGTTTAACAACCTATCTCAGTGATAGTTATGGGATTCACTAGGACTCTAGTCCCAGCACGGTTCAGATGAAGACCATCCATCGGAACAGGCCCCTTCTTCCCCAGTACTGACACCAATGTCCTATGGATTCAAAACCATTTTTCCCACACCAATTTTTCAGCCACGCATGTACCTGCTTAATCTTATTGACTGTGGGAATTAGCTCATGCCTCAGGGAGTAATCCAGAAACTATCACCTTTTTGGTTTTGCTTTCTAATTTAGGTCCAAATAGTTAATATTGCCTGTGCAGCACTTCTGCCCTAGCTTTATCTTTGGTACCTATGAGGTCCATGACCACTTGAGCTTTCCCCTCCCATTCCAAATTCCTATACCGCCCAGATGAACCTGAACCTGAGCACCAGGAAAACAACATAATCCTTCGGGATTCTTGACCCTAAACACAGAGAACACTGTCTCAGCCTCTGGTTTACTATACACAATTACAACAACATTTCTCTTCTCCACACCTCCCACCAATTTGAATGGCTCCCTGGAATACATTGCTGCTTTAAAGTCTGCACTGATGATGTTCCCTAGCCAGGGAACGAAACGTTTGCAGCAAAAACTTCCAGCTCGGCGAACAGAACCACAACATACATTGCTGCGGTCAGCCAGCTCATCGTCTCTGCCGTCCACATCCCCATCCACACAGGGACAAATACTCTTGAACCTGTTGGACAAGACCATCTGTGGTGGTCCTGCAACTCTGTCTCCTGAATCCCTCTACGCGCCTCACTCACAGTAATACCCTTCTGTCCCTCACCACTGGCCAAATTCCAGTTCATTACTCTAAGGGATATGACTGTCTCCTGAAACATACGTCCAGATAAGATGCTGGGAGTCTCTGTTAGTGGGGAATTGCACCAAGAATGCTGCTCAGTGGATTGTTTTCGCTATTGTCGTGTCTGGATAAGGCTGACCAGTCAGTGAGCTGGAGATATTATTGTTCAAAAGGTAAAACCAGAGAGCAGATCAGCAGCAGATTAAACTCAGTTCAAATGTAATTATGCCACACCAGGAATGCCAATATGAGCCAGGATGGTGTAGCTGAATTGGTTGATGCATTTTTCCATGTGATGTGATCTGTCCCTTCAGGCAGCTGATACGCTCCTTATTTGAAACCTTGAGCTGATGCATTCCCAGAAATGTTTTCTTATATTGTGTGGAAGCTCCTTGTGGAGAACGAGCATTGTTTAGCTGTTGCTTTTTCCAGTTCCTGTAAATGAACAAACTAAATTATAACAACTGATAACAAGTTTAATCCCAATTATGAAGGAGTGTTGCTATTCAGTAAATCATAATGAAGGAACAATAAACAGAATCTGGAATCTGTCAGTCAGTAATGGGCTGCCCACTCAACTACCATGGATATCCAGAATTCACAAATGATTTCAACCCATGCACCATTGAGACAGTTTATTTCATGCGTGAAAGTATGTGTCAGAGCTGCCCTTCTGGGGTCTAGGGTGGGAGCTGCCCTCTTTAAGCAAGAGCATTTCACTCACTGATTGAAAAGTGAGTCTTCTCATACACTCAATGTGTGCATTGCTGCCGAGGTCAGCATTATTCCCTACCCTTATTTGCCCAGGAACCGGAGTCAAATCAAGAACCAAGTGAGGAGAGCATACTCCCTTTCCTGAGGAAGGGGGGTTTCGTGAACAAGATAGACTTCCATCAGTCGAAACATCACAGACTTCACTAGTATTGTCATTGTCCATCTAGGTACATCACAGGCATCACTCTCAGTGTCACTCCCCATCCAGATACATCACTGACCTCAGTTTAGCATTGCATCTACAATGGTTGACAAGGAAGGGAAATGGAATTTTGGCATTTACTTTGAAAATAATAGAATGTAAATGTTGAGAAGTGTTGCTGCAAGTGTAGAGGCATTAGTGCAATCTCTGCTGCAGTATTACAATCCCTTACTTGAGAAGGGATATCTACAGTTTGGAGGCAGTTCAGAGGAGGTTGATGTGATAATTCCAAAGATGAAGGTGTTGTCTAGTTCCTCCTTAAAACAAGTTCACAACTCCAGCCAGAATGATCTGAATAAAAGTGCCCATCTATCTCACAACGATGAAGTGGCCAAATCAGCCCGAACACAAGTCGACACCAATACAAACAGTTCTTTCTGAGGAAACATGTTAGAATATCCTTTAGTTATGGCACACTATCTCAAATCCTATTTGGCCCCTAAAACGTACAATACTTCCGGAATCTGTGGTAGATATATGCAGGCTCTCTCTCTCACTCTCTCTCTCTCTCGCTTTCTCGCTCGCTCTCGCTTTCTCTCCTTTCTCTCATTCTCTCTCTCTCTCTCTCTATCTTTTGCCATGCTGGTCTCCTCAGACATTAGGAGAAATCTGTCTGCAGGTGAACCCCGAGTTTTAGATTTTCTTTTCAAAACATTCGATAGTTATCGGCCATCAGGAAAATTAATTTATTGTTTGAAGGATTGCTAATCATTTAGATGTCTTGTTATGTTAGTTTCTTTGTGTAGTAGGATCCAGTGACTTCCTGTGTGGCCCCTCCTTTGTTTGGTGGACAGGTTGTTAGGGATATGTCTGTCAAGGATAATTGTTGCCTTTTTCATAATGTTGATGACATTACCACTCGGCTGCTGTGTTTGCACTGAGTCTGGCGTGTGGGCTTTGTGACTTAGGCATTTTACTTGGTCAATATACTTAGTATCCCTTCCTCTTTGGTTAAGTTTGCCATCGATTTATGTTTTACCAGGCAGTGTTGTCGAGAAAATATAGAGAAGCACCAGGAGAGGCAGAGGGTTCCTCAAGAAGTAGACTTTTATTTGCAAACAAAAAAACCGTGAATCTAAGAAAGCAGATTTTCAAATGCCCATGAACCTCAGGGTCGGTGGATTTTTATATATTATTTATCATATTTCTGTTCACTCATCAGCATGTCCAACTATATTATTCAAAGTACCTCACTTTAACTACATCATAAACCAGTGATGCTAGTTCCCATTATCTCTTTAGTTGTACATTCTACTTAATGTTATTCTATTGTCACGGTTAGATATTTATTGCTAACCCTGCTACAGTGATCTTCCATTGCAGACTAACCTATCATAATAGATATTTAACTTTTCCATCTGTTACAATATTATCCTGTCTCAAGCTGACTGTACTAACTATTATTCTGGGTTAGTGGTGCTGGAAAAGCACAGCACTTTAGGCAGCATCCGAGGACCACTAAAATCGACGTTTCTGGCAAAAAAGAACTTCATCAGGAATACAGGCAGAGTGCCTGAAGGGTGGAGACATCAATGAGAGGAGGGTGGGAGTGGGGGTAAAGTAGCATAGAGTACAATGGGTGAGTGGTGGAGGGGAGCAAGGTGATCGGTTAGGGAGGAGGGTGGAGTGGATAGATGGAAAAGAAGATAGGCAGGTAGGACAAATCATGGGGACAGTGCTGAGTTGGAAAAGTCTGGAACTTGGATGAGGTGGGGGAAGGGGGAAACTGTTGAAGTCCACATTGATGCCCTGGGGTTGAAGTGTTCCGAGGCAGAAGATGAGGCGTTCTTCCACCAGGCGTTGGGTGGTGATGGAGCGGAGGTGAAGGAGGCCCAGGACCTCCATGTCCTCGACAGAGCTTCAGGGCAGAGGAAATAACCTGGGAATTGCAGTGGGAGAGGGACTCCCTGAGATTCTTGTAGAGAGAGGAGGAAAACATCTTCAAGGCAGGCATTCTTGCAGAAGGATTCGTAGTAGGGTTAAAATCAACTGGGTAAAAACAATAACTGCAGATGCTGGAAGCCAGATTCTAGATTAGTGGTGCCCCCTCGGAACAGTTCAACCCAAGGCATCAATGTGGACTTCAACATTTCCTCGTTTCCCCTTTCCTCATCTTACCCCAGTTCCAAACGTCCAGCTCAGTACTGTCCTCATGAATTGTCCAACCTGTCTATCTTCTTTCCCACCTATCCACTCCACCCTCCTCCCTGACCTATCACCTTGATCCCTCCACTACTTATCCATTGTACTCTATGCTACATTCTCCCCACACCCACCCTCCTCTCATTGATCTCTCCACCCTTCAGGCACTCTGCCTGTTTTCCTGATGAAGCGCTTTTGCGCGAAACGTCGATTTTACTGCTCCTGGGATGCTGCCTGAACTGCTGTGCTTTTCCAACACCACTAATCCAGAATCTGGTTTCCAGCATCTGCAGTCATTGTTTTTACCTAGATGATTTTAACCCTCCTGCGAATCCTCTTGCAAGGATGCCTGCCTTGAAGAAGTTTTCCTTCTCTCTCTACAAGAATCTCAGGGAGTCCCTCTCCCACTGCAACTCCCAGGTCATTTCCTCTGTCCTGAAGCTCTGCCGAGGACATGGCGGTCGAGAACCTCCTTCACCCCCGTTCCTAAAGATATTGCACAGGGTGGTCCGGCAGGAATGACGGTGGGCAACACAACTACATTCTGTTCAGTATCTACAGCACAGAGACCCAGAGATGGAGAGCAGAAGAAACTTCGTGATTTTGCTCTTCATCATCTCTTGGAGAGTCATCCTCCTGTTGTTCACCTATGTTTTATGTTTCTTACGTTATGTTAGTCAAGGAGTTCATCCTAAAGGTGACTCGCTTTTCCTGCAAAACTTCACAAAACTGAGTTATATGCTGCAGACCCTAAGTTGTTGCACAAACAAATTTATTTATGCAGCAACATTAATTCGGTTCAGAGTGAAGATCAGTAACACAGCAAAGTAGCAAGTCACACCAATCCCTTGCATAATGAATAAATAAAACTCCTTAGTGAAGCCACAGGAGGGTGCTGTTGTTCCAGACATGAAACCATTTTTCGAATTCATTCTTGGGATGTTGGCGTCACTGTCCATGCCCAGCATTTATTACCCATCCCGAGTTGTCCCTTGAGAAGTTCGTGGTGAACTGCCTTCTTGAACCATTATTGTCCATGTAGGTCAACCCATAATGTTGTTAGGGAAGGAAGTCCAGGAATTTGATATAGGGATATATTTCCACTTCAAGACGGTGAGATGCTTGGAAGGCAACTTGTATTGGGGTGTGTTCCCATGTATTTGTTGCCATTGTCCTAAGTGGAAGTGGTTGTGGGTTTTGTAGGTGCTGTCTGAGGAGCTTTGGTGAATATCTGCACTGCATTTATAGTGTTACACGCGGCTGCTACAGAGCATCTTTAGTGGAGGGAATGGATATTTATGGGTGGGATGCCAATCAAGCAGGTTGCTGTGTCCTGAATGGTGTCAAGTTTCTGTAGACTTTATTGGAGCTGTAGTCATCCAGGCAAGTGGAGCATATTACATCGCATTCTACAAAGAGTCCTTATCCCTGTGCAGAGAGAGGTTTGGGCTGGGAACCTGCAGATTCCCCATCAAAGCACAATCCAAATGAATTGTCTCCGTAAATGGAATTTCCTACTGGGTAAGTCCTATCAGCTTGGAACCCGCTAAGCGTCCAGCAAATATCAAGTTTTTCAGCGGGTTCTGATGCAGTTAAATAGACTAGTTATTCTGTAAATATTCCATGTCAACGCACCCCACACTAATGTCCTTAATAGCTATCTATGAGCTGGCCTCTATTTTACAGAATCAAGCTTCCAGTTTCTTTGGGCTGCTTATCCATTGCAGTCTCATCAGAAATTTCTTGCCATTGATTATAATGCAGAAGTCGAACACCTTTGTCAATTAAACCAAACATCCAGAGCGTCTTAGTTCAACCTATATTCTGTTAAAATATTAGGGACAGAATACTCTAAAATTCCATTATTTAAAGAAAATTATAATTATTTTCTTAACTCAAATAGTGAACACTAAATAACAACTTTAGTGAACACTAAACAACAACAAGTCCTCCTTTTTAACTACTTAGTATCTGACTCCAACTCCACAAAAATACACCGTTCCAATTATGAAGCATTTCATGGAATCCAGGCGGGGAGGGAGTGGGGGGGGTGGGGTCGGTAGGGAAGGAAGGGGGAGTTGGCAAACTGGGCACACAATTGGCTTGATGATAAGAAGCAGAGGGTAATAGTCGGACTGAAGACTTGTGACTAGTTCTCTGTGGAAACAGGCCCTTCGACCCAACAAGTCCACTGGCATTCTCAAGATTATTCCACCCAAACCCATTCACCTACCCTATTACTCTACATTTACCCCGAATAATGCAACATACTTGCACATCCATGAACACTAATTGAGCATGGCCAATTTACCTGGCCTGCACATCTTTAGATTGTGGGAGGAAACCATATCACCTAGAGGAAACCCACGCGAGCACACGGAGGACTGCAGATGCTTGAGACCAGAATTGAAAAGTGTGGTGCTTAAAAAGTGCAGCAGGCCAGGCAGCATCCGATGGGCAGGAAAATCGACGTTTCAGACATAAGCCCTTCATGAATTCCTGAAGAAGGGCTTCTGCCCGAAACCTCGATTCTCCTGCTCCTTGGATGCTGCCTGGCCTGCTGCGCTTTTCCAGCACCACACTTTTCAACTTTAATATAGACAAGTGCAAGATCTAGCATTTTGGAAAGTCAAATCGAGACAGGTGTATCATGGTGAATAGTAGGGCCTGATGGAATGTAATGGAACAGAAGGACCTTGGATTCCACGTGCACGGTTTTCTGAACTCAGGTGGACAGGGCTGTGAATGAGGCTTTTGGCAAACTGGGGCCTTAATCAGTCATGTCATGGAATGTCGAAGTTGTGAAGTTCTGTTGCAGTTGCACAGGATGCAAGTGAAGCCACACTTGGTGTATTCTGTTCAGTTTTGCTCATCTTGCTGTAGGAAGGATATTATTAAACTGGAAAGAGTGCCGTAGAAACTTACTAGAATGGTGTCAGAACTCAACTCGACAGTTAGAGAGAGACAAGGTAGGACATTTTCGTTAGTGTGTAGGAGAATGATGGGTGTCCTTATAGAGGTGTATAAGATCATAGGAAGCTTAGATAGGGTTAATGCACTCAGTCTGTATCCAAGGCTTGCGGAATCGAGGACGAAAGGGCTTGGGCCCTCTGCTAATTAATCGCTGAGTAGGAAATAGACTTAAGGGGTAACCACATTGTGATACAAGAGCTCAGGGATCACAGAATTGGTGGGTTTCCCCGCGAATGGGTGCATGGTAGTGAGACGCCGAGCACGCAGCCCATACAAGGGTTTAGACAGTGATATCCCAGGAAGCCTATCAGGTAGAATTCCTCAGAAACAAAATTAAAAACGGGCTGAGACCAGGAGTGAAGCTCCTTCCCCCAGCTTGTCCCCCAAAGTACACTAGGCTCTTGCAATGGACTAATCTTTAAACTCACAGCGAAAACCTTACTCAATAATATTTACCACAAACTGACACGAATCATAGTGAATGCATCAGGGATACAGTAACCAGAGTGGTTTCCTTCCACATTAAAATGATTATGTTCCCATCTGAACCATAGGATAATGCGGTGAGGGGTGGGGAAATATGAGCGAAAACCCAGAACAGTAATTAACGGATGAAAGAAAAGAGAACTCCTTCATGATCTAGCCTTGGGATACGGAGCAGGAGTGTTACCGGTCAGTACGTTGACTTGGCTAATTTGCAGAATAAACTCAGGATCCTGACCCAGGAACTCTATAATGAGCCTGAGAAAGACTGAATACAGACAATCCAGAGGGGTCCATGGGACAATTAGTGGAGAATCAGGCTAACCATCACTTAGTGACCAGACTGGAGGGTCACGCCAACATGATAAACCAGATCATCCACGACTCAAGCAGAGATGACGGTGAGCATTAAAACCACACCCAGTGCAGTATCTACAGTAACGGGATGATGGGACAGCTGAGGGAGGAGCTCAGACAGTCCAGCCAAGGGAAAATCCGGATTAGTGACAAACAGCATAAATACTTGTTCCAGGAGAAGACCCACACTAACGTCTCTCACTGTCAGTGACAGCCGCTTACCAAGGACTGGGTTAATGACAGCTGCAAGGACACTCTCGGTGGGACGCTGGGCTTGGGCTTGTTATGAGGGATTCCAATTATCCCAAGCAGCAAGGTTAGGATGAAGTCCAAATTTTGGGAGTTGTATCAAAAAGGTATTTCGATGGGTTACCGTAATGTCCTCCCTCATACTGTGGAGATAGAGGGAACATAGACCGGGGTCACATTTGCATACATGTGAAGGAACAGGTCATACCATGTCATGCCCATAGCCTGTCATTGAAGAATTCAGCTGCTCTCACATCAAGCTGTGTTCCTAACCTCACTCACATTGATACATCTCGGGATACCGGTGCTTAGGATTGCTGGCTGCAACAGATGGATGCGATCATGGTGAATAATGCCTGGACACACGCTCAGGGGCTGGAAGGTAGATGGAACTCCCGGGGTGATCACCTTAGTTTCATTAATTTGCAGTGTTTGAGTGTTCCTAGCTGGGCCAGTATTGATTGCCTGTCCATAGTTGCCATTACAAACATTGTGGTGAGTAGCCTCCTTGACGTTGCATCATCGATAGTCACAGATGAGGTTCCAGAAGACTGGAGACTGGTGCCACTGTTTTAAGAAGTGTGGTAAAGACAAGTCAGGGAACTATAGACCTGTGAGCATGACCTCAGTGGGGGGCAAGTTGTTGGAGGGAATCCTGAGGGACAGGATGTACATGTATTTGGAAATGCAAGGACTGATTCTGGATAGTCAACATGGCTTTGTGCCTGGGAAATCCTGTCTCACAAGCTTGATTGTGTTGTTTTTTTGAAGGTGTAACAAAGAATATTGATGAGGGCAGAGCAGCAGATGAGATCTATGTGAACTTCAGTAAGGCGTTCGACAAGGTTCCCCAAGGGAGACTGATTAACAAGGTTAGGTCTCATGGAATGCAGGGAGAACTAGCCATTCGGATACAGAACTGGCTCAAAGGTAGAAAACAGAGGGTTTTGGTGGAGAGTTGTTTTTCAGACTGGGCGTCTGTGACCAGTAGAGTGGCACAAGGATCGATGCTGGGCCCTCTACCTTTTGTCATTTATAGAAATGATTTGGATGAGAGCATAAGATGTACAGTTAGTAAGTTTGCAGATGACACAAAAATTGGAGATGTAGATGACAGCGAAGAGGGTTACCTCAGATTACAATAGGATCTGGACCAGATGGACCAATGAGCTGAGAATGTGGCAGATGGAATTTAATTCAGATAAATGCGAGGTGCTGCGTTTTGGGAAAGCAAATCTTAGCAGGACTTAGACAGTTAACGGTAAGATCCTAGGGAGTGTTGCTGAACAAAGAGACCTTGGAGTGCAGGCTCATAGCTCCTTGAAAGTGAAGTCGGAGACAGATAGGATAGACAAGAAGGCGTTTGGTATGTTTCCTTTCTTGGTCAGAGTACTGAGGACAGAAGCTGGGAGGTCATGTTGCGGCTGTACGAGACATTGGTTAGGCCACTAGTGGAATATTGCGTGCATTTCTGGTCTCCTTCCTATTGGAAAAATGTTGTGAAACTTGAAAGGTTTCAGAAAAGATTTACAAGGATGTTGCCATGGTTGGAGGATTTGATATACAGGGAGAGGCTGAACAGGCTGGGGCTGTTTCCCCTGGAATGTCGGAAGCTGAGGGGTGACCTTGTAGAGGTTTACAAAATTATGATGGGCATGGATAGGATAAATAGAGAAACTATTTTCCGTGGGGTCAGGGAGTCCAGACTAGAGGGCATAGATTTAGGTTGAGACCGGAAAGATATAAAAGAGACCTAAAGGGCAATTTTGTCACGCAGAGGGTGGTACTTTCCCTCTTTATGGTCATTTAAGCGGGCATTGGATAAGCATATGGAGGTTATTGGGCTAGTGTAGGTTAGGTAGGCTTTAGCCGGCGCAACATCGAGGGCCGAAGGGCCTGTACTGCGCTGTATTTTTCTATGTTCTATGTACTTGTATGGAATGAGCTGCCAGAGGATGTGGTGGAGGCTGCCATAATTGCAACATTTAAGAGGCATTTGGATGGGTATATTAATAGAAAGGGTTTGGAGAGATATGGGCCGGGCGCTGGCTGGTGGGACTAAATTGGGTTGGGATTTCTGGTTGGCATGGACGTGTTAGACTGTTGATCTTCCGTAATTACACCAGCACCACTCCCCAACTCTTCCTCCGCTACATTGATGACTGCATTGGTGCCACCTCGTGCTCCCCTGAGGAGGTTGAGCAATTCATCATCTTCGCCAACACATTCCACCCAGAACTTAAATTTACCAGGCCCATCTCTGACGCCTCCCTCCCTTTCCTGGACCTCTTCATCTCCATTAATGAAGACAGACTTGACACTGACATTTTGAAAAACACACCGACTCCCACAGCTACCTGGATTACACCTCTTCCCAAACTATCTCTTGCAAAAACGCCATCCCGTACTCCCAATTCCTCCGCCTCCACCGTATCTGCTCTCAGGAGGACCAGTTCCACCATAGAACACACCAGGTGGCCTCCTTCTTTTGAGACCACAATTTCCCTTCCCACGTGGTGAAAGATGCCCTCCAACATATCTCGTCCATATCCCGCACCTCCGCAGTCTGAGCCCACCCCTCCAACAGTAACAAGAACAGAACACCCCTGGTGCTCACCTCCCCCCCGACAAACCAAATCATCCGCAGAAATTTCCGCCACCTCCAAGAGGACCCCACCACCAGGAATATATTTCCCTCCCCACCCCTTTCTGCTTTCTGCAAAGACCATTCCTTCCGTGACTCCCTGGTCAGGTCCACGCCCCGCTCCAACCCATCCTCCCATCCTGGCACTTTCCCCTGGCCCCGGAGGCACTGTAAAACCTGTGCCCACACCTCCTCCCTCACCTCTATCCAAGGCCCTAAAGGAGCCTTCCACATCCATCAAAGTTTTACCTGCACATCTACTAATATCATTTATTGTATCCGTTGCTCCCTATGCGGTCTCCCCTATGGGGAGACGAGGCGCCTTGGAGCAGAGCGCTTTAGGAACATCTCCGAGACACGCGCACCGATGAACCACACCGCCCCGTGGCCCAACATTTCAACTCCCACTCCCAATCTGCTGAGGATATGGAGGTCCTGGGCTTCCTTCACCGCCGCTCCATCTCCACCCGACGCCTGGAGGAAGAACGCCTCATCTTCCACCTCGGAACACTTCAACCCCAGCGCATCAATGTGGACTTCAATAGTTTCCTCATTTCCCCTTCCCCCACCTCACCCAAGTTCCAAACTTCCAGCTCAGCACTGTCCCCATGACTTGTCCGGACTTGTCCGGACTTGTCCAACCTGTCTAGCTCCTTTTCCACCTATCCACTCCACCCTCTCCTCCCTGACCTATCAACTTTATCCCTTTCCCCACTCACCCATTGTACTCTGTGCTACTTTCTACCCTCTCCACCCCCACCCTCCTGTAACTCATCTCTCCATATTTCAGTCTCACTGCCTTTATTCCTGGTGAAGGGCTTTTGCCCAAAACGTCGATTTCGCTGCACTTTGGATGTTGCCTGAACTGCTGTGCTCTTCCAGCACCACTGATCCAGACAATGGCTTTTGCACAGAGAGCTGGCTACTCTGACAACAAGCATGACCAGCTTTTAAAATTAGGTTTACAATTCATTGTATAAGCTTCTTTCTTTTCAAGTGGATGAGTTGGGGGAAATGTTACAACTTCCTGGCTAAAACACCGATAGACAGCCAAGGTATATTGGCCAAATAAATCCCCTCAATCACAAACCCCGCACACTAGACACCAGGAGGGCCCAGACAGGAAGGCACCGGGTCCTGCTACACAAAGAAACGAACAGCAACCAGCCATCCAAATGATTGGCAATGCTTCAAACTATTAATTGATTGTACTAATTGACCAGAACAATAGAAAGTTCCGGAAAAACATCCAGAAATGAACAAAGACAGTATTCATCTGCAGACTGATTTCTTGAATCTCTGGAGGCCTTCTGAGGAGGCCAGCATGGCAAAAGTCAGAGACCATCTGACCGTCCAGAGAGAGGGAGAGAGAGAGAGAGAGAGAGAGAGAGGAAGGGAGAAAACAGGCCGAGACACAGAACCAGAGAGAGAGGCTGAAGCAAAAGCCAGGAGCCTGGGAGAGACAGAATGTAAAAAAAAACATCGAGAGAGAGAGAGAAAGTTGGAACCAATTAAAATAACAAGTGTCACCCCTTCAGTCTGTCTATGTTTTAATTGCTGTTTGTCTCATTCTGACTTCCCCCTTCTCTCCCTCTCACTGTTTCTGTCCTCTCTCTTTCTGACCTTCTGTCTCTCTCTCACACACTCTGTCTTCCTCTTACTCTCTCCCTCTCCATGTCTCACACTCCCTTTCATTTTTCGCTATTTCAGACCTGAAAGGTCTCACCCAATTTTGTACCCCCTCAAAAATACTATGCCCCTCATTTTGACTCTTCTCCCAAATTTATGCACTCCCCCAAATATCTTTCCTCTCAAATAATTGCCTCACCAAATTCACCCTCCTCAAATATTTTGCGGCCTCTCCCAACCCCCAACGTTGCTGCGAGCCCACACCCTTGGGCAGAGGTAAATTGGAGGAAATGTGAGCTGGTTGGAAAACACCATCGACTCTCTTGCCTGACCTGGTGTGCTTCCCCAGCTCCATACTTTGTGACTCTGTCTCTCCAGCCTCTGACACAGGTAAATGCGTCTGGGTTTAGAGACTGGCCTGCGATGGTTTTAATGCACAACAAGGTCCCAGGCCCAAAATTACAGACGGGAGTCTTTTCTGCCCATTATCACCCTTCCCCATTAAATGTTCCAGTTCTGTTCAGAATCCTCAGGATTCCACCCTCAATGGCCTCATTGACTATCCTTTCTGTGGAGTCCTCTTCTCCGTCCTGTCTCAGACTTTGCATCTCATTCTATCCCTCCCTCCATCTCTCTCTCTCTCTCTGACAACAGCCCCTCCTTTCTCCACCAACCCCAAAACCCCATCAAACACTCCCCCGTCTCTGGCTGTCACACTTCCTCCTTGTCTCCCACTTTCCCCTTTCCATGCAGACTCACAGCCTGTGGGCTGGAGGACGTGGTGCAGAGACTAACTTGACTTTTGACTGACTAGTGTAATGCACAGCAAGGTCCCACTCTGCAACTATCCCCAGCCACACACACTGTCCTTCTCCCTCCATATGTGTCCTTCTCTCTCTTCTTGTCTCTCTCATTGTGTCCTTCTCTCATTCTCTCCATCTCCTTGTCTCTCACTGCTCTCTCTTTCCTCAATTTCTCCATCCCTCCTCTCTCCATGTCTCTCTCTTTTTTTGACACCCTCCTCTTCTCTTTTTCTTGATTTCATGCTCAATGAGAAAAGTATTTGATGCCCCTCACACTCACCCCCTCCCACCGTCGGGGTAAAACCCGGGAGAGACCAGGAAAATGTGGATCCCCAGCTTTACTGTACAGCATTCAGCGGCACAGAGACAAACTCTTCCCAATGTCCCTTCCCCAGTCACTGGGACAGGGCAAAGGGGACCAGGGAGAAAGAGGGAGAGAAACTACAAGAGCGAAAGAGAGATGGATAGACAGCCCGTGAAAGGGAAGGAGAGAACACGAGAAAGACGGGCAGACAGAGGGAGGGAGAGAAAGCGAGTAGAACTGAAACAGATAGAGTAGACAGACACAAGTTGTAAAAGGGGAGGCAAAGACAGGGAGAGAAGGTCAGACAAACAGCAAGAGAGAAATCCCAGGGAGAGATATATGACAGAGAGAGAGAGAGAGAGAGAGAGAAAGAGAGGAGTTACAACAGCAGAGAGATAGAGCTGAGAGAGGTGGATGATGGGGTGGGGTTGTGGTGGCAGGGCTGCTGGGATGCAGATAGAATAACGTGCAGACAAGAATAGAAAGATCCAACAGAGCTGAGAGATAGATGCAGAGAGAGATCAGCAAGGTGTTGGTTTTGTGAAAGATTGAATGATTAAGCATTCCTGAAAAATACGGTGGGGTGAAAAAGAGGCAGAGTGTTGTAGGAAGAGAATCTCCGGGGAAATGTCAATAGGGCAGAGATGCGAAGGCTGTTAAGAGTTAGGGATTGAAGGAATGACGTAGAAGATAGAACTGGGAACACAGAAATAGACATGAGGTCTGTCGTGGGAGTGGGAAGTAGTGAAATCTGTGAGATCAGACTGTGCTCCTTTGTCTCTCTTCAGAGTGGAGCTCTTCCCTTCTGGTCAAATTCCCACAGATTGCCTGGATCCCACAATTCTTGTGTGTTCTGTGTGTCTATCTGTGTGTCTGTGTGTGTGGGTGAGTGTGTCTGTGCGTGTGTACCTCTGTGTGCCTCCGTGTCTGTGTGTATCTCAGTATTTGTATATGTGTGTGTGTGTCTGTGTGCGTGTGTTCCGTCTCTCTGGTTCCAGCTCCTGTCTGATGATTCCACATGGCAGAATAATTCGATTATCTCCGTCTTTGTACTGTCCTAGTTTCAGCTCCCAAATAAAATGATAAATCATTCATGACCCAATTGAATAGCAGAGCAAGCTCGAGGGGCTGAATGGTCTCCTCCTATTCCTATTTCAGAAATTCTTATGTTCATAACGCTATCTCCCAGCTCTTGGCCACCCACTGGAGGTTATGACTCCTCAAGGGCCTGATCTGTAAGTGCTGCATTCTTCCGTGAGTCTTGGAGGGAACCAGCCAGATTTGGATTGGAGTTGCAACCTCTCAGTGAGAAGTGAAATCTCCTCGAATTTCCCCTGAGCTTCTCACTGTAAGGTGGAGCAGACCAGTCCTGGGGACACAAACAGCAGGCCAGATGTGCTCTGTCCTCCAGTTACATTTCAGAAGGCCATGGGGGAGGGGCTTGTTTCCTTCCTGAGCGTCCTGTGCTGTCCCTTCTGGGTTAAGGTTGGGTCCGAATGACCCTGCTCCTGGCTCCTATTCAGGTGCAGGCTGGCTATGATTGGGTTATCCAGGGCATGCCCCTGGAGTAGGATCAGTTAGCACGGTTGGCTGGGCAGCTAGCTTACCCCACCAGGGAGAGTTACTCTGACGGACTCTCCTTCCCAACCTCTCCTCTCAGCAGGGGCACGGTGACCCTCTGATTAAAACATCACCAGATACCACTCTCTAATGAGGAGCTGTCCCATGCTCTTGTCGGACGACGGTTATATTTGTTTATATCGGGAGCACTGTGTGCAGGACGAGTCTCTGCACTGCCAGAGGGATGTTAGTGGGTGAGGAAGGTTTACTGGATGAATCCACACTGGAATGAACAGCACTCTCGTTCCTCCAGTTAATTCCCTCTTGCAGCTTTTGTGCCTTTGCAGACACAAGGACCAATTCACCTGAAACAGCAGCTGGATTTTATATTAATGGCCACCCAATACATACACACTCTCATACACACATACACACAGACACAACTCTCTCTCTCACACACACATACACACAGACACAACTCTCTCACACACACACATACACACAGGCACACACTCTCTCACACACACACAGGCACACGCTCCCTCAAATACACACACAGGTGCACTCTCTCTCACACACACACACACACATACACACACTCTCTCTCATACCCACACAGACACACACTCTCTCTTACACACAACATAGACACACACTCTCTCTCACACCCACACAGACACACTCTCTCTCACATACACTTTCACACACACAGATACTCTCTACCACGCAAAGATACACTCTCTCACACAAAGTCGGATTCTCTCACACGCACTCTCTTTCACAGATATAGACAATCTCTCTCTCTCACATACACACAGACACACTCTCTCACACACGGACCCTCTCTCTCACATATACACAAACAAACTATCTCTCTCTGATACACACAAACACACTCTCTCACACACACAGACACACATTCACTCACACAGACACACTCGCTCTCACGCACACGCAGACACTGTCTCGCACGCACACACAGACACACACTCTCTCATACACACACAGACACAGTCTCTCACACACGCATACACACACACTCAGACTCTCTCTCACGCACACATAGACACTCTCTCACACACATGCACACACAGGCACACTCCCTCTCCCACACACTTACACACGCTCCCTCAAACACACACAGACACACTCTCTCACACACACATAGACACACAGTCACACTCTGTCTCACACACATACATACACACGCTCTCTCAAACACGCATAGACACACTCTCTCATTTACATTCTCTCTCTCACTGACATAGACTATCTCTCTCACACACACACACATACCCTCTCTCTCACACATGCACATAGACACACTCTCTCACACATATACCCTCTCTCTCGCATCACACAGACACAAACTCTCTCACACAGACACACTCTCTCACAAAAATACACACTCTCTGACACACACAGACACACTCTCTCACGCATGCATACACACACAGATACACTCTCACACACACATACACGCACTCTCTCACACACATCCACACACAGACACACTCTCACACAAAAGCATACTCTCACACACACATACACACTCTCACACACGCACCCTCACTCTCACATACATGCACACACAGACACACACACACACAGACACACACACACACAGACACACACACACCCTCAAACACACACAAACACGCATTCTCTCATAAACATGTGCTTTCTCTCTCACGCACACACATGCAGGCACACAGAGATACTCATGCATCCACTCTCTCTAATACACAAACACGAATAGTCTCTATCTCTCTGTCTATTTGTCTCTCAGACACACATGGACACACAGTGCTGGAAAGGCATGTTTGAGGTTTTTATGGAGAAATGATTTTTCCGATGAATGAACCCTGATCTCGCATGATGGATACTCCAGGGAGACAGACAGCAGCTGCAGATGACTTGTTGGATCTTCCTGTGCACCACCTCTTGCATCGACAGCGTTAGTCTGTTTGGGTGCCTACTTTTCTAAAGCGTGTCCAAGCAACAAATGACAATAAATTGATCAAAGTATAGTTCCAAACAATGTTTCAGACACATCCTGATGTTACTTTTCACTGATTGCTTAAAATGATCTGAATTTTCTGAAATGGGGAGTGGCTTACATTTCAAATTACGACGCCAGAGTGCTTCAGGACGCTGAGGAAATGATCAGGAAATTGTATCTGTTCCTTTCTACACTCGGCACGTACCACCAGATAGTGCTCCCTCAATATTTTAGATAGTTCTCACTCCATACCTCAGATAGTGCTTCCTCAGTTCCTCAGATAGTCCTCCCACAATACCTCAGAAAGTGCTCGCTCAATACCTCAGTTGGTTTTCCCTCCATGCCTCAGAAAGAGCTCCCTCAATGCCTCAGAAAGTGCTCCCTCAATATCTCAGATAGTTATCTCTCCATACATCAGAAAGTTCACTCTCAGTACCTCAGAAAATGCTCGCTCAATACCGCAGATAGTTCTCCCTCATACCTCAGAGAATGCTCCCACAATACCTCAGAAAGTGCTCCCTCAATACCTCAGATTGTTCTCCCTCATAGCCTCAATAGCCTCAGAGAGTCTCCCTCAATACCTCCGATAGCACTCCCTCAATACCGCAGAAAGTGCTTCCTCAATACCTCAGATCATGCTCCCTCAGTACCTCAGAAAGTGCTCCCTCAGTACCTCAGAAAGTGCTCCCTCAATATCTAAGAAAGCACCACTTCGTTGTGTTTGACCCCCAAAGCCCCTCGGACAGTCCCTCCACAAAACATTCACACCTTCAACAGCTCCCCCCTCAGACTGCGTTCAAACCCCTTCACACTGTAAGGACCCACATCCACCCCTGTACAAGGTTGGAGCGCAGGTCCCCAGAACATTATTTGGGTGTCTGGATTAATTTTATAATTGCTAAAATTTAGAAGCAAATCATTCCGTCCATCGGCTCCACACTGACTGTCTAAACAGCATCCCACCCAGACTCACATCCTCGATTCTAACCCTAATTCCGGTCCCTTTAAATGCTGATTAATTCTGTCTCCCAAAATTGCTTCCAACCGATGCCCCACCAGTGATGTTAGCCTGACTGGTCTGTAGCTGCCTGTTATATCCCATGCTCCTTCTTGAATAACAGTACCACATGGTCAGTCCACCGACACTTCTCCTGTGGCCAGAGAGGATTTGCACAAGTTTGCAAGTGTACCTGTTGTTTCCTCCATTGCCTCACTCAGTAAACTGAGACACTGTCTTTGGAGATTTACCGTGTTTTAAGAAGGCCAGACCACTCAGAACCTTCTCTCTCTCTCTATGCTAATTAATTTAGTTGTATCAGAGAACAACTCCATGATTTCATATCAAGACTGTCCCGATGAGCCCTGACATAATGCATCCATTCACTATAGCCTCTGTGTCCATGCACAAATTCTCACTGTGTTCCACAATCTATTCTTTCTCTCATTATCAATTCACCCTTAATGTCACTGTAAGGTACTTTCAGATTTCTATTTCCTATCATAACACACCTCTCTCCCAGGCAATTTGCCTGCAATGCGATTTGGAAGAGTGTGGGATGTCACTCTGGATGTGGATTAGCATAGGGAAGCTCATAAATAATGAAAGCACGACTCTGCTGAGTGTGGGGCAGTGGAATTCATGTAGGAGGAGCACAGGGAAGCAGAGGAATAACCCTCAGCCTTGCAGCATGAAAACATCCCTTTGAGCTGGCAGGTCAGTCACGGGAAACGAAAACTTCAACCCTGGGAAAAGAGGGTGGAATCTCTTCAGTTCAATACCCAATTTAAGACGGTCTGTTTGAACACAGTCTCTGGAATCTGGACGCGGGAATCATTGCTGAGCAGGGTCTGTAGAAACCATAGGCAGAAATGTACTGAACAATTTCAGATATTCCTCTTAGACCACAAGACATGGGAGCAAAAAGTAGGCCATTCAGTCCATCTAATAGTGTGGCACTCATTCAGTACTGACTCTCTTACAATGCAGGTGTCCCTCAGACTGCTGCGCTGACAGTGCAGCTCTCCCTCAGTAATGACCCTCTGACAGTGCAGCATATTTACCCTCTGACATTGTGGCAATTCTCATTACTGACCCCCTGATAGCGCAGCATTCCCTCAGTTCTGACTCTTTGACAGTGCAGCACTCCCTCAGTACTGATTCTCTGACAGTGCGGCCCTCCCACAGTGCTGACTCTCTGACAGTACGGCTCTCCCTCAGTACTGACCCTCTGACATTGTAGTGGTTCCTCGGTCCTGACCTTCAGACAATGCTGTCCTCCCTCCATACTGATCCACTGACAGTGATTCACTCCCTCAGTTCTGATCGTCTGACAATGCAGCATTCCCTCAGTAATGACCCTCTGATATTTCAGCGTTTCCTCCCTCCTGACCCTCTGACATTTCAGCACTCTCACAGTACTAAGCCTTTGATAGTGTAGCGCTCCTCAGTAGAGATATTAGATTAGATTAGATTACTTACAGTGTGGAAACAGGCCCTTCGGCCCAACAAGTCCACATCGACCCGCCGAAGCACAACCCACCCATACCCCTACATTTACCCCTTACCTAACACTACGGGCAATTTAGCATGGCCAATTCACCTGACCCACACATCTTTGGACTGTGGGAGGAAACCGGAGCACCAGGAGGAAACCCACGCAGACACGGGGAGAATGTGCAAACTCCACACAGTCTGTCGCCTGAGTCGGGAATTGAACCCGGGTCTCAGGCGCTGTGAGACAGCAGTGCTAACCACTGTGCCACCGTGCCGCCCACACCACTGTGCCACCGTGCCGCCCACGGCAATATTCTGGCAATGTAGCAGGCCGTGAACAACAGTGCGTTGATCCCTCAGTACTGACCCTCTGACAGTGGAGCCATCCCTCAGTACTGACCCTCGGACAGTGCAGCCCTCCCTCAGTACTGACCTGCTGACAGTGTGGCACACCCTCAGTACTGACTCTCTGACAGTGCAGCACTCCCTCTGTACTGACCCTCTGACAGTGCAGCACTCCGTCAGTACTGACCCTCTGACATTTCGGCGCTTCCTCCGTCCCGACACGCTGGCAATGCTGCATTCCCTCAGTACTGACTCTCTGACAATGCACCAGGCCCTCAGTACTGACTGTCCGACAATGCAGTGATCCCTCAATACTGATCATCTTACAGTGTGAAACTGACACAGGACGAAACCTCCGACAGTGCAGCACTCCCTCATCACTGATCCTTTTACACTGCAGCACTCCTTCAGAAGTGAGCCTCTGAAGCCACAGCATTCCCTCAATCCTGACAGTGCAACGCTCCCTCAGTACTGACCCTCTGACAGTTCAACACTCCCTCAGTGCTGACCCTCTGACAGTTGGAATTCCCTGAGGACTGTACCTCTGACAATGCGACACTCCCTCAGTACTGACCTCTGACAATACTGATGCTCCAACAGTGCAGCTTTCCCTCAGCACTGACGAACCTAACAGCGCAGCCCTCCGTCAGTACTGACCCTGCGACCGTGTGGCACTTCCTCATTACTGACACTCTGACAAGGCAGCGATCCCTCAGAACTCACCCTCCGACGGTATAACAGTTCCTCATTCCTGAGCCTCTGACACGGCAGCACTCCCTTAGGACTGATCTTCCGATAACACGGCATTTCCTTAGTACTGACCCTCTGACAGAGCTGAGCTCTCTCGGTGCTGATCCTCTGACAGTGTGGCACTGTCTCGATTCTGCACTTCTGATAGTGCAGCAATGCCTTGGTATTGATCCTCTGACAGGGTAGTGTTCTCACAGTACTGACCCTCTGATTGTGCAGTGCTCTCTAAGTACAGATCCTTTGACAGTGTGGCATTTCCTCTGGACTGAACATCTGACAGTGAACTGCTGCCTCAGTGCTGACCCTTTGACAGTATAGCACTCCTCAGTACTAACCCTCCGGCAATGCAGAAGACCCTCAATACTGACATTCTGACACACGTCACGGAGCTCCGTCAGTACTAAACCCCTCACAGCGAGGTGCTCCCTGAGGAATGACTGTCAGACACACAACGCGGCACTCCCACAGTACTAACCCTCTCAGATTGTGGCACTCTGACAGCATGCTGATCCCTTAGTACTAACCATCAGAGAGTGAGCACTTCCTCACTACTGATCCTCTCACTGTGCAGCACTCCCTCAGTACTGACCCTCTGAGAGTGTGGCCCTAACTAAACTAAACCTCCGACGGTGCAGCATTCCCTCATAACAGACCCTCTGACAGTGCAGCACACCTTTGGCCCTGCACCCTTGAGAGTAAAGCACTCCCTCAGTACTTACCCTCCGACAATGCAGCTCTCACTCAGTACAGATCCTCTGAAAGTGCGCCATTCTCTCAGTACTGACTCTCTGAGAGTGTGGCACGCCCTCACTACTGATCCGGTGATTGTAACGCTACCTCAGTACTGACCCTCTATCATTGCAGACTCCCTCAGTGCTAACTCTTGGGCAGTGCAGCACTCCCTCAGTACTGATCTTCCAACAGTGCAGCACTTCCTCAGTACTAACCCTCTCATAGTGCAGCACTCTCTCAGTACTGGCCCTCTGATAGTGCAGCACTCCTTCAGAACTGACCCTCTGACAGTGCAGCATTCCCTCAGTACTGACCATCTGACAGTGTGACACTGCAGGTATACTGACCCTCCCACAGAGCGGCGCATCCGCTGATCGTTCAGCACTCTCGAAAAACTGACTGTCCGACACAGAGCCTGGTGCTCCCTCTGTGGCACTCTAACAGTCTGGTCATCCATTACTACTTACCCTCAGCGAGTGCGCATTTCATCATTACTGGCCTCTCACGGCACGGCAATCCCTCCGTCCTGACTCTTCAACGATGCTGCACTCCCTCCATACTGATCTTTTGACAATGCAGCACTCGCTCCATACTGATCCTCTGACAGAGATCCTCAGTATTTACCCTCTGACAGGGTGGCGCACGCTCAGTCCTGGTCTTCTAACAGTGCAGCACCTCCTCAATACTGACCCTCTGACATTGCAGCGATTCCTCCGTGCTGACCCTCTGACAATGCTGCACTCCCTCCATACTGATGCTTTGATATTGCAGCACTCCATCAGGACTGACCCTCTGACAGTGCAGCACTTCCTTAGTACTGACCATGTGACTCTGTAGCATTCCCTCGGTACTGACCCTCTGACAGTGCAGTGCTCCCTCAGTACTCTCTCACTGTGTAGCACTCCCTTAGTATTGCCACTCTGACAGTGCAGAACTCCTTCAGTACTGACCCTCTGACAGTAGAGCACTCCCTCAGTAACGACCCTCTGACAATGCAGTTCTCCTTCAGTACTCTCTCACTGTGTAGCACTCCCTCAGTACTGCTCCTCTGACAGTGCAGCACTCCCTCAGTACTGACCCTCTCACAGTGTAGCACTCCCTCAGTACGATCCTCTATCATTGCGAAACTCCCTCAATACTAACCCTTTGACAGTGCAGCACTCCCTCAGTACTGACCTTCCGACAGTGCAGTACTCCCTCAGTACTGACCCTCTGATAGTGTGACACTGCACATATACTGACCCTCCCACAGTGCAGCGCGCTCTCATACCAACTTTCAGACAGTGCGGTGCATCCCCTGATCATTCAGCAATCTCGAAGAACTGACTGTCCAACACATAACGTGGTGCTCCCTCAGTACTGACCAGCTCAGCGCGGTGCTCCCTTAGTTCTAATCCTTTCACAGTACAGCACTCCTGAAGTAGTAACCCTCTCACATTCCGCCACTCGAACAGCATGGACATCCATTCATACTCAATCTCAGTGAGTGCGCATTTCATCATTACTGACCCTCTCACTGCACAGCAATCCCTCCGTCCTGAAACTCGGACAATGCTGCACTCCCTCCATACTGATCCTTTGACAATGCAGTATTCGCTCCACACTGATCATCTGACAGTGATGCACTGCCTCAGTACCGACCCTCCTACAGTGTGGAAGTGTTCCAATACTGACCCTCTTATAGTGTGGCGCACGCTCAGTCCTTATCTTCTAACAGTGCAGCATACCCTCAATACTGACCCTCTGACAATGCTGCACTCCCTCCATACTGGCCCATTGACATTGCAGCACTCCCTCAGTACTGAACTACTGACTGTTCAGCACTCCCTCAGTACTGACCCTCTTACAGTGCAGCACTCTCTGAGTACTGACCGTTTGACAGTACAGCACTCCCTGAGTACTGACCCTGTGACTCTGCAGCACTCCCTCGGTACTGACGCTCTGACAGTGCAATGCGTCCACAGTACTCTCTCATTGTGTAGCACTTCCTTAGTATTGCCACTCTGACAGTGCGGAACGCCCTCAGTACAGACCCTCTGACAGTGCAGTTCTCCCTCAGTACTCTCTCACTGTGTAGCACTCCCTCAGTACTGCCCCTCTGATGGTCCGGAACACACTCAGTACTGCTCCTCTGACAGTGCAGCACTCCCTCATTACTGACCCTGTCACAATGCAGCACACACCCAGTACTGCCTCTCCGATAGTAAAGCACTCACTCAGTACTGACCCTCTCACAGTGTAGCACTCCCTCAGTACCAAGCCTCTGACAATGCAGTGCTCCCTGAGTCCTCTCACACTGTGTAGCACTCCCTCAGTATTGCCACTCTGAAAGTGCGGCACTCCCTCAGAACTGACCCTCTGACAGTGTAGCACTCCCTCAGTACCGACCCTTTGATAGTGCAGATCTCCCTCAGTACTCTCTCACTGTTCAGCACTCCATCAGTACTGCCCCTCTGAAAAAGTTAAAAATCACACCACACCAGGTTATAGTCCAACAGGTTTAATTGGAAGCACATTAGCTTTCGGAGCGACGCTCCTTCATCAGGTGATTGTCATTCCGAAAGCTAGTGTTCTTCCAATTAAACCTGTTGGACTACAACCTGGTGTTGTTATATTTTTAACTTTGTACACCCCAGTCCAACACCGGCATCTCCAAATCATGGCCCCTCTGACAGTGCAGCACTACCTCAGTACTGACCCTCTCACAATGCAGCACTGCCTCAGTACTGACCCTCTGACAGTGCAGCACTCCCTCAGTACTGACCCTCTTTTTTCTATTTCTTAGAGTCTTGTGGAAATTTGGAGACATATGATTTGAAGATTCTGAGGAAGCATGAGAGAGACACATAAACCAAGCTCTGAATGAAACTCTGTGCGATAGTCTATTCAGAGGCACAGAGGCACAGAAATGCACAACATGGAACCACATCCTTCTGTCCACCTCGTCCATACCAACCAGATGTTCTCATCTAATTTCATTCCATTTGCTAGCACTTGGCTCATATCCCTCCAAACCCATCCTATTCACATAGTCATTCTGATGCATTTTAAATGTCGCAGTTGTACCAGCCCCCATCACTTCCTCTCGCAGCTGCCTGCATGCCCTTGAATACGTGCTCAAATATTCATACTGTCGATGCAAACTCGAATAAACACCAAATTATGAAATGCTATTATTGCCATTTTCAACACACCCTTTGATTCTTCATTCTGCCGATTTGAATAGAGGTAAAGAAAAGTCTAAGTGACCATCCAGCGTGACACTATAATAAAATTTGTTTTCAAATTTGGCTTGCATGTGATTACCACATCCTGTAATAGTAGCCTGGAAGGTGGGGTGAGCTGTACTCTCCTGCTGCAGTCCTTGGGTATCCCACAGTGATGTTAGGGAAGGAGCTGCAGGACTTTGACCTGAACCATGTAAAGATCTCTCTTCCAGGAGTGTCCTGTTAAAGCTGAGAAGTTAATGTAGACCAGGAGGACCCAAGAACTTCTGTCTCGACAGAGGGAGAGGATTGGTGGGTCACACACCTCAGGTGAGGGGTGAGGTTGAGAAGCTGGGGCCTTCATGGTAATTTCAGACATGATAGAAATTGAGCTAAAAATGTTGGCATCACGATCCAGTTAGCTGAGTTACCTGAACCCCGTTTGTAGCGGAGGAATTTAATTCCTTTAATAGAGCAAGCTTGAGAATTCAACACTAAAATCAACTTGCATGGACGCGCAGAAGACCTGAAGCATCAATACAGAGATTGCTGAAGATGCTAAGCATGTCCAGCAGAATTCTGAAGGGAGTGGGAGAAAGAGAGATTCACCTTTCAAGAGCAAAGATTTCTGCGGGAAAGTTCCTGCAGAACAGACAGTTTTGAGGAAGGGTCACTTGAAATACGAATTGTGCCTCTCTTCACCGTTGCTGCCTGATCTGCTGAATTTCCCCATCCATCTGTTCGCCTGAGAATTTGATCTGACCTGATTCAAGCGTCACTGAGTAATTTAGTCTGTGTTCAATGCCCTGAGGCTGTTTTTGCTGAAAGTTGACAAACAGGTTTAAGGCTTTGATAAGTATTGTATTCGGAGGGCGGGGTACATGGGAGAACAGATAATGCTTTACAGGCACTTCACAAACATCCTTATCAATTTAACTTCAGTAACTACGTTTGTACATAAAGATGTTTTTATTAAGAAGTCTGTTTTTTCTTTGAAATTGATATAAACATTTTTAGAGCGGAATCGAGCATCTTGAGCTTGTGGACACATTGCTCTTGTCCCTAACCTTTCTTAAATAAACGCTAGACAAGTTAGATACTCCCCGGGTATAGACATCAAACGGTCATCAACGGGGAAGAAATGGTGGGATTGTCACAGGGTTAGTACTAATAGTAATGTCAGTGGTTAGTACCATTGCCTCACCCGACCCGGGTTCGATTCCAGCGTCGGGCGACTGTTTGTATGGAGTTTGCACATTCTCCCCGTGTCTGTCTCCGGACGCTTCAGTTCCGGATGTGCAGGCTTGGTGGATTAGTCAGAGGAAATTAATGGATCCAGGGATAGCGTGGGGGGATTGGATGCTCTGCCGAGGGTCAGTGTGAACCTGATAGGTCCAATGGCCTGCTTCCAGATCTTAGGGATTCTATGATCAATCCAGTGACCCAAATAATGTTTTGGGCCCTGGGCTCCAATCTTGGGGGTGGCTGTGGGTCACCAACTTGAGAAGATGCTTGGGAATAAGCATGGTCTAAGGGGGCAACTGGTTTGTTTGCTGATGTATTGAGGGCATGAATGTTCTGTCGAGGTGCTTTGGGGATAAACATACGGAGGAGGTGCTTTCTGATGTACTGAGGAAGCACGATCTGGTGATACAGGGTGCAGAAGGTGGAATGGTACAGATACACTTCCTTAACCATTTCCTCAGACCCGTAAGGCACGCTGGCGTGGTACTCTGAGATGGAAGTCACTTCCCATTTTAGAAGATTAGGTCAACACTCAGTGAAAAATAACACAATTACATGCCATAAACATGGATTGGAGAAAACCTGTTATGAATCTATTATCACTTGCTGCTTGGACACGCTTTAGAAAAGCAGGCACCTAAACATACCCATGTCGTCGATGCAAGGGGTCCTGCACAGGATGATTAAAGAAGTCATTTGCAGTTGATGCCTGTCTCCCTGGAGCAGTCATCATCCGAGATCAGGGTTCAGTCCTGGGAGAAATCATCTCTCCATCAAAACCTCAACCATGCCTGTACAGCAGTGTGTGTGTGAGTAAGGTCACATTTTGCAAACAAGAAGATAAATTCCTTCCACTGTTTCAGGTTGATTGGTCCTTGATTTTCAAAAAAACTGGCAAAGACACAAAAGTGAAAGTTTTAAAAGCTGCAGAACTCACTGGACTGGGGTAAAGTGAATGCTGCAAACCTCCCAAAAGAGGTTGTGATGGAAGGAACAAGCAACATTAGTTTGAGAAGAGGTAGTAACATTCAAGTGCAGAGGTATTGTTGGAATGTCTATTCAGGATTAACTAAGTCATTTCAGGAGAGGAAACAACAATTCCAGGTGGATCAAAAACAAATTGGAGATAGTTTCTCAACCAACCTGCTCATGATGGTGCGATATTCCTCTGGACCAAGTGGGACTCGAAGCGAGATCGCCTAGCTCAGAGGTAAAGACACTACCACTGTCCCTTTCTATCTTCCCCAAGCTGTTCAAGAGACATAATACTTGGATGCAGACGCCAATTGAGAACAGCCAATCAGTCTGATGGTGGGGAATCTGTTGGAAAAATACTTAGGGACAGAATGAATCTGCACTTGGAGCAGGCAGGGGTTAATCAAGAACAGTTGGTGTGATTTTATTAAAGGAAGGTTATATCTGACCAACCTGATTGAATTTATCAAAGCGGTGACCAGATGTGTAGGTGACAGCAATGCATTTAATGTACTCTACTTGGAATTCATTGGGGCTTTTGATAAGGTCCTGCATGGACACAGATGGCAAAGATAAGAGCCCATGGGTCCAACGAAATTTGGCAACTTGGTCCACAATGGGCTGAGTGGCAGGAAACAAAGGGTGGTGGTTGAGATGTGCTCCTGTAAATGGACACTTGTGCCCAGTGGGATCTTGCAGAGGCCAGTATTGGGTTCTCACAGTTTCTAGGTTTATAGAAGTAACTTTCACTTGAAACTAGGAGGATGATCAGTGAGATCACGGATGATATTAAAATTAGTGTGGTGGCAAACAGTGAGGAAGAATGGCTTAGATCACAGGAGGAAAAACATGGTAAGGGAATACATGATGAACCATAGAGCCCTAGGTAGCACTGAAAATCAGAAATACCTTGTTTTGCATGTTCACCAGACGCTTTAAACACCGGGACAGGTGATTAGATTAGATTACTTACAGTGTGGAAACAGGCCCTTCGGCCCAACAAGTCCACACCGACCCGCCGAAGCGCAACCCACCCACACCCCTAAATTTACCCCTTACCTAACACTACGGGAAATATAGCATGTCCAATTCAATTGACCTGCACATCTTTGGACTGTCGGAGGAAACCGGAGCACCCGGAGGAAACCCACGCAGACACGGGGAGAACGTGCAATCTCCACACAGTCAGTCGCCTGAGGCTCTGAGTCGCCTGATAAACTCGCCTTTCCTTGTTAAGCACAGAGTTTGAGTGGGAAGTTATGGCGGCACTGTCTAAAACACTGGCTAGGGGAGAGCTAGCTTGCTGCCTGCATTCCTGGAATCCACATTTAAGGATCGATATGTTAGCACTCGAGACTTGGAAGGATGTTGTCTGACCTGGAGAGTTTCATTTATGAAGAGAGGCTTGAAAGATTGGGTCGTTTTCCTTAGGCCAGCGAGATTGAGAGGGGAGTTGCTGGTCGATAGGTTAGTGAAGAAGACATTTGGTATGCTTTCCCTTATTGGTCATAGCATTGAGTAAAGGGGTTTGGAAGTCATATTGTGGCTGTAAAGGACATTGGTTACGTCACCTTTGGAGTATTATGTGCAATTCTGCTCTGATTTCTATAGAAAGGATGTTGTGAAATTTGAAATGGTTCAGTAAAGATTTAAAAGGATGTTGCTAGGGTTGGAGGATTTGAACTACAGAGTGAGGCTGAATAGGCTGGAGCTGTTTTCCCTGGAGTGTCAGAGGCTGAGGAGTGATCCTCAAGAGGTTTATAAAATCATGGAGGCATGGATAGGGTAAATAGACAAAGCCTTTTCCCTGGGGTGGGGAAGTCCAGAACTAGAGGGCATAGGTTTAGGTGAGAGGGGAAAGATTTACAAGGTCCTGAGTGGCAACTTTTTCATGCAACAGGCGGTTCGTATGTGCAAGAGGAAGTGGAGGCCTGTACGAGGCTAGTAACATATCATAGGCATCAGGAGGGGTAGAAGAAAACTCCAACACCACCTGACGAAGGAGCGTCGTTCCGAACGCTCGTGAATCCAAATAAACTTGTTGGAATATATCTTGGTGTTGTGTGATTTTCAACTTGAATTGGAAGTGATTAGAGGGCCAAGAGCTGGTAAATGGGACGAGATTAATTTTAGATATCTTGTCTGCATGGACGAGTTGGGTTGAAAGATCTGTTTCTGTGTTGCACATCTGTATGACTCGATGTATAAAACAATGAGAGGTGTTGATTGGGTAGACAGTAAGGAAATAATCTCCTTGATGGATGGATCATAGAGTCATAGAGATGAACAGCATGAAAACAAACCCTCCTGTCCAGCACGCCCATGCCAGCCAGATATCCCAACCCAATCTAGTCCCACCAGCCAGCACCCAGCCCATATCTCTCCAAACTCTTCCTATTCATATATCCATCGAAATGCCTCTTAAATGTTGCAATTGTACCAGCCTCCACTACATCTTCTGGCAGCTCATTCCATACATGTATCACACTCTGCCAGAAAACGTTGACCATTAGGACTTTTTTACATCTTTCCCTTCTCACCCTAAATCTATGTCCTCTAGTTCTGGACTCCCCGACCCCAGGGAAAAGACTTTGTCTATTTATCCTATCCATGTCCCTCATAATTTTGTAAACTTCTATAAAGTCATTCCTCAGCCTTCGACGCTCCAGGGAAATGAGCCCAGCTGTTCAGCCTCTACCTGTAGCTCAGACAATCCAACCATGGCAACATCCTTGTAAATCTTTTCTGAAACATTTCACGCTTCACAACATCTTTCCGACAGGAAGGATACCAGATTTGCACGCAATATTCCAACAGTGGTCTAAGCAATGTCCCGTACAGCCGCAACATGACCTTCCAACCACTGTCCTTAATATTCTGACCAATAAAGGAAAGCATACCAAACGCCTTCTTGACTATCCTATCTACCTGCGACTCCACTTTCAAGGAGCTATGAAGCTGCACTCCAAGGTCTCTTTGTTCGGCAACACTCCCGAGGATCTTACCGTTAATTGTATAAGTCCTGCTACGATTTGCTTTCCCAAAATGCAGTTCCTCGCATTTACCTGAATTAAACTCCATCTGCCACTTCTCAACCCATTGGCCCATCTGGTCAAGATCCTGTTGTAATCTGAGCTAACCCTCTTCGCTGTCCACTACACCTCCAATTTTAGTGTCATTTGCAAATTTACTAACTGTACCTCTTATGCTCGCATCAAATCATTTATATAATTGAAAAAGCGTAGCGGATCCAGCACCAATCCTTGTGGCACTCCACTGGTCACAGACGTCCAGTCTGAAAAAATAACTTTCCACCACTACCCTCTGTCTTCTATCTTTGAGCCAGTTCAGTATTAAAGTGGCTAGTTCTCCCAGTATTCTATAACATCTAATGTTGCTAATCAATCTCACATGGTGAACATTGTCGAACGCCTTACTGTTCTGAAGTCCATATAGATCACATCTACTGATCTGCCATCATCAATCTTTTTGTTACTTCTTCACAAAACTCAATCAAATTTGTGAGACATGGTTTTCCACACCCAAAGTCATGTTAACTATCCCGAATCAGTTTTTCCCTTTACAAATACATGTACATCCTGCCCCTCAGGATGCCCTCCAACAACTTGCCCACCACCGATGTCAGGATCACTGGTCAATAGTTCTCTGGATTGACCTTCCCGTCCTTCTTAAACAGTGGCACCACGTTTGCCAACATCCAGTCTTCTGGCACCTCACCTGTGACAATCGATGATACAAATATCTCAGCAATAGGCCCAGCAATCACTTCTATAGCTTCCCACAGAGTTCTCGGGTACAGCTGACCAGTTCCTGAATTAAGACATATGTTGTAAAGATTGGAAGGCGGTGCAGATATATAAGATCTAAGGCAGGAGGCTTAAGGGGAATGTGAGTCATAAAGTTACTCAGCATGGATACAGATCTTTTGTTTCCCCCAAATCCAGGCTAACCATAATCCCAAACGAAACGAGTCCCACGTCCTGCTCCTTGCCCATATCCCTCCAATTCTTTCCTGTTTATCCAAATATCATTTAAACATTGGAACTGAATTCGCATTCATTATTTCCTCTGGATGCTTATTCCACACATGAACCACACTCTGTGTCGAAAACGTTGTACCTCATTTCCTTGTAAATCTTTTTCCTCTGACTTAAGAACTATGTCCCCTCGTCCTGAAGTCTAGGGGGGAATAAGCTCCCTCGTCCAAGTGGAAATTTTCCTCAGTTTCTACCTAATGAACACCTCTCAGTATTTTATACATCTCAACCATGTCATAAACACGTACAGCACAGAAACAGATCCTTTGGCCCAACGTGTCTGCGCTGACCAGATATCCTCATTTGCCCTAGTCCCAGTACTTGGTCCATATCCCTTTAATCCTTACCTCTCCATATAACAAGCCCTGAAGTCTATCACCCGAGAGAAAAGATATCTGACATTCACCTTATATATGACCATTATTATATAATAAACCTCTGTAAGGTCACCTATCAGCCGTCAAGCTCCTTTCCATATAACTCAAAACCTCCAGTCCTGGCAACATCCTTGTAAATATTTTCTGAACATTTTAACTGTACCCCTCCGATAACAGGAAGGTCAGAATTGGGGACAGTATTCCAGAAGAGGCCTGTACAACCTCAACATGATTTTCGAACTCCTATACTCATAGGTCTGAGTAAGGAATGAAAAAGGCTTTCACCCAAAGGGTGGTGAGAAACTGAACTCACTGCCAGAAGGGTATAGCAGACAGAAGCTCTCAAATCATTGAAGAAGTATACAGATGTGCATAGAACATGGAACATAGAACAATACAGCACAGAACAGGCCCTTTGGCCCACGATGTTGTGCCGAACATCTATCCTAGATTGAGCACCCATCCAAGTACCTATCCAATTGCCGCTTAAATGTCGCCAATGATTCTGACTCTACCACTGCCACGGGCAGCGCATTCCATGCCCCCACCACTCTCTGGGTAAAGAACCCACCCCTGACATCTCCCCTATACCTTCCACTCTTCACCTTAAATTTATGTTCACTTGTAACACTCTGTTGTACCCGAGGAAAACGTTTCTGACTGTCTACTCTATCTATTCCTCTGATCATCTTATAAACCTCTATCAAGTCTCCCCTCATCCTTCGCCGTTCCAACGAGAAAAGGCCGAGAACTCTCAATTTATCCTCGTACGACCTATTCTCCATTCCAGGCAACATCCTGGTAAATCTTCTCTGCACCCTCTCCAAAACTTCCACATCTTTCCTAAAGTGAGGCGACCAGAACTGCACACAGTACTCTAAATGTTGCCTAACCAAAGTCCTGTACAGCTGCAACATCACTTCACGACTCTTGAATTCAATCCCTCTGCTAATGAACGCTAATACACCATAGGCCTTCTTACCAGCTCTATCAACCTGAGTGGCAACTTTCGAAGATCTATGTACATAGACCCCAAGATCCCTCTGTTCCTCCACCTGACTAAGAACCCTAGCGTTAACCCTGTATTCCGCATTCTTATTTGTTCTTCCAAAATGGACAACCTCACACTTGGCAGGGTTGAACTCCATCTGCCACTCCTCAGCCCAGCTCTGCATCATATCTAAGTCCCTTTGCAGCCGACAACAGCCCTCCTCACTGTCCACAACTCCACCAATCTTCGTATCATCTGCAAATTTACTGATCCACCCTTCGACTCCCTCATCCAAGTCATTAATAAAAATTACAAACAGCAGAGGACCCAGAACTGATCCCTGCGGAACTCCACTTGTAACTGGGCTCCGGGCTGAATATTTACCATCTACCATCACACTCTGACTTCGACCGCTTAGCCAGTTTTCTATTCAATTGGCCAAATTTCCCTCTCTCCCATGCCTCCTGACTTTCCGCATAACCCTACCTTGGGGAACCTTATCAAATGCCTTACTCAAATCCATGTACACTACATCCACTGCTCTACCCTCATCCACATGCTTGGTCACCTCCTCAAAGAATTCAATAAGACTTGTAAGGCAATACCTACCCTTCACAAATCCGTGCTGGCTGTCCCTACTCAAGCAGTGTCTTTCCAGATACTCATAATTCCTATCCCTCAGTACCCTTTCCATTACTTTGCCTACCACAGAAGTAAGACTAACTGGCCTGTAATTCACGGGGTTATCCCTATTCCCTTTTTTGAACAGGGGCACAACATTCGCTACTCTCCAGTCCCCTGGTACCACCCCCGTTGACAGTGAAGACGAAAAGATCATTGCCAACGGTACTGCAATTTCTTCTCTTGCTTCCCACATAATCCTAGGATATATCCCGTCAGGCCCGGGGGACTTGTCTATCCTCAAGTTGTTCAAAATGTCCAACACATCTTCCTTCCTAACAAGTATCTCTTCTAGCTTACCAGTCCGTTTCACACTCTCCTCTTCAACAATACGGTCCCTCTCGTTCGTAAATACTGAAGAATAGTACTCATTCAAGACCTCTCCTATCTCCTCCGACTCAATACACAATCTCCCACTACTGTCCTTGATCGGACCTACCCTCGTTCTCGTCATTCTCATGTTTCTCACATACGCATAAAATGCGTTGGGGTTATCCTTGATCCTATCCGCCAAGGATTTTTCATGCCCTCTCTTAGCTCTCCTAATGCCTTTCTTCAGGTCCCTTCCGGCTATCCTGTATCCCTCCAATGCTCTGTCTGAACCCTGTTTCCTCAACCTTATGTAAGCCTCCTTCTTCCTTTTTACTAGACATTCAACCTCCCTCGTCAACCAAGGCTCCTCACACGACCATTTCTTTCCTGCCTGATAGGTACATACATATCAAGGACACGTCGTATCTGCTCCTTGAAAAAGTTCCACACATCCACCACATCCTTCCCTGACAGCCTATGCTCCCAACTTATGCTCCTCAAATCCTGTCTTACAGCATCGTAATTTCCCTTCCCCCAATTGTAAAATCTACCCTGTTGTGCGCACCTATCTCTCTCCATAACCAAGGTGAAAGTCACAGAATTGTGGTCACCATCACCAAAATGTTCACCCACTAACAAGCCCATCACTTGTCCCGGTCCATTACAGAGTACCAAATCCAATATGCCCTCCCCTCTGGTTGGACTATCTACATACTGAGTTAGAAAAGTGCACTTGCAATGCCAAGACACACAAGGTGACGTGTCTTGAAGGAGAACCGTTGCTGGAGTTTTTGAATCTGTAGTCTGTACTGTTTGCCTGATGAGTCGATTTTCCTGATCCTCGGATAATGTCTGACTTGATGGGCTTTTCCTGCACCACTCTAATCTACACTCTGTTTTCCAGCAACTGCAGTCCTTGCTTTTACCTTGTACAATGTGATGGGCCGAGGGATGACAAATGAGGTTACCATAGTTTGATGGTTGTTTTCGACTTGCACAGAATCAATGTGCTGAAGGGACTTGTTATGCACTGTAGACCACTGCGATTCGAAACAAACAGGACAATGAAGAGATTTTGATTGAGGTGTTGCCACTAATAGTTGTCAATGTGGCAGTGACACAAGATTGAGCTGTATTCTGACACACTGTCAGACCTGGATTTGAACTCTTTTCTCACTGTCTACAGGTGCTTCTGGACCTGCTAAATTTCTTCAGCACTCAGCGTTTATTTGTAGTTGCAGGGAGGATCTGAGGCTGCAGACGTGAAATCTGATGGTTTGTCATATATGGGAAGGCAAAGCAGACACTTCCTGATTGAAAATAAAAAAAACAAACATAGAATTGTGAGGCGGTTAATGAATATTGTGTTCCATAAATCCAGACGACAGAAGTTTCAGTACAACAGCAGATGCTTTATTATCAGATAGCAGCGCGAGATTCTCAATGTCCCTTGAAAGCATTTGTGTATCTACTTGTGGTGACACTTCTCCATGAATCTCTGCTCTTTCTTCAAAGGCAGTATCTTTTATGGGAATAATACAAAAGATCTATATGCCACATTGTTAATTTTTGTTACATTGTTTAAGATGTGCTGTTATAATTTTACAAGGCCCGGTGAATATCGATGTCCTATGATAACGAGTGAATGAATGGATTACACCGACTGATTATCGTATTCTTCATGATCACGTGTAAATGGGAAGAGATTAAAACTGAAGAGTTTGCCTGTTTTCAAAGGGGAATTCACATCTCTATGCTAATAAGGAGAGGAAGCAAGGTAATTGGAGCAGGAGGCAGTTTAACACATTACGAGCAAGGCTATCAGTCTGAGCTGTAGAGGACAAATGCCTTTGCCTGAGGTTGCAGAGGAATCCACATCTGTGGCTGCAATGGATTCCTTCTCTAAGATGCAGTCATTCTACTGAGATATTTTGTCTATTGTGTAATTGATACTGTAGTGAGTCTGTTTCACAGTGGAATGTTTAACGCTTGAGTGCCTGATATGCCTTGAAAGAGAATTAAAACTTGGAACTGATCCCTTTCTGGCTTTATAACATCCTCAGAACAGTCAGTGACGCCAAACTCATCCTGTCAGATATAAACCAGCAAGGTAAAAACAATTAATGCCGATGTTGGAAACCAGATTCTGGATCAGTGGTGCTGGAAGAGCACAGCAGTTCAGGCAGCATCCAACGAGCAGCGAAATAGACGTTTCGGTAAGAAAACCCCCTTCATCAGGAATAAATTATATATAAACCAGCCCCTCACTCACTGACACCAATCACCCCCTGTCGAATATAAACCACCCCACAGACACAATTCTCCCCATGTCTGATTTCACCCTTGCCCCAGAGACAGTGACAACATTTTCCTGGTGTCTGATATACACCAGGCCAAGAATCCCTGACACCAATCTCTGCTGCCTGTCTTATATAAACCAGTCCCAAAGTCACTGTTACTAATCTCTATCTGTCTGATATAAACAACTAGGTAAAAACAAGGACAAAAGATTTTGGAAACCAGAGTCAAGATGAGAGTGGTGCTGGAAAAGACCAGCAGGTCAGGCAGCAACGAGGAGCAGGAAAATTGACGTGTCGGGCAAAAATCCTTCATCAGGAATAGAGGCAGGGAGCCTCCAGGGTGGAGAGATCTTGTACACAGAGGAGGAAAACTTCTTCAAGGAAGGCATCCTTGCAAGAGGATTCGCAGTAGAATCAACTAAAACCAACTAAGTAAAAACACTGACTGGAGATTCTGGAAACCAGAGTCTAGATGAGAGTGGTGCTGGAAAAGCACAGTTACGGTTGATATAAACCAGCCTCACAGTCACTGACGCCAATCTCCCCCTGTCTGATATAAATCAAATTCACAGACACGGACACCAATTTCCTTATGTCTGATATAAACCAGCCCCACAGACACCGATGCCACTCTCCCCCTGTCTGATATATACCAGCCTCACAGTCACTGATAACAATCTCCTCCTGTCTGATATAAACTAGCCCCACGGACACTGACAATATTCTTCCCTTTCTGATATAAACCAGCCCTTATTCAATGACAGCAATCTCCCCCTGTCTGATATACACCAGCCCCACAATTACTAACACCAATCTCCTCATGACTGGCATAAACTTTTATTTCCATTCCTCTTGGTAGGAACGTAGGGCCATATGTGGAATGTTCAAGTCAGTAAGAATTGTCAGCAAGGATTCATCAACATTTTTCATCAGGGATTTTAATCCCGGGAAACATTTCAGATATGAAAATTAATTTCTATTAACAGGGAGCAAGTTCCTTTTGAAGCAGAAATTCAATATTAGTTGCACACTAATTGTCTGTGAGAGTTTTCTGAATTTGGCAGAATAATCACAGAGAGCTAGTTTGAAAGGGAAACTGTACCCGGAAGAACACTGTCAGCTATAATGACAACAATCTTCAACTGAAGAATGGCTTACGCCCGAAACGTCGATTCTCCTGCTACTCGGATGCTACCTGACCTGCTGCGCTTCTCCAGCACCACATTTTTCATCTCTGATCTCCAGCATCTGCAGTCCTCACTTTCTCCTAATCTTCAACTCTACTCGAGTGATAAGGAAGTAACTTCAGCAGAAACAAACCGTAAATGTCAGGACATATCTGATTCAATGTGGAATGTCACGAGCAACAGGAATAATGGAATATTCCAACCTCTGCAGTCACATGTAGTCTCGCTGGTGTGTGAGATGCACAGGTTGAAGAGGTCACTGATTCCTGATGAAGGGCTCTGGCCCGAAACGTCGAATTTCCTGTTCCTAGGATGCTGCCTAACCTGCTGTGCTTTAACCAGCAACACATTTTCAGCTTTGAAAAGGTCACTGTCAGGTGTGAATCTTCTGATGTGTCAGAAGGTTGGATGAAGTTGTGAATCCTTTCTCTCATACAGGGCAGGCGAATGGCCTCGACACAGTGTGAAATCACGGATGGGTCAGAAGGTTAGATGTAATAGTGAATCCTTTCTCACACACGACAGAACAATATTCTTTCTGCAGTTTGTACATGCTGAGGGATTAGTAGCTGTGACAGTTGAGTCAATCCCTCTCTCAAATGGAGCAGGGGAATGAATAGCTTCTCCCCAGTACGAACCTGATGTACCAGTCACTCTGAGTGAATTCTTTCTCACAGAGACAACAGGTGAATGGTCTCTCACTTGTATGAAATAGATGGCGTGTCAAAAGAGTTGTTGCCAGAGTGAATCCTTTCCCACACTTAGTGCAGGAGAATGGATTCTGTCCAGTGTAACTGTGCGGATGAATTTCTAGTAGGAATGATTATTTGAATGCCTTTCCACAATCCTCATGTTTACATGGTTTCCCTGTGGTACTGGTGTTGTATCTTGTCTTCAGGTTGGATGATGTGTACAAGCCTTGCACACACACACAAACACAGCCCCAGAGTGGTGCGAAACAGGAATTCACTGTCTGTAAGGGTGACAGAAGGAGAAAGTCTCCAAATATTTAAGATGCTGTTATGAAGTTTGGGGTGTATACTGTACCTTTATGGGAGAGTGAAGGGTGTTTTGGCAGTGAGAGCAACTTTCTTGTGACTAACTAGCAGTCTTAGAGTATACTGGAAAATTGAAAAACTGTAACATTTGGTTGCAAACTAGATACCTCGGCAGTTTGGTCACCATTTGAATTCAACCAATCAGTTTAAATTATGCCGTAGTCCACTAAAACCCCATGGAATTTGAATTTTACTGTTTTGACAACATAGAACCAGTGAGATGATCCGATATTTGGGGTATCAAAGGTCAGCATTTTGAGAGTTAGCTAGAGAGAGAGAGAGAGAGAGAGGGAGAGAAAGAGGGAGAGAGAAAGAGAGAGAGAGAGAGAGAGAGAGGGAGGGAGAGAGAGAGAGAGAGAGAGAGAGAGAGAGAGAGAGAGTGAGAGAGAGACATGCAAAACACGCTCGACCAAAGGTACTTTTTCTTACCCTTACAGCAGAAGTCCGCATACGACCCAGGGAGATCTATAAACAACAAGATTGACGCCGGAGATGACAGCCACTGTCTAGCTTTGAAAATTAGTATGTTGCAAATTTTATTAGGGGTTTATTGGATCAGATATTGTTATAGAGTTGGGCATAGAAAACAGATCTTTAAGAGAAAGGAGGCTCAGAGTTGTAAATAGTTATTGTTTACACAGACATAGAAAAGTACAGTACAGAACAGGCCCTTTGGCCCACGATGTTGTGCCAAGGATAAATCCTAATGTAAAATAAAATAACTTAACCTATGTGCCCCTCAATTCACTGCTATCCATGTGCATGTCCAGTAGTCACTTAATTGTTCCTGATGACTCTGCTTCCACCACCACCGCTGGCAACACCATTCCATGCCTTCATAAGTCTCTGCGTGAAGAACTTTCCTCTGACGACCCTTTTAACCCTTCTCCTACTACCTTTAAACTATGACTCCTTATGCCAGTCAATCCTGTCCTAGGGGGAAGTTTCTTGCTATTGACTATATCTATTACTCTCATTACCATGTATACCTCGATCTGGTCTCCTCTCTACTTCCTTCTCTCCAGAGAGAGAATTCTGAGCTTCGTCAATCTCTCTTCATAAGGCAAGCCCTCCAGTCCAGGCAGCATCCTGGTAAACCTTCTTTGCACCCTCTCCAATGCCTGTCTATCTTTCCTATATTAGGGCAACCAGAACTGGACACGATATACCAAGTGTGGGGTCACCAGGGACGTGTAGAGCTGTACCAAAACCTGTCGGTTCTTAAACTTGATACCCCGTTAATGAAAGCCAAAATACCATATGATTTCTTAACAACCCTATTCAGTTGGGTGGCAAATATGCGGGAAATATGTACTTGAACACCAAAATCCCTCTGTTCCTCCACACTGCCGAATCCGGTCTTTAATTCTATATTCAGCATTCGAGTTCGACCTTACATTTTGCATCATTTCAGATTAATCCAAGTTGAATTCCATCTGCCATTTCTCAGCCCAGCTCTGCAACCTGTCTATGTCACGCTGCAGCCTGCACTAGCCCTCCATTCTATCAACAGCTCCTCCAATCTAAGTGCCACCTGCAAATTTACTAATCCACTCCTCAATCTCCTCATCCGGGTCATTTATAAAAACGACAAAGAGCAGAGACCCAAGAACAGAACCCTGTGGGACACCTCTCAAGACTGATCTGCAGGCAGAACTTTCCATCTACAACCACTCTCTGCCTTCTGTCAGATAACCAATTCTGAATCCAAATAGCTAAATCTCTTTGTAACCCATACTTCCTGACTTTATTATCGAGCATACTATGGGGAACCTTATCAAATGTCTTGCTGAAGTCCTTATACATTACTTGCACTAGCTCCACCTTCATCAGTCTGTCCTGTCTCCTACTCAAAGAAGGCAAGAAGATTTATGAGGCATGACCTGCCCCTCACAAATCCATGCTGACTTCCTTCAATCAAGCCATGCTTTTCTAAATAGTCATAAATACTATCCCTCAAAATTCTTTCCAACATCTTGCTGAACACAAACGTAAGAATAGCTGGACTGGAATTGCCAGGGATTTCCCTGTTACACTTTTTGAAAAGAGGAACAACATTCGCCTCCTAGCAATCCCACTGTACGACTTCCATGGAGGCTGAGGAAGCAAAGATCTTCACCAGCAGCTTAGCAACCTCCGTTTTTGCTTCCTGGAATCGCCTAGGATAAATCTGGTCTGGTCCTGGGGACTTATCAATTTTAATGATTGCCAAACTTTCCAGCACATCAACCTCATCAATCATGATCTGTTCCAGCCTGTATCCCAGCTCCTCAAAGTTCTCATTCACAACAAGGTCCGTTTCCTTAGTGAAAACGAAAGCAAAAAAAAACTCATTTAGGGCTTTATCCATCTGCTCATACTCCACACAAGTTCCCAACTCTATCCATGATTATTCTCAATTCCTCGCATATGTGTAAAATGCCTTTGGGTTCTCCCTAATCCTTCCTGTCAAGCCTTTTTCGTGCCCCCTTCTGGATCTCCTCCGGTCATTACTGAGCTCTTTTCTAGCAAGCCTGTAATCATCTAGAGCTGTGCTAGATCCTTGCTTCCTCCACCTAAGTTGCCTTCTTCCTTTTGACGAGAAACTCCTCTGTTCTCGACCTACAAGGTTCCTTAATCTTACCCATTCAGAGGAACAACTTCGTGCATCACTTGCAACAACTGCTCCTTAAATATTCTCCACGCGTCTGCTGTGCCCTCTCTGTGGAACAATTGCTCCCTGTTTATACTTCTTAACTCCTGTCTTATCGCATCATAATTTAATTTTCCCAAATTAAAATGTTCATTTAAATGTTCACTTTTGTTTAATGTTTAATGTTTAATATTCACGTTTAGGGTTAAAGAATAAAATTGATCATTTTATTTAAATAGTGGAATTTGGGAGTCCTCTGTCACTCATACTTTAACAGATTACGAGGCAAGGTGCGTTTTTCTGTGTGTTTGGTTTAAATTGCAGAAGGGCTCAAGGATCTTTTTCTGTGGTGTACATCTCTGCAACGCTATGCTGTCTAGGTCCTGTCTGCTGCAAATTGTGAAAAGCTTTTCCTAGGCTTTGCATCTGGTTGGAACAATTCTGCTTTCACTTTGAAAGACCGGTTCCTGATTAATTGTGTTGTGTCAGATTTTGACTATTTTTGGTTTGGTTTGAGTTTTCCTTCCCTAACGCTCTCCTGATCCCTGGTAAAAGAGATTTACAAAAGTAATCACTGTCAGTGCAGGAGAGAAGTTCAGACCATTTCCCGTATTGGTGAATTATTTGCCCCTGTCCTGTTCTTCCTCACCAACCCCCCCCACCCCGCCCCTAGAGCTGTGAATGCCGGCTACGCTCTTCCTCCTCCCTGGGTCAGTCCCACATCCTCCTCTCCTTCCCCCTCCCCATCTCCTCTGTCTCCATCACTGTGACCGGAGGCCCCGCCCACTCGTTGTGCGTCGCCAGGATAACGTCGCATGTGCCTCGTCCCAAACAAGATGGCCACCACGGCCGAGTACCTGGTTACGTGAATTAGACTCAGGGCTGAAATAGCGGAAGCCACTAGTTCTTATTCGGTTCTTCTTTACTGGATATTTACTGGAGATCTCACCATCACCCCCAAAACTGGCTCCATTATTCCTCCGGGACCAGCCCCTGCCCGCCATCACCCCGCGGCGGGAAAAGGGCCTTCAGTCAATCTGCTCATGCTCCAATGTGTTCAATCCAGCGCCTGCGCACTGGTGTGATTGGGGTACACACCGAGCACCCTATTGAGGAATGTCCTAGAACGTCATCCTGCTGCCAGATCTCAGTGATGGTCATTCAGTCAGATTATCGTCTTCTCTCACTCACTTTCCTTCTCTTTTATTAGCTTCACAGAGTATGTGAAGGGGACAGTCTGTGATCATGAAACAGAATGTGGAAGTTTATTTTTTTTAATGACCGGCGGATGGTTCAATTCTGAACATGGAAGGTGAAAACACAAATCACATTGAGGAAAAACTTCACCTGTCCTGTGTGGACGAAGTTTCAGGCAATCATCTGAACTGTCAGGACATAATCACCGTCCCACTGGAGAAAAAGTAAGAAAATGTGGGGACTGTAAAATGGGATTCAAATCCCCACTTAAACTGAAAATTCATCTACGCACTCATACTGAGGAAAGACCATTCATCTGCTCCAAGGGAGGGAAGAGGTTCACTCATTCTTCTCACCTGCAGAAATAACATTGAGTTCACGCAAATAAAAGAACGTTTTTAAATGTCCAGGCTGTGGAAAGTGCGATAGACATTCAGGGCAACTGATGCGCCATTGATGTGTTCATAAGGAGGAGAGACCATTGAGGAGTCCTCACTGCGGCATGAAGTTCAGACAATCATTTCAACTCACTACACACCAGCAAGATCACACTGGGTAGAAACTGAGAACTTGCTCTGACTGTGGCAAGACGTTCAAAGCAAACGCAGACTGTTCCCCTGAGCTGAGTGAGAAGGCATTCTGCACCTTATCCTATGTGCAGAAACACCAGTGACTTCACACAGAGGTGAGACCATTTGTTTCACTGTGTTTAGGGAGGGATTTGCACATTCTTCTGGGAGGTTAGTTAGTTCACACTGAGACCAGGACTTTTAAATGTTCAGACTGTGGGAAGTGCTTTAAAAGTTACATCAACATGTTCACAATGATGATAAACCGTTCTGGTAATCTCACTGCGGGACCAAGTTCAGTCAAATATCTGACATCAAACGTCAGTGAGTTCACACCAGGGAGAGGTCGTTCAGCTGCTCCGTGTGTAAGAAGGGTTTGCTCAATCATTCCAGCTGCTGAGGCACCAACATGTTCATAAGGAACTACAGCAATAAGTTTTCTCTGTTAACCACATCCAGGCCCAAGCAAAGTTCACTGAGTCTGTTTCTGCTCAGGTTAATTAACCGTCTGAGACAGGTCTGATATTTTGAATAAAAGTCAAATTAATTAGCTTTGTATTCGATTCCTTGTGCCATTTAACATCTCTAACACAAGTTATTCCTTTTTGAAGGGATCACCCCCACTGTGGCATTTCACCACTGGCCCTACTGAAGGTTGAAGGTTTAGGGAGTAAGAACTCCAGAAATGGACTTGAGAATAATCAAGTTTCAGTATCTTAAGTAATAGGTTGTGCGAAACAAGAAAAAACCCTGCCTGAAGTCTGAGCTTTCCTTGTTAATGTAAGGATCGGGGTGAATGATGCCTGACTCCCTTACCTGTCTGACATTCAATCAGTTTAGTATAAGATGGTCTCAGCTTCTTGGACAATAGGGACAAATATTCCTCAAAACTAAAGGTGACAAAATTAGCCATTAGAGAAGTAGAAAGGACGTAAAAAGAAGATTTTTATAGAACTGTACAAAATCGAAATATTTCTAAAAGAAACAAAAAATTTAAAATTTCTGTCTTGCATGCGTCAGGATTTGAAGACATGCAACCAAACTGAAACCAGTAGAACCAATTTAATGTGAGTGAGAAGGATTGACATGGAAACGTGGCAACAGCTATCAAGGTTTGGGTATTCAAGATGGAAGGTGGGAAAGTTTTGGTTGTAATACCTGCTGGAATTTGGGGTATTTGAGGTGCTGGAAGTAACTTCCTCAAATTCCACAAGCAATAATTACTGTTCTTAAGCTGTTGCATTGCTTTGGAAGTTTGGGAGAAAAATTTCAAAACAATGGCACTTTAGAAAAGAGGAAGAGAACCAAGGTAGCGATCACATGGTCAGGGAGAGAGGCAGAGCGGGAAAGAGAGAGAGAGAGAGAGAGAGAGAGAGAAAGAAACCTACTCTGCTATCTGACACAGTAGGGAACCTGCACAGTTACTGCCTTTGCTGCTTGAGTTCAAGTGTTTCCGGACATCAGAGTGCATTGAAGAAAAATTAGTAAACAGCGATATTCACAGCTGATATTGGAGCAACCTAATGGGTGGAACAGTAGTAAGCACAGCTGCGTCACAGTGCCAGAGACCAGCGTTCAATTCTCGCCTGGGGCAACTGTGTGTATGGGGTTTGTACATTCGCAAGGCAGAATATTCTCAAAGTGCAGTGGGACCAGCAGCTGGTCACTGTGCACATTGGAATGAGTGACACAGGAAGTAAAAAGGATGAGACGCTGAAGAGTGGACATATAAAGTTAGGCAGGAATTTTAAAAGGAGGTCCTCGAAGGTAGTAATATCTGGATTACCGCTGATGCTTTGAGAGAGTGAGGCTAGGAATAGGACAATCGAGCAGATCAACGTCTCGGAAAAAGTGAAGACTGCAGGTATTGGAGGTTAGAGTCAAGAATGTGGTGCTGGAAACAGGCCAGGCATTATTCGAACTGTAGAAGAATCAACATTTTGGGAAAACGCCATTCATCGGGAATGTGGCTGTGAGCCAAGGAGGTGGAGAGATAAATGGGACGGGGCGGGGCTGGGGCAAGGTAGCTGAGATTGCATTAGGTGGATGGAGTTGGGGGTAAAGGTGAAAGGTCAGAGGGGAGTTTGGAGTGGAGAGGTTGGCAGGAAGTTTGACAGGTAGGACAGGTCATGAGGCTGGTGCTGGGGGGGGTGGGGTCGGCGAGGAGAAATGAGGAAACTGGTGAAATACACATTGATAGCGTGTGGTTGCAGTGTGCCAAGGCAGAGAAAAGGCTTCACATTTTAGATAATTGGAAGTTCTCGAGTAGAAGTGACCAATACAAGAAGGATGGATTGCATCTGAATTCGAAGGGGACTAAGATACTGGCAGGGAGATTGCTACAGCTGATTGGGAGGATTTGTAGTAGGAAGGTGGGGGTGTGTGACCCAGGGAGATGGTGAGTAAAGAGATCAATCTGAGAGTGGTAAGTTGGGAAGAGGAGCCAAGTCAAACAGGACAGGACAGGCAGGAACAACGCAGAGAACAAGATGGGACTGATAAATTTTTACTTCAATGCAAGAGGCCTAACAAGGAATGCAGATGAACTCAGGGCATGATTGTGAACATGGGACTGGGATATCAGAGCAATTACAGAAACATGGCTCAGGGATGGACGGGACTGGCAGCTTAATGTTCCAGGATATACATGCCAATGTAAGGATAGAAAGGGAGGCAAGAGAGGAGGGTGAGTGGCATTTTTGATAAGGGTTAACATTAAAGCTGTACTGAGGAAGGATATTCCTGGGAATACATTCGAGAAATCATTTGGGTGGAAGTAAGAAATAGGAGCGGAATTATTACCTTTTTGGGAATGTACTAAAGAGCTCCACAAACGGGAAATTGAGAAACAAATTTATAAGGAGATCTCAGTTATCTGTAAGAATAATATGGTGGTTATGATAGGGGATTTTAACTTTAACTGTAGACTGGGACTGGCATGGTTTAAGGGTTTAGATGGAGAGAAATTTGTTAAGTGTGTACAAGACAATTTTCTGATTCTGCATGTGGAAGCACCTATTAGAGAAGGTGGAAAACGTGACCTACTCTTGGGAAATAAGGCAGGGCAGGTGACTGCGGTGTCGATGGAGGAGCAATTTGGGGCCAGCGACCATAATTTTATTAGTTTTAAACTAGTGATGGAAAAGGATAGACAGGATCTAACTGTTAAAATTCTATATTGGATAAAGGACAATTTTGACAGTATTAAGCAAAAACTTTGATAAGGTGATTGGGTGTGGATTTTGGCAGGTAAAGGGATGGCTGGAAAATGAGAAGCTTTCAAAAATGCGATAATGCGACAGTGTGTTCCTGTGGGGGTGAAAGCCAAGGCTGGTAGGTGTGGGGAAGAAAAAGAAGGAAGCATATGTCAGGTACAGACATCATAGATCGAGTGAATCCTTAGAGTATAAAGGCAGTGGGAGTATACACAAGAGGGAAATCAAGATGGCAAAAAGGGGGCATGAGATAACTTTGGCAAATGGGGTTAAGGAGAATCCAAAATGATTGGACAAATACATTAAGGATAAAGGATTAACTGTGGAGACAATAGGGCCCTTCAAGGATCAGCAAGGCAGCTTATGTGTCGAATCGCAAGAGATGGGGGAGATATTAAAGGAGTATTTGCATCAATGTTTAATATGGAGAAGGAAATGGAAGATATAGAATGTGGGAAATACATAGTGACATCTTGACAAATGTCCAGATTACAGAGGAGGAGTTGCTGGATGTCTTAAAATACATAAAGGTCGGTAAATCCTCAGGACCTGATATGGTGTATCCTTGAACTCTGGGGGAAGCGAAGGAATTTCTCAGCCCATTGCTGACATATTTGTATTATTGATAGTCACAGGTGAGATGCCAGAAGACTGGAGGTTGGTGAACGTGGTTTAAGAAGGGTGATAAGGACAGGCCGGGGAACTATAGCCCAGTGGGTCTGACATCATTTGTGGACATGTTGCCGTTGGAGGGAAACATGAAGGGCAGGATGTACATGGATTTGGAAAGGCAAGATCTGATTAGGAATATTCAACATGGCTTTTCACATGGGAAGTTATGCTTTTCCTGAAGAAGGGCTTATTCCCGAAACGATGATTCTCCTGTTCCTTGGATGCTGCCTGACCTGCTGCGCTTTTCCAGCAACATATTTTCAGCATGAAAAACCATGTCTTACAAACTTGATTGAGTTTCTTGAATAAGTAACAAAGAGAATTAGTGAGGCAGAGCGACGCGACGGACGTGATTTATATGAACCCACGTCAGGCATTCAACAAGGTTCCTTATGGGAGATTGGTTAACAAGGTTAGATCTCATGGAATGCAGGGAGAACTTGCCATTTCGATGCAGAGCTAGCTCAAGGGTAGAAGACCGAGGGTGGTGGTGGACGTTTGTTTTACAGACTGGAGACCTGTAACGAGTGGACTGCTACAAGGATCGGTGCTGGGTCCTCTACTTTTTATCATTTACACAATTGACTTGGATGTGAACATACAGGGCATACGTAGCAAATTTGCAGATAATACCAGAATTGTAGGTGTAGTGGATAATGAAGAAGAGTACAACGGAATCTTGGAAATGGGCCAAAGGGTGGTAGATGGATTTTAATTCAGATAAACGTGAGGTACTGCATTTTGGGAAAGCAAATCAGGAATGGACTTATGCACTTCTAAGTAAGCTCCTGTGGAGTGCTATTGATCAAAGAGAAATTGAAGTGCAGGTTCATAGTTCCGTGAAAGTGGAGTCTCAGGAAGCCAGGATAGTGAAGAGGAAAAAATAAAGTTGTTAAAGTAAGAACATCCTCACATCACCCCGCCCCTTCCGTTCCCTTTGCTTCCCTTACATACACACTCACAAACACACAAACACACACACACAAACGCGCGCGCACACACACACACACACGCATGTTTTCTTTCTCTTTCACACACAGACTTGGTATTTGTCTGTCGGTCTGTCTCTTTCTCTCTTTCCTTCCCTCTCTCTCTTGTATACAAACACACACACACACACACCTCTCTCGTATACAGACACACACACACAAACATACGCGCACACACTAACACAGGCATGGTTATTCGCTGTCATGGACACACATAGTCTTTGTCTGTCTGTCTCTCTTCTTCTATCTCTCTCTCTCACACACACACACACACACAAACACACACACACACAAACACACACACACACATCTCTCTCGTATACAGACACACACACAAACACACACACACACACACACACACGCACACACACACACACACTTACTAAGGCATGGTTATTCGCTGTCACGGACATACATAGTCTTTGTCTGTCTGTCTCTCTTCTTCTATCTGTCTCTCTCTCTCACACACACACACACGAGCACACACACACACACACACACACACACTGTATTTCTCTCTCTCATACACACAGAGGCATGGCCGTTCTCTTTTTCTCACTTGCTCGCGTGCACCCACACTCTCAGGCATAGTGTTTCTTTCTCTCTCTCTTACACATAAAACACACACACACATTGTCTTTTATTCATTTTATGGGTTTTTATGGGTTGTGGGTGTCGTCGGCTGGCCAGTATTTTATGCCTGCCCCTAGTTGTTCTTGAAAAGGTGGGGGAGAACTGCCTTCTTGAACTATTGTGGTCCACCTGTTGTGGGTTAAACCCCAATGCCATTAGGGAGGGAATTTCAGGACTTTGACCCAGTGACAGTGAAGTAATGGCGTTATATTTTCAAGTCAGGATGGTGCATGACCTGGAGGGGAACATGAGTGTAGTGGAGTTCCCACACATCTGATGCCCTTGTCCTTCTAGATGGAAGTGGTTATGGGTTGGGAGGTGCTGTCTAAGCATTTTCAGTGAATTTCTGTAATGCATCATGTAGATAGTTGCAGCAGCAGTGTGTATTGAACATGTGTGGTGGAGGGAGTGGACGCTTGTGCATGTGGCGCCGATCAAGTGGGCTGCTTTGTCCTGGATGGTCTCAAATTTCTTGAGTGTTGTTGGGGCTGTACCCATCCAGGCAATTTGGAAGTATTTCATCACAGTTTCAGCTTATGCATTGTAGATGGTGGACAGGGTACAGTATTCCTTGCTGCAGTACTGACCTACTGTCATAGCTACTGTGTTTGTGGTAAGTGCAGTTGAGTTTCTGGTCAATGATAACACTCAGGGTGTTGATATTATGGGATTCAGTGATGGTAATATCATTGAATGCTGAGGATCAGTGGTTGGATTATCTTTTATTTTTGATGCTGAAAATGTGTTGCTGGAAATGCGCAGCAGGTCAGGCAGCAGCCAAGGAGCAGGAGAATGGACGTTTCGGGCATGAGCCCTTCTTCGTTCCTGCCTGGCAACAGCCTGCCTCCCAAAGTTCAATTGAGTAGCTCCAATAAATGCTGAAAATGTTCCTTCTGTGTGTGACTAAACGATCACAAGATTGTTGATGTACACCATACAATTGGATAATCCAGAAATGCCTTTATTGTTTAGCCTTTGAAAAGTGGCTGGCACATTTTCCATACCAACTGGCATGATTTTAAGTTGGTAAAGTCCATCCAGTGTTACAAAAGCCGTAAAAGTCTTCACTCCTTCGGAAAAAAGTACCTGCTAGTACCTTCTCAGCAAGTCCAAATTACAAATATAAGTTGCTTGTTCTAACTTTTCAATACAGTCTTTTCAATGTGGAATCGTATATGAATCAGACTCTGCAACTGCATTCACTTTGCAGCTGTCTGCACACAATCATCTGGCTTTGGCACCATTACTTTGACTGAGCTCCATATGCTGCAACGCATTTTGATGCTGTTGTTTATGGAACATTGGTTCAATCTGTCTTTGAAGATGCGCCAACTTTCTTTGGCATGCGTCTATAAGGTATTTTGAATTGGAACCAAGACCCCACTCAATTTAATCATTCCCTAAAATTTGATACATAGTTCAAATATGTGATCATTGAAATCTGACTCACTAATTTCTCCTTATTTATTTTCAATGGTCCTCTCAGCTCATGCCCCAACACTCATTGAAATAGACCGAATATAGTAGGTTCATTTCGTGCGTCCTGACTGGCAAGATGAAATTCCTTTATCCTGTTGTTTGGATTGTCTTGACGATAAGCCCTCAACATGGTCTTCTCTAAGCTCACTAATGGTCTTTGAAGTTTGACCCTCTAACACTCCCTTGCCATCCTCGTTGGTACGCAGTGGATAAGCTACCCATAACTTCCATGCATAAGTTTGATGTAAACTTTGACTCTTGTATTGTATCACTGTGCGTGGTCTTTATCGAGTTAAAGATTGGTGTAACTCTTCTACAATCATTCTAGCAGTTGTACTGCACAAACAGAATGGCATCTGGATATCGAATGGACTCATCTATTATTGTTAACAAATACTGATTCCCATTTTTTGTTTTGTGTAAGTGTCCGACTCAATCATGTAAGACCCTTGTAAAAGTTCCTCAAATGCAGAGATTGGTATTAAAGTTGTTGGTTTTTTTTATTGTCTGAGGTTTTCCGGTTCCATGACATGTTTGACATTTCTGGCAATTTTTAACTCCACCTAAATGCAGTCCAGATCAGTAAAAATATTTTTGTAATTTGGCGTGAGTTCTTCTCACTCCCACAATGACACATAGGTGGCTGATATGCTACCTGCCACACCTCCTTTCTATAAGCCCATGGTAATGAATTTGTCCCACTTGCCCATATGCCTGATGGTCTCATCAAGACATCATTTTAAAGTCAGGAACATTTGGGAATGCACTCAGATTCTTCTTCTGTGTATGCTTTTCAATGCAATTGATTCAGTCTTTCATCTTTCTGTTGTAGCACAGTTAATTTCCCTGAAATAAAAACATCCATTAGTTCTCCATCTGTTCTTGTTTTGTTTGTGCCATTCAATCAAATATGGTCTCTGATAATTCTGCTTTAACTTGCTTTTCTGTGCTCTTTGAATTCTTCTCCTGTTTCAACTGTTGGCTTTGTGACCTTGTTATCTCTCCGTTAATGTTTCCAATTCTTTCATGATTCACATAACAATGATGTTAATTGGATTTTATTTAGAACATGAGATCATCCATCCACAAGTGTGTTGAATTATTGCACTCTATTAGAATGATGATGAATTATTGATTTTGACTGCCCAATTCCAACAGCAGACCTTGTCCCAACAATAGTCTTCACTTTTGACCGAGAGGTCGGTGTTTCTGAAGGACTCTCCATGAAAACCTTATGCCCGAAACGTTGACTTTCCTAACCCTTGGATATACTGCCTGACCTGCTGTGCTTTTCCAGCACCACACTTTTTGACTTTGATCTGCAGTCCTCATTTTCCCGTTTTCCCTCGATTATCTTGTCTGGTCTGAACTAAGTTGAGAGATACACTCACAAGGAGTTTTGTAGTCTTGGAACATGCAGAGGGAGGAATGAAAAGGTTGTTGTATGGAAACTTGCAAGGTTTGTTGGGTTGAATTGAGACATGAATGAGGGTACCCCAGTTGGAATGCTGAGACTTGGAGATGACATAACAAACTATTGAATTCTGTGTGCTCTCAAATGGAGAATCCCTAAATCATCCAACAAGTATGTCTTGTGCAGGTCGACAGAATGGAAGAAAGTGATTTGTGAATTTACTTCCTGCATGGTGGGATCCATACAGCCAGGCAGCTAGTGATGGACCAACGGACACGCTTCAGGAATGCTGAAGAATGGTATGACAGCCTTGAACATTGACTATACATGTAGAGCATCTCTATTGGCTGAAATAAATGAATGGGAGATGTCCATTGGCTTGACATGAGCTGTCAGGATGATCAGACATCACATTAGACGCTAAAAGTAAAGGCAATAACTCATAATGACACTGGAAGTGTTAGTGAGACATCGGTGGTAAAAGCTGACTGTTATGAATTAGTTCCTTCGTCAAGCAGGAAAGTTACATTCAATGGAAGCACACAATCTGAAATGCATTAGAGCACCTTCCAGCAACTGGAGCATGCTGGTGGTCTCTGACAAAGAAAGTACTTTCAAGGAAATATTTATGCTTTACATGGCCACAGACACACAAATGTACATCTGTGCGCGTGTGCACACACACAGGCAACCTCACAGAGACACAGACACACACACAGATGCTCACACACACTTACACCTACACAGAGACAGACGCATAGACATGGATATGCATAGACACACACACACACACAGAGACAAATGCACGCACAGATACACTTGCACGCACACACACACCCACACACGCACACACACAAACAGAGAAATACAGACACACACAAGCAATCACAGAACAAAATGACATCTTGTGTTTAGAATGAGCAAACCTACACTTGAAACACACATCTTGACTCTTGGGAGGAGCTATGTCATGGAAATTTGAGAGGGAACGTATGCAGAATATTTTTCGGTTGGGGTGATATTTTGAGTTAAATGGGAAAGTACTAATAACGTCCACGGTTTTGTAAGGGCATTAACCTCTTACACATTGAAGTTAGGAGCATGAGGAGGTCAATCAGCCCTTTGAGCCTGCTCTGCCATTCATCATGATCATGGCTAATCATCCAGCTCAATAGCTTTGTCCTGTTTACTCCCATTACCATTGATCCCATTTGCCGTAAATGCTACATGTCTCCGAGTCTTCAATACATTGAATACTTTGGCATCAACAAGTTCCCGTGGTAATTAATTCCACAGGCTTATCACTCTTTGGGTGAAGAAATGTCTCTTCATCTCCAACCTAAATGATCGACTCCGAATCTTCAGTCTGCGTCACCTGATTCTCCCTGCATCTACCCTGCATACTCCCTGCATCTACCCTGTCAAGTCCTGTTTAAATGAAATCCCCTCCGATTCGGTTAAACTCCAGCGAAAACAATCCTAAGTTGGATAACTTGTTCTCATACATTCGTTCCACCATCATCGGAATCAGTAAGGTAAAATTTCTCCCTCCAGAGCAAGAATATCCTTCCTCAAAAATGGAACCAAAATTGCACACAGTGTTTGAGATTTGGACTCACCAAGGCCCTGTAACAACACATCCCTGCTCATGTACTCGAAATATGGCATTTGTCTTCTTTACTGCCTGCTCACCAGCATGCTTATTTTCGGCGTCTGGTGCACACGGATATGTAGGCCCTGCAGCACCCGCCCCCCTCCCAATTTACAGCCATTCAGGTAGTACTCCACCAACTTGCTTTTGTTTCCAAAGTGAATAACCTGATATTTATCCAAAATAAATTGCATCTGCCATTGATTTGACTGCTCACCCAATCTATCCAGATCTCTGCAACCTCTTCACAGTTCACTCTCCCATGCAACTTAGTATCATCTGCAAACCTTGAGATATTACACTTTATTCCTTCATCCAAATAATTAATATATATTGTTAATAGCTGGAGTCCCTGTGGTACCCTACTAGTTACTGTCTGCCAATTTGAAACGGACCCCTTAAGCCCTACTGTGTTTCCTCTCTGCCAAACAGTTTTCTGTCTATCTCAGTACACTTACCCCAGACCCATGCGCTTTAATCCTGTACAGTGATCTATTAAATGGGGCATTGTCAAATGCTTTCTGCAAGTACAAATATTCCATGTTGACCAGTTCCCCTTTGCCAACTCTGATAATTTAATCTTCATAGAATTACAATAGATTTAGCAAGCATGATTTTCCCCCAAGACTCTGTTTGATCCTGCCACTGCTTTCTTAATGCTCAGCCAAAAAGTACTTGATAAAGGATTTGAGAACCTTCCCCACGACCGACCTGAAACTTCCTGGTCTATAATTCCCTGGTTTCTCTGTACCTCCCTTTCTGAAAGTTAGAGAGACAGTAACTGCCCTCCAATCTGCAAGGACTGTTCCAAAATCGAAAGAATCCTGACAGCCAAAGCACCCACTATTTCTAAAGCCATTTCCTTAAGTACTCTGGGATGTAAATTTATCAAGCCCTGGCGATTTATCTGATCCAATGCCCTCTATTTCACAGCACCATTTCTCTAAAAATATTGACCTGCCTCAGTTCTTCCCTCTCACTAAATCTTGCATTCTCCAGGATTTCTGGTACCTGATTTGCATCTTCGAGAGAGATCTTCAGAGAGTCCACCAACACAGAGAAAGGCCCTTTGGCCCAGACTGCTCCATACCGACCAAAATGTCCATCCTTGTGAGCCACATTTCCCTGCATTTGGTCCACATCCTTCTAACCCTTTCCTATCCATGTCTTGTCGAAAATGCCTTTAAATGCTGCTAACATATCCACCTCAACCACTTCGCCTGGCAGCTCATCCATATGCATACCAGCCTCTGTGTGTTAAAAAAAAATGCCCCTCAGGTTCCCTTTTATGCTTTTCTCCTCTAAACATAAACTAATAGTCCGACAGAAGTAGAGAAAACTATTGCGAAGATGATTCAGGAGAAGAATGAAATTAGCAGGGTGGTTGTTAAGGGGGACTTTAACTTCCCAGATATTGACAGGGAAAGCTATAGCTCGAGTTCGTTAGATGGGTCGGTGTTTGTCCAATGTGTGCAGGAGGGATTCCTGACACAATATGTAGACAGGCCAACAAGAGGCGAGGCTATACTGGATTTGGTTCTTGGTAACGAACCAGGCCAGGTGTTAGACTTAGAAGTATGTGAGCACTTCGGGGACAGTGACCAAAACTCGGTGACTTTTACTCTAGTGATGGAGAGGGATAAGTGTGCACTGCAGGGCAAGAGTTATAGATGCGGGCAGGGAAATTATGATGCGATGAGGCAAGACTTAGGATGCGTGGATTGGAAAAATAGGCTTCAAGGGAAGAACACAAATGATATGTGGAGATTGTTCAAGGAACAGCCATTGGGTGTCCTTGATAAGTATGTACCAGTCAAACAGGGAGTAAAGGGTCATGTGAGGGAGCCGTGGTTTAATAAGGAATTGAAATTCCTTGTGAAAGGGAAGAGGGCGGCCTATGTAAAGATGAGGCGTGAAGGTTCAGTTGGAGCGATTGAGAGTTATAAGGTAGTCAGGAAGGATCTAAAGAGAGAGTTAAGAGCAGCGAGAAGGGGACATGAAAAGTCCTTAGTTGGTATGATTAGGGAAAACCCAAAGGCTTTCTATTGGTATGTCAGGAATAAAAGGATGACTAAGGTAGGTATCGGTCCGTCAAGGATAGTAGTGGGAAGCTGTGCGTGGAGGCAGAGGAGATTGGAGAGACACTAAATCAATACTTTTCGTCAGTATTCACTCAGGAACAGGACACTGTTGCTGATGCGAATATTGAGGCACAAATGATTAGAATGGATGACCTTGAGGTATGTAGGGAAGAGGTCTGGGGAATACTGGAAAGGATGAAAATAGATAAGTCCCCTGGGCCTGATGGCACTTATCCTAGGATCCTCTGGGAAGCTAGGGAGGAGATAGCGGAGCCATTGGCCTTGATTTTTATGTCGTCAATGTCTACGGGAATAGTGCCAGAAGACTGGAGGATAGCGAATGTGGTCCCCTTGTTCAAGAAGGGGAGCAGGGATAGCCCGAATAACTATAGGCCAGTAAGTCTCACTTCGGTTGTGGGCAAAGTCTTAGAGAGAATTGTAAGGGATAGGATTTATGAACATCTGGATAGGAATAATGTGATCAAGGATATACAGCATGGTTTTGTGAAGGGCAGGTCGTGCCTCACAAACCTTATTGAGTTCTTTGAGAAGGTGACCAAGGAAGTGGACGAGGGTAAAGCAGTAGATTTGGTGTATATGGATTTTAGCAAGGCGTTCGATAAGGTACCCATGGTAGGCTAATGCAAAAACTATGGAGGTATGGCATTGAGAGTGCCTTAGAGTTTTGGATTAAGAATTGGCTGGCTGGAAGGAGACAGAGGGTAGTAGTTGATGGTAAAGGTTCATCTTGGAGTGCAGTTTCTAGCGGTGTTCCACAAGGATCTGTTTTGGGACCATTGCTGTTTGTCATTTTTATAAATGGCTTGGAGGAGGGGCTTGAAAGCTGTGTGAGCAAGTTTGCGGATGACACGAAAGTTGGTGGAGTTGTGGACAGCGAAGAAAGATGTGGCAGGTTACAGCTGGATATAGATAAATTGCAGAACTCTGCAGGAAGGTGGCAAATGGAGTTCAATGTCTCTAAGTGTGAAGTCATTCACTTTGGTAGGAGTAACAAGAAGATGGATTACTTGGCTAATGGTAGGCTACTTGGTAGTATGGATGAGCAGATGGATCTTGATGTCCATGTACACAGATCTCTGAAAGTTGCCACCCAGATAAATAGTGCTGTGAAGAAGGCATATGGTGTACTGGGCTTTCTTGGTAGAGGAATTGAGTTCCGGAGTCCTGAGGTCATGTTGCAGTTGTATAAGACTCTGGTGCGGCCTCATCTGGAGTATTGTGTGCAGTTTTGGTCGCCATACTATAGGAAGGACGTGGAGGCATTGGAACGAGTGCAGAGGAGGTTTACTGGGGTGTTACCTGGTATGGTAGGAAGATCGTATGAGGAAAGGCTGAGGCACTTGGGCCTGTTCTCATTGGAGAAAGGAAGGTTTAGGGGAGATTTGATAGAGGTGTACAAGATGATTAGGGGTTTAGATAGCGTTGACTGTGAGAACCTTTTTCCGCTAATGGAGTCAGCTGTTACTAGGGGACACAGCTTTAAATTAAGGGGTGGTAGGTATAGGACAGATGTTATGGATATGTTCTTTACTCAGCGGGTTGTGAGTTCATGGAATGCTCTGTCAGTAGCAGTGGTGGACTCTCCCTCTTTATTGTCATTTAAGCGGGCATTTGATAAGCATATGGAGTTTGTTGGGCTAGTGTAGGTTATGTAGGCTTTGGTCGGCGCAACATCGAGGGCCGAAGGGCCTGTACTGCGCTGTAATTTTCTATGTTCTATGTTCTAATGCCATCTGATCCTCGATTCCCCGACACTGGCAAAAAAAACACTGATTGCACGCCTCTCATAATTTTGTACATTTCTATAAGATCCCCTTTCAGTCTCTTCGACTGTGGAGAAAAAAAGTTCTAGCTTGTTCAGCCTCTCCTTATAACTCAGACAAATGAATTCTTATAAATTTCTTCTACACTCTTCCAGTTTAATAATATCCTTCCTATCGCCAGGTGACCAAAGCTAAACACAATAACGGCAGCCTCACCAATCTCGTGTACAACTGTCCTTTTTTTTTTGCAGACAGAACTAAGTATGTATTCAGTTGCTCAGCTGTTTCTTTGTCCTTTGTTATACATTTTTGCATTTCCATCTGTAGGGGACCTACATTTGTCTTCACCAATGTCTATCTCTTCACGTACTGTAGAACCTTGTCGTGTATGTCCTTATGTTCCAGCAAACTTCCTATTGTACTGTGTTTTCCCACCTTAATCAATCCCTTGGTCCGTCTATGCTGAATTCGAAACTGCTCTCAAACATCTCAGACTTATTTTTTTTTTGGTCAAACTCGATGCATCTTCCTTGGATCGGATACTACCTGATTTCCTTTGGAAGGCATGGATCTCCCCCCTTACACATTTTGTTTTTGTACCAGACAGGAATAAGTAGTTTTGGCAGTTCCTCCGTGATTTCCTTGACCGTTTGCCATTGCCTTTCTACTATCACATCTTAAAGTAACTTTCCCTGATCTACCAACGCCAACTCACGCCTTATATATCTTCATAGTTTCCTTTATTAAGATTCAGCACCCGTGTCTCCAAATCAACTTGTTCTCTCTCCATCTTGATTAACAAGTTCTATCATGTTATGGTCTCATCCCCAAAAGTTTTCGCGCAGCTAGAGTGGCATTGATCCTCTTCTCATTAAATGGTATCCAATTGTGGTGAATAGAACCCACTCACTTCAATAATTTTAGTCCGAGACAAGATCTGAAGCAACAGTATTGTTTATTTCACGCTTGCAAGTGTGGTGCTTAAAACAAACACAAATAATTTAGCAATGACATATCTTATATAGGATTAATTTCTCTTTCTCTCCTCCCACTACTCTAAACCCGGTGCCCATGACTATTGTTTATCGCTTGCCTTATCCGACCTTGTGCATAACAAAGTAGAAGTTTTGCCTGGCCATTTCACCACATCCTGCTGTGGTCCATTGTTAGGTTTATCCTCCTTCACTTCCATCTGGTTCCCTTACTTGCAACATTTCCTCCCATTCTTCATCCATACTGAGCCTCATGAGGGTTTAATTGTGTTTTGGTTTTGTTTTTGCAGAAGCGGGAAACAGATACTTATAACTATTGTTTGTACAAGCATAACCTACACTCTCACAGCACCTTCTCTATTTGTCTGTAACACCTACCATTGTACGCAGGCACATTTCATTCTTGTATGCACATTTTAGCTAATACAAAAACAATTATATATTTCCTTCACATAGTTCCCATTCTTGTGACTCAGCTCTTGCTTGGGACAATTATACACTGATGTGAGTTCATTAACCTTGCATAAGTAATTATGATTGGAGAAGTAACACAACTTTATCGATATCCCACAATGTCCCCCTTTTTCTTTAATTATCATTTGTTATCCTGCATTTTTCTTTTAAGTATCACCCCCAAAATTCGCAAGCATCATTCCAGAAATTTCATCCATCTTGGTCTCACACATCCCCTCATTATTTAATAGATAAAGCTCCTCTGCTTGATTCCCTTTTAGGTGCATCTGTTTCAGTAAGGTTGTTTCAATCAGTCTTTGGGTGAGCTCTCGTATACAGGGTGTCATGTAACAGCCAATGCCTACTAATACCCTGACTACTACTATCAGGGAAGTAGGGATGGAGACCACCAATCCCTTCTATTTTGTAAACCATGATTCGAGCCATCCCGTGGGAGATGTGTCTACTCCTGAATTCTCAGCCAGTTCCTCTGCTAAGGTAGTCAATCCCCTTAAGGCCCGAGTAATTGACCCATCAGACACAGTGTTATCAGGAGTAAATGTACAACAGGTTCCTCCTAACATCATACACACAGACCCTTTTTCAGCTAGAATAATATCAAGGGTCATTCTGTTTTCCCATGCCATCCTACTTGTCACATCAAGCTGTTTGCAATCTGGTTGCGTACCTTAAACTCATCAGGTACCCTCCTGGGGACCCGTATAGAATCGAGATATATCCTGCCACTGAAAAAGGTGTCTAACAGTGATCTCTTACTCCTTCCCTTTCTCCCTATTATTTTTCCCTTCTCAAATGCCAAGGTAAATGGAATTGCCAATTGTACAATTGCACATGTCACTGTCCAAATCAGAGGTAGGGTGGGTCTCAATATTTTGCTTCCACAGTATCACCACAGATCTGCTCGGCGAACCTTTCGTGCTGAGTAGTTCCCTCCCTTGTCCGTTTCTTTGACATTCTTAATCTCTGAACAGAATTTCAGCTCCTCCAAATCTCTGGAGCGATTTGACCTCATCTATGCACATACAACATGTGATGTCCGACTGTGGCTGAAAACATGGGGTGGGGGACTTTAAAGTCTTTCTTCTCCGGGGAGAGAACATTAGAGATAGGGAGGTACAATTCCTATCATTCCACGCAGTCGTATCCTGATACAGGCCTATCATGCATTTCATTCCCTTCCTGTCTCACTTCCACCCGAGCAGGAAGGGAACCACTTGTGCCACTGGTCTACCGGAGGCACACGCATAGCAATTGCTCTTATTCAGACTCTTTACAGTATACTTTATACATTCAACCCAGGCATTTGCATCCCCGTACCCTGTTTCAGTTCAAATGGTCTATTTTAAGTCCTTTACCTCTATAATGTTTATTACTTTAAGGTCATCGGGAGGGGTGAAAGGTTGTTCCTTAGTATCCAGCAGTTCTACCCATTTTCCTATCCTATACTAATTCGAAAATAACAGCCCAAGAAATCCTTCCTGTTTGTTTTTATTTCTATCCCAAATGTTTCATTTACTTGTACCTGATAGATGCCCCCTAGCCCCAGAATTGCTTCGTGCCATGTGGTTTTCTTTATCGTTAGATATATTGGGTTATGCTCTTTTTTGGGACAGTTGAGAGCTGGTCGGTAGGGGGCCTGGTGTACTGTGATGAGACTACTATCCCAAGTACCATCCACGAAACCATCACCAAAAGTATTAAGATGTAACTCTGAGCTGCTGTACTGTCTCTGATAATATACATCCTCACAATTTACAAAGCCAAATGCATCAGGCCAATTACTTGCGGAATATCAGACTCAGGGATCGTTAATAACATATATGAAAATAATGTTTGACAAAATCGCAACATTAAGAGAGCTTGTATCATAACACTAAGAATCCCAGCATTCTAAAAATCGTGTTCAAAATACTTAATATGCAATCCTACAGAAATAATCACGCACACGCGGAGCCACTGTATAATCAGTTACTCAAACTCTCTTTTGCCTGAGTGTCAGCGGTTCTTCCATTGATTCGACTGTCCAGACTTCTTCCTCAACTGGAGATCTCACTGGCCCTTTGATCTGAGAGTAGTGAATCCAGCCATTCTCCTCGGTTTTTACCGCTGTTTCAGTGATCAAAAGAGCTTGGTACGGTCCTTCCCAGTCCGGTTGCATTTTAGTCTCTGTCCATGATTTGACAAAGACCCAATCTCCCGGTCGAATCGGATGAACAGCGAATTCAAGGGGCGGAGTTTGTGCCAATAAACCCTGTTTTCTGAGGAAAGACCAAGAGAAGGACAAGCACTGTATATACTTCTTTAAGAACAAATCTTTAGTTTCTGGGATTGGCAGCAGACATAGATAGGAGCTTCCCGAGGACCTGGGACAGTAGGTATTAGGGAATAAACCATCGGTCCCTATGGATTTATGGTTGCTTCTTTAGTTCCCTCATCAGCCAGTAATGTAGCTTTCCATTATTTAATTAACAATGAATGAATGCAGCCATGTTTCAAATTAACATGAATCAATGTGACAGGTCATTGAAAATATGTAAAGTTATCCTGCCAATTAATGTTGATTCAGGCTAGCACAATCGATTTATTATTAATATCAATTATTAATTATATATTACATCAATATAAAAATCGTTATCTTTAATTCTGGGTGAAAACGTAACAAGTGACTATAACATTTTAAAAACTGTAATTGCGCAATTCTGTTTTTATTACCAACAAATTGTGACTACTCATCCTATTTCTGTAGTTGTTTTGCTCGAACACGTTCATGTTTAAGAACCTCAACAGATTTCATAGCACCATTTTCAATTAATTCAATCACAATTCGGTGGGAGTATCTTGTCATGAGCGCAAATCTGATTCCTTGTGCCTCTCATCACAAAACTGTGGAAAACGAGCCGGGGCAGGTATCAGATCTTGTGGTGGAAGAGCATTTTGGTGATAGTGATCACAACTGCCTCACATTCTACATAGATATTCAAAGTTTGTGTGAAGCTTTGTAGCTCGGGTGCTTGTTGTCGTGGTTCTGTTCGCCGAGCTGGAAGTTTTTGTTGCAAACGTTTCATCCCCTGGCTAGGAGACATCATCAGTGCTGTGGAGCCTCCTGCGAAGCGCTTCTTTGATGTTTCTTCCGGCATTTATAGTGGTCTGTCCTTGCCGCTTCCGGGTGTCAGTTTCAGCTGTCCGCTGTAGTGATTGGTATATTGGGTCCAGGTCGATGTGTCTGTTGATGAATTTGTGGATGAATGCCATGCCTCTAGGAATTCCCTGGCTGATCTCTGTCTGGCTACGAAGAATGAAACCGGAAAGCAACAACACCCCCAGATTCTATGTACTACCCAAACTACACAAACCAGACATCCCACTCAGACCCATAGTATCACTACCAGGGACACCAGCATACAAACTGGCCAAAGAACTACAACAGAAACTGAAACACCTGGTCAGCATATCCAAACACTCCATACAATCAACACAGGAATTCTTGGACGCCATCAGGAATACACACATAGACAAAGAAGAAACCATGATCTCATTCGACGTGACAGCACTGTTCACTTCGATTGACAAAACCCAAGCCAGAGAAACAATAGCCAACCTACTGGACATAAATAACAGAAAACAGGGGGCGGAACCTATCAACAAAGACGGCATACTTAAACTACTGGACTTATGCCTCACTACACACTTTACATTCAACAATCAGATATACGAACAAATCAACGGAGCACCCATGGGATCACCAATCTCGGGACTCATAGCAGAGGCAGTTATGCAAAGGTTAGAACAAACAGCCCTACCACAAATTCAACCCAAACTCTTGGTCAGATATGTCGATGACACTTTCGCAATCATCAAAAACACGGAAATAGAAAAAACACACCGGATCATCAACGCCACACTCACAGGCATCCGATTCCCGAGAGAAGTAGAAAAGGATTGCCAACTCCCATTCCTAGACGTGATAGAACGGAGAATTCACCACAAGGGTACACAGGAAAACAACACACACAGACCAAGTCCTAAACTATGAAAGTAACCACCCTAACACACACAAACGAATCTGCATCAGGACACTATTCAAAAGAGCTACAACACACTGCAGTACACCAGAACTGCGAAAAGAGGAAGAGGAACACCTATACAAGGTATTCGCCAAAAACGGATACCCGCGCAACTTTATCAACAGATGCCTAAGAGATAGACCACGGAACGAGGACATGCCACAACCAAAAGGACTAGCCACACTACCATACATTAGGAGCGTTTCAGAACTGACAGCCAGACTACTGCGACCCCTAGGACTCATAACGGCACACAAACCAACAGCCACGCTCAGACAACAACTTACTAGAACGAAGGAGCCAATACCCAACAGGAGCAAAACTAATGTAGTTTATAAAATACCATGCAAGGACTGCACAAAACAATATATAGGACAAACAGGAAGACAGCTAACAATCCGCATACATGAACACCAACTAGCCACGAGACCACACGACCAGCTATCCCTAGTAGTCACACACTCAGACAACAAGCAACATGAATTCGACTGGGAAAACACTACTATCATAGGGCTAGCCAGAAAGAGAACAGCCAGGGAATTCCTAGAGGCATGGCATTCATCCACAAATTCCATCAGCAGACACATCGACCTGGACCCAATATACCAATCACTACAGCGGACAGCTGAAACTGACACCCGGAAGCGGCAAGGACAGACCACTATAAATGCTGGAAGAAACATCAAAGAAGCGTTTCGCAGGAAGCTCCACAGCACTGATGATGTCTCCTAGCCAGGGGATGAAACGTTTGCAACAAAAACTTCCAGCTCGGCGAACAGAACCACGACTACGTAGATATGGAGGAGAGGGTTAGGCAAAATGGGAGCACAGTTCATTGAGAAGAGAAAACTACGATGCGATTAGACATGAGTTAGGAAGCATGGACTAGGAGCAATTGTTCCATGCTAAAGGCACTATAGACATGTGGAGACTGTTTAAGGAAAACTTTCTGCCAGTGACGAATAAATATCTCCCTCTGAGACAGGCAAGAACGGGTCGGATAAAGGAACCTTGGATTTCGAAAGCGGTGGAGTTCTCGACAAAAGAAAGAAGGTAGCTTACATAAGGTGGAGGAAGCTCGGGACAATCTCAGCTCTAGAGTATTACACGCAGACGAGGAAGGAGCTCAAAAATGATCTGAGGAGAGCCAGGAGGGAGGCACGAGAAAGGATTGGCAGAACGGATTAGGGAGAACACACTGATGTGTGGAATAAGAGAACGGTCAAAAAAGGTTTAGGGCCGATCAAGGATAGCATATGGAACTTATGTGTGGAGTCTGAAGAGGTAGGGGAAGCCTTCAATGAGTTTTTTTTTGCTTCTGACGTTAAGAAAGAATCGAACTTTGTAGTGAATGAAACCTTTGAAGAGCAGGTGTGCATGCTGAAATGGATAGAGATGTGCTGATGTGCTGAAAATTTTGTGAAACATTAACATTGACAAGTCGACAGGCCCGGACCAGATTTGTTCTCAGCTGCTTTGACAAACAAGAAATGGAATTGCTTCGCCACTTGCGAAGATCTTTGCATCCTCGCTCTCCACTTGATTCGTACCGGAGGACTGGAGAGAGGCAAATGTATTTCCACTCTTCAAAAAAGGAAATAGGGAAATCCCTGGCAATAACAGACCAGTAAGTCGCAATCTGTCGTCTGAAAGGTGTTAGAAAGGATTCTGACGAATAGGATTCATGACTATCTGGAAGAGAATGGCTTGATTAAATGCTGTGACACGTCTTTGTGAGTGGCAGGTCATGCCTCACAAGCATTATCCAGTTCTTTATGGATGAGACTACAAATGTTGATGAGGGTCCAGCTGTTGATGTGGTGTATATGGACTTCGGCAAATCATTTAATAAGGTTCCCCATGGTAGGCTTATTCAGAACGTCAGGTGGAATGGGATACAGAGGAACTTAGCTGTCTGGATCCAGAATTAGCAAGCTAACAGAAGACAGCGAGTGGTAGTAGAAGGAAAATATTCTGCCTGGAAGTCAGTGATGAGTGGTGTTCCACAGGGCTCTGTCCTTGGGCCTATACTCTTTGTAATTTTTATTAATGACTTGGATGAGGGCATTGAAAGAAGTTCAGCAAGTTTGCAGACGCCACAAAGATTGGAGGTTTCGTTGAGAGAATAGAGGGCTGTTGTAGGCTGCAGTGGGACATCGACTTAATGCAGAGATGGGCTGAGAGGTGGCAGATGGAGTTCAACGTGGATAAATGCGAGGTGATGCATTTTGGAAAATCGCTTTTGAAAGCTGAGTACAGGATTAAGGCTAGGATTCTTGGCAGTGTAGGAACAGAGGGATCTTGGTGTACAGGTGCATAGATCCCTTTAAATGGTCACCCAAGTGGACTTGGTTGTTAAGAAAGCATATGGTGTTTTGGCTTTTAATAAGAGGGGGATTGAGTTTAAGACTCGTGAGATCTTGTTGCAGCTGTATAAAACTTTGGTTAGACCGCACTTGGAATATTCCGACCAGTTCTGGTCAGACTATAATAGGAAAGATGTGCATGCTTTGGAAAGGGTTCAGAAGAGATTTGCCAGGATGCTGCCTAGACTGGCGGGCTTATCTTATGAAGAGAGGTTGACTGGGTTCGCACATTTTTCATTGGAGTAAAGGAGGAGAAGAGGAACTAATTGAGGTATACAAGGTAATGAAATGCATAGATAGAGTCGATAGCCAGAGTCTATTTCCCAGGGCATAAATGGCGAATACGAGGGATCCCACTTTGCATCTGGCTGAAAATTGCTGCAACTGCTGTCATCTTGTCTTCTGCATGGATGTGTGAGACCCCTCCATCAGTACGGGTGGGGTTATCTGCGATGCTTCCTTCAACGAGTTGTTTAATTGCCATTACCATTCACAACTGGGTGTGGCAGAACTGCAGAGCTCCGATCTGATCCATTGGTTGTAAGATCACTTAGCTCTGTTGCTTGCTGCTGATTCTGTTTGATATGCAGACGGTCCTGTTTGGTATCTTCACCAGATTGGCGCTTCAATTTTGGATCTGCCTGGTGCTGTCCATGGCATTCTCTCCTTTCCTGTCCATTGTGATGGGTGAGTGCACGATTTACAAACCCATGAGATTATAGATTGTGCTGGAATACAGTTGTGCTGCTGTTGATGTTCCACAGTGCCTCAGAGTCTGACTTCCTACATCTGTTCAAAGTCTATCCCAATTAGCACGGTGATAGTACCACTCAACACCATGGAGGGTATTCTCAACTTTAAAACGAGGCTTAGTCTCGAAACGGACTGTGTGATGGGCGCTCTTACCAATACCTTCATGGACAGATGCATCTGCAGCTGGTAGATTCGTAGTGATAAGATCTATTATGATTTTCCCTCTCGCTGGTTCCCTCACCGCCTGCTGCAAACCCAATTGAGCAGCTATGTCCTTGAGGTCCCAACCAGCTCAGTCAGTAATCCTGCTGCTGAGCTACTCTTTGTCGTGGACATTGAAATCATGTCGGAGGAGAAAGTGAGGACTGCAGATGCTGGAGATCAGAGCTGAAAATGTGTTACCGGAAAAGCGCAGCAGGTCAGGCAGCATCCAAGTAACAGGAGAATCGACGTTTCGGGCATAAGCCCTTATTCATTGAAATCCTGGACTCAGAGTACGCTTGATACCATTTTATTGCCTCAGTGCTTCCTCCAAGTATTGTTCAAAATGGAGGAGCACTGATTCATTAGCCAAGGGAGCACGGTACGTGGTAATCAGCAGGAGCCATGAGACTTCCGTGTGTCCAAAGTCTATGGAATATCACCAACCCAGGATTTGTTTCTTTGTAAAACACTGTACATCATCCTGTCTCCTCCATTCTTCCCTTCAATAACAAGAGCTTAGAGCACATGGGGTTTCTCTGTCACTAAGATTGAGACAATCCGATAAACTGCCTCTGCAGCTTCCCTCACTCCCACTAGCCCACCGAGACAAACTGCCTCATGTGATGTTCCTGGTTTTTATCCCAAACTTGCATCTTTCTCCAGTCTCTTGTCAAGCCTTATCAGAGCTCATCTACACCCTTTACGCTTGTCTCGGTAAACTACAGTCATTCCAACTCTATTTCTTCCTCCTCCTCATAACTCCACCTCGCCAATTCACAGATATTGTTCCTTGTTCTATCTGTCTTTTCTGGTTATATCCTTCTAATCCATTCTTCTAAAAATTAAGATTTGACCTCACCGTTAGAGAATCTTGCTCCATCTCGACTCTCCATTCCTTTCTGAATTGCTTTTATTTGCTGCCCCTCCACTATCTCTCCTTAGCCCCTCCTTTTTCTCGCCTACATGTTGCAGGAGGTGACAACGTCCAAAAGCACCGTGTTAAGTTACACATGTACATTGACAATGACCGTCTCTACCTTCCAATCATCCCTCTCCATTGCTCCAGTGTTACTCAGTTATCAAACTGCTTACCACGCTCCCACTACTCGATTTGTTGCAATTTCCTCCAACGAAACATTGCAATGATTAAACCCATTGCCTCCAATTGTTATTACAAATTTGTTTCGCTTACTGCTGAGTCCCTCCCTCTCACTGGGTACTGTCGGAAGATGAATTATATTCTTCACCATCTTGTTGTTATATCTGAACCCAAGGTGAACTTCAGATCATGCATCTAGACGCCAGGAATTCCAATCTCTAAAATGTTGCTTGTCTCTCCTTCACCCCAGGTCCATTGCTACTGAAACTCCTTCCCATGTCGGCGTTGCCGTAAAATTGATGAAAATGAAACACAACCATTGATTCCGTGACTGATCCAGAATCTGCTGGCTTTCTGTGTTTCCTGGCCGACTTCCCTTAGGTCCCTTTTGTGTTCACCATTTAAATAGCGATATTATTTTATGATCCCTTTCAAAATGACCAACTTCCCATTTTCCCAAATTATATTCCATCCGACAATTTGTTGCCAACATTCTCTCATGCATCTCTCTCTCTTAGAACTCAATATTTATGCCTTATCTAGGAGAAACCCACCCCCACCCCCCTCCCCCGCCACACACATATTCTTCTAAATGTTTACTGTCAGCACTGGACAGAGGGAAGTGTGCAGATTTGCTCTTTTTTTTGTGATACTCTATGGGATGACTGGAAGGAGCTTGCTGCTCAATGGTCAGAATGGAGACATCTTGCCCATCAAGCTGCATGAGCCTTTCACACCCCATGTCTTATTTATGAGGCACAGCGACTACACGGAAGAAAAGAAAAGGAAGCAAATCCTGCTCTCCTCATCTCACTGACTCTTGGAACATTCTTCCCCATGTGTCAAAGATCTGTCCTGTCCAGTCACATGAAGTGGAAGATGGAAACGTCTAGAAGCCCACATACATTTCCCTCTGAATTGACTGCTGGCCTCCACAAGAGGAGAGGATGGTGCGAGTTTCTAACCTGAACTGACAGTAATGGATTTTATAAACTTGCATTTAAATGATACTACAGGTGGTCATTCAGATGGTAATCTCAGTCATTCTAACGCCATACTATTATTGAATTACTCAATTTATCAGGACCTGAATATTATCATTGTGTGTGAGTACTGTGTTCCATCTCAGTCCCATTTGCTGCATAAAAATTCTCCTTTGAATCTCCCCAAACCTTCAATGTGTGCCCTGTAATCCTTGTATAATGAGCTGATAGAACATAGATCATAGCAAAATACAGCACAGTACCGGCCCTTTGGCCCTCGATGTTGCTCCAATCCAAGCCCACCTAACCTATACTAGCCCACTATCCTCCATATGCCTAGCCAATGCCAGATTAAATGCCCATAAAGAGGGAGATTCCACCACTGCTACTGGCAGGGCATTCCATGAACTCATGACTCGCTGAGGAAAGAATCTACCCCTAACATCTGTCCAATACTTACCTGCCCTTAATTTAAAGCTATGTCCCCTAGTAATAGCTGACTCCAAACGTGGAAAAAAAGGTTCTCATTGTCAACCCTATCTAAACCCCTAATCATCTTGTACGTCTCTATCAAGTCACCCCTATACCTTCTTTTCTCCTATGAAAACAGCCCCAAGTGCTTCAGCCTTTCCTCATACGATCTTCCTACCATACCAGGCAACATCCTGGTAAACCTCCTCTCAACCCGTTCCAGTGCCTCCACATCCTTCCTATAGTATGGCGACTAAAACTGCACACAATACTCCAGATGCAGACGCACCAGAGTCTTATGCAACTGCAACATGCCCTCAGGACTCCAGAACTCAATTCCTCTACCAATAAACGTCAGTACGCCATATGCCTTCTTCACTGCACTATTTACCTGGGTGGCAACTTTCAGTGATCTGTGTACATGGACACCAAGATCCCTCTGCTCATCCACACTATCATGTATCCGACCATTATCCCAGTACTCCATCTTCTTGTTACTCTTACCAAAGTGAATCACTTCACGCTTACCCACATTGAACTCCATTTGTCACCTTTCTGCCCAGCTCTGCAGCTTATCTATATCCCGCTTTATAAGTGGGTGAAATGTTTATTATTATAACGTGTGACTTTTCTAAACCCCTCTGTCACAGCTCACCCTCAATTTCCTTTGCTCCAAGGAGAACAATGTTAGATTCCCCAAATCCCTGATTCTCCAATATCCGTTTGCTGCCAAAAAGGAACGCATCAGGACTGTGTTGGGACATTCTCCACTTGCCTGCATCAGTGCAGCTCCCAACAATAGTAAAGAAAGTGAACATTCTCCAGGACAAAGCTCTGTGCCTAAGTGTTGTCCCATCCACCACCTTCAGCATTCCCTCTCCCCACCTCCGATGCACAATAGAATCACTGTGTAAAAGGTAAAGTCAGCATTGTCCTACCAGACCGTAGGGCTCCACTGTCATTAGGGAGAGATGTCTAGTGGTGGTTTACGCTGAAGGTTTCCACAGTCCAAGCAAGGGGAGAGATTGGGAAGGAGCAACAATCTATTGTAGATCGATATTCTCCATGTACCTGCAACACATATCATGAGAATGAATTATGTAAAAAAAATCCAAAGCACGCAACTAAAATCCCTCATTCCTTGAACCATCCTGGTAAATCTCCTGTGCCTCCTCTCTGGGACCCTGCCATCCTTCCCAACTTGTGGGCGATATCTGGTTTGCACAGACCCAGTTGGACTGTATTCCTGTGGGTGATATTATCATCGAGGAACAGTTGCACTAAAATTCACTGTCTGTTAGGGAGGGAAACACAGAAATCTCAACAAAATTTAATATCTATTTCGTGTACACCTGCGATGCCATGATAGATAATTCCAAGCTGAGTTAATCTCACCTGCCTCTCCTTGGTCCACATGCATTCAAACATTTCCGATCACATACCTGCCCAAATGACTTTCTCGTAGAATCCCTACACTGTGGAAATTGGCCATTTGCCCAAAAATTCCACCCAGATGCATTCCCCAACATTTATCGCAGGCTAATGTAACCACGTTACACATCCCTGAACAGTATGAGCAATTTAGCATGTTTCCTCTTGTGGATGGAAACCCATACAGACACGGGGAGAATCTCCAAAATCCACACAGACACTCGCTGGAGGCTGGAACTGAACCCGAGTCCCTGGTACTATGAGGCAGCAGTGCTCACCACTGAGTCACCGTGTTGCCCTGCGATTGTAACTATATTCACAGCTACCACTCCTGTGGAGGTTCATTTGGCACATTAACCAAAATCGTGCAAAAATTAATAAAAAATCTCTAATGTCTTTTTAAAGCCTTCCACCTCCCCCCACCCCCCACCCCACCACCACCACCATTAAAGTTGTGCAACCCACTCTTGAATCGCGCCCACTCATGGAAAGGGCACGTGCTATTCACATTAGGTCTACGCCTAATGATTTTATATACCTCTAATAAGGTGACCACTGAACCTCCGACATTACCGTGAAAAAAGTCCCAGCCTCTCTAGCATCTCCTTATAACTGAAATCATCCATTCCCATCACCATCCTGGTAAATCTCTTCTGAACACGCTCCAATTTAATAATATCCTTCCTATAACAGCACAACCAGAACTGTGCACAGACTTACAGAATAGGCTTCGCAACATCCTGTACAACCTCAACATAACGTCACAACTCCGATACTCAAGGCCTGAGCAATGAAGGCAAATGTGATAAACACCTTCTTAACCACCCTGTCTACGTGTGACACAAACTTCAAAGACCTGAACTCCTGGACCATTTGTTTTATGTCACTTCTCAAGGAAAAAGTGAGGACTGCAGATGCTGGAGATCAGAGGTGAAAATGTCTTGCTGGAAAATCGCAGCAGGTCAGAGAGCATCCAAGGAACAGGAGATTCGACGTTTCGGGCATAAGCTCTTCTTCAGGAATCTCCAAGTAACAGGAGATTCGACGTTCCAAGGAACATCTTAAGGCCTGACTTTTAATGAGTGTAATTCGTGTCCTAGTTTGTTTCATGAAAATTTAATATTCATGTAATAAAGGTAATCTTAATTTCTTCAACTTAAATTCCATCTGCCACTCTTCAGCCATTCACGCAATTGATTAAAATCTCTTTGAAATCGTACATACCCTTTGTAGTTTTCCATTTTAACATTTTTTATCGTCCCACCCACAAACTTAAAAACCAAACATTCCATATTCTCATCAAAATCATTCATGTGAATGTCAAACAAAAGTGGACCCAGCACGAATCCCTGTGGAAGACCGCTGGTCACAGGCCTTCAGTCTGAAAACAACCCTCCACTGTTACTCTCTCGCCTGCTGTTTCAATGCTGACTATCACGAATCATTCCATATCTCTCCAAGTACATATAAATCCTATCCGTCAGAATCACCTGCAGCAACTTACCCAACACTGAAGTCAGACTCACAGGCCGGTCGTTCCCAGGCTTCTCCTTGTATCCCTTCACAGACAAAGGTGCAACATTAGCCACTCTCCAGTCATCAGACTGTTTTTGATTATACAAATATTTGCACAAGGAGCTGACAAGTTCAACCTACCCAAAGTATTCCCCGGCTATCACTTCAGTTACTTGCCCTGTCTTATTAACCAATAAAATGTCAGGTTTTGCTGCTTCTCTGATAGGAATATTTACATATTAATAAAGAAAATATTCTTGAATACGTCACCAATGAAATCTTTCAAACTATCGTAATCCCTGTCAATGTTCAGAAAAATAAAGTCCCTACTGTTGCAACCTTATTTTTCTGCTATATACCGGAGATGGTTCCTCAAGATCCCTCTGATTATTACAGTGTCTATCGTGCCATCGAACAAGGTGACTTTTTTGTTTATTTGAAAACCTCTGTTGCACAACTTTTGAAAAAAATGCTGTCCTCCAAGATTTCAGTTTTCCTTGTGTGAATTCATCCAGCCGATGTGCGTTTTACTGGCCAGGTTAGCATTCATTGCCCATCCCTAATTACCCAGAGGGGAGTGAGAGTCAACCACATTGCTGTGGGCCTGGAGTCACGTGTATGCTAGACCACGTAAGGATAGCAATTTCTTTCCGAAAAGAACATTAGTGAACCAGATGGGTTTTAAACTGAGAATGGTTTCATGACCATCATTGGAGTTTTCATTCCAGATTTTATTGTTTTCAATTGCCACCATTTGTCATGGTGGGATTTAAGTCCAGGTTCCCAGAACATTACCTAGGTCCCTAGACGACTACTCCAGTGACAATACCTTAACGGTGATCACTCCCCTTGATAGTGATGTTAAAAAGTGAAAGCTCTCCTTCTATGCTTGTAATTTGAGGAAATGAACTGAGACATCTCCAAATACTTCTCCAAAAGGCTAGCTGGCAAAAATCTGTTTGGGGGAAATAAATCATGCTTTTTTGCAGTTTTGCAAAAAACATTTTCGAGTTAAATGAACAAGAAATATATTAAGTTAAAAAAAACTCATACCACGGACATGTGGGGTCGGAGGGGGATTACAGAGATAGGTTTGTCCGGAGGATCACTGAAGATGTTACCCAGTATAGTGACGACATGTCTGAACATGTACCTTCCAGCTCAGAGAGAAAACCTTCATCAAGATCCCCAACCTCAGCTACCTATCATCTCAAATGCTCTTTGGGAAGGTTTAAACTAACTCTGCAGGGGCATGGGAACCTGGACTGTAGCTTTAGGGTACAGGATCTTGAGTGTAGGGAGGTTAGGAAAAAGGCATCGATCTCGAAGGTGGGCGCCTGTAAACAGGAAGGTGGCTTGAAGTGTGTATACTTCAATGCCAGAAGTATAAGAAATAAGGTAGGGGAACTTGCAGCGTGGTTTGGTACCTGGGACTTCGATGTTGTGGCCATTATAGAGAGGTGGGTAGAACAGGGACGGGAATGGCGATTGCAGGTTCCAGGGTTTAAATGGTTTAGCAGGGTCAGAGATGGGGGTAAAAGAGGGGGAGGTGTGGCATTGCTTGTCAAGGATAGTATTACAGCGGTGGAAAGGACGATGGAGGAAGACTTGCCATCTGAGGTAGTTTGGGCTGAGGTTAGAAATAGGAAAGGTGAGGTCACCCTGTTAGGAGTTTTCTACAGGCCTCCTAATAGTCCGAGAGAAGTAGAGGAAAGTATTGCGAGGATGATTCAGGAGAAGAGTGAAAGTAGCAGGCTGCAGGGTGGTTGTTATGGGGGAGTTTAACTTCCCAGATATTGACTGGCAAAGCTATAGCTCGAGTTCGCTAGGTGGGTCGGTGTTTGTCCAATGTGTGCAGGAGGGTTTCCTGACAAAATATGTAGACAGGCCAACAAGCGGTGAGGCTATACTGTATTTGGTTCTAGGTAATGAACCAGGCCAGGTGTTAGACTTGGAGGTAGGTGAGCACTTCGGGGACAGTGACCACAACTCGGTGACCTTTACTCTAGTGATGGAGAGGGATAAGTGTGCACTGCAGGGCAAGAGTTATAGCTTGGGGCAGGGAAATTATGATGCGTTGAGGCAAGACTTAGGATGTGTGGATTGGAAAAATAGGCTTCAAGGGAAGAACATAAATGGTATGTGGAGATTGTTCAAGGAACAGCTATTGGGTGTGCTTGATAAGTATGTACCAGTCAGGCAGGGAGTAAAGGGTCATGTGAGGGAGCCGTGGTTTAATAAGGAATTGGAATCCCTTGTGAAAGGGAAGAGGGCGGCCTATGTAAAGTTGAGGCGTGAAGGTTCAGTTGGGGCGATTGAGAGTTATAAGGTAGCCAGGAAGGATCTAAAGAGAGAGCTAAGAGCAGCGAGAAGGGGACATGAAAAGTCCTTAGTTGGTAGGATTAGGGAAAACCCAAAGGCTTTCCATAGGTATGTCAGGAATAAAAGGATGACTAGGTGTCGGTCCAGTCAAGGATAGTAGTGTGAAGTTGTGCATGCAGGCGGAGGAGATTGCAGAGACACTAAATCAATACTTTTCGTCAGTATTCACTCAGGAACAGGACACTGTTGCTGATGTGAATATTGAGTCACAAGTGATTAGAATGGATGACCTTGAGGTATGTAGGGAAGAGATCTGGGGAATACTGGAAAGGATGAAAATAGATAAGTCCCCTGGGCCTGATGGCATTTATCCTAGGATCCTCTGGGAAGCTAGGGAGGAGATAGTGGAGCCATTGGCCTTGATTTTTATGTCGTCATTGTCTACAGGAATAGTGCCAGAAGACTGGAGGATAGCGAATGTGGTCTCCTTGTTCAAGAAGGGGAGTAGGGATAGCCCGAATAACTATAGGCCTGTGAGTCTCACTTCTGTTGTGGGCAAAGTCTTAGAGAGAATTGTAAGGGATAGGATTTATGAACATCTGGATAGGAATAATGTGATCAAGGATAGTCAGCATGGTTTTGTGAAGGGCAGGTCGTGCCTCACAAACCTTATTGAGTTCTTTGAGAAGGTGACCAAGGAAGTGGACCAGGGTAAAGCAGTAGATGTGGTGTATATGGATTTTAGCAAGGCGTTCGATAAGGTACCCATGGTAGGCTAATGCAAAAACAACGGAGATATGGCATTGACTGTGCATTAGAGGTTTGGATTAGGAATTGGCTGGCTGGAAGGAGACAGAGGGTAGTAGGTGATGGTAAAGGTTCATCTTGGAGTGCAGTTACTAGCGGTGTTCCACAAGGATCTGTTTTGGGACCATTGCTGTTTGTCATTTTTATAAATGACCTAGAGGAGGGGCTTGAAAGCTGTGTGAGCAAGTTTGCGGATGACACGAAAGTCGGTGGAGTTGTGGACAGCGAAGAAGGATGTGGCAGTTTACAGCGGGATATAGATAAGTTGCAGAGC